>NC_053405.1:7964759-8274759 GCF_016859285.1 Xiphias gladius
TTAAGGAATATGACAGGAAATGTGATGAAGAAATGACTATGGGGGAGCCAAAACCATATTCTTCACGGTTATATCTCAAAACTAATTAGATCTTTTTACAACATGTGTGATTTACCAAAACATTAATTTTCACCTCACAAATATAATGGCCGGGGAGAAGAATGTAAGGCTTTTGATTGTGATTTTTATTAGTTTATAGCCCTGTGTTGTCCTGTCTGTGGGCTGCATTATTGGCTAGCTGACCTTGTTGTCCTTTCCCCCCAAGCTTTGATAATGTTAATCAGAACCTCACTTGGCCTCTTTTCTCCATCTAATTTTTTCCTTTTATCAAATTATATCACATGATGATATTGCCATTCCAAAGATCTCTCTACATACTGCATCTACAGCCAGTCAGTTATGGCAGCTCTTTAACTCAGCAGAACTGTTTGGAAATGTCACATTTTGCACTCTTTTCAGAAGGCCTTTTTTGACCCCTATTACGCATTCTGGACTGAACGTCAAAGACCGAGTAAGGAATTTAATTTGTTGACGATTGCTACCGATCTCCTTTAAACGGCTTTTAATTGATAATAGCAAGGAAGAGCGGTGAACTTTAAATAGACATTCTAATTATCGGCTTTAAGAAGCAGGGGCTTTTTGGGAAATGTTATGGCATTTGGAATGGGATTAATGGGCGAGCAAGGCGCTGGCCACCCTGCAGCTAAATGACATTAAAGAGGGAGATGAGTGGTGCTGCTGAAGGGAGCAAACCCACTAGTCACAGGAGCCAGGGCGCCCACTGCCTTGGGCACACACACCGTGGGGTAAGGCGCGGGGGAGGAGGAGGGGAGATGGTATTACATTATCTAACCCTCCTAGACTTCACCCCATATGGATACAGACACTCTGGTACAATTACACCCATTCTTCACATTTGCAATACTCTTAAGCAGATGAGCCAGAATACTTTCTGACTTGAAACTAGTACAGATACTAGTACATATCTTTGCTTTTATGTATAAAGCATGGTGCATAAAAGAGATTTCATAACAATTTGTTATTGAAATTAAACAATGTGACTCTAGCATGTTTATAGTGACTCAGATGATTGTTTTACTGTATGCAGTTGCAAATTAAGCACCGTATAAATGATTCCTTATTGACAAGAAATCTGAATTTTTCTTCAGACCCCTACAAGAGCTCCAGCTGTTGTTACCTAATTAAAGAGTTGGTTTTCCAATAATTCTAGTACTGTGTGTTGAAAGTTTGGTGTCAAGGTGTGTAAAGCCTCTGAGATTGAAACTATTAAAAAAAAGTCACCCAACCTAAATAGCAAAATACATTGTTTACCCAAAACAACATACTGTAAGTATTTTCTGATCAAATGCCCCTATCAGCAGGACCACATTGTTTGTCAATGCCTGCCATAACTGTAACAAATCACCATGACCAAAATGGTTCATATGACCGTATTCTCATCTAACATCATAATGATGACGAAGGTTAGGGAGTCTTGGTAACCATGGTTAAAAGAAACAAATGCTGACATTTGTTAAGTGGGGGTAAATGAAGAGCAGCCTCCCACGTCAGGCTCCATCACTTTGTTGACCCATCCATCCGCCCCGGCCTCCTTCCTACCGGATGCTGAGGCTCTACAACATCAGGCTACGTACGCCCTCGCTCCTGACCGACAAGACTTACAATATACACATCCGCAAGAGGTCTTTGCCAACAAGTCATTTTTAGAAATTCACACAAACAACCGACGTCGTTTGTTTTCTTCAGAGGAGTGTCAACACACTACTTACGTCATACAGCCTTCTGACTTAATCAGAATTACAACACTTTTGAAAATAGTTCGTAGGTAGAATTTTATAATGGTGTAACTCAAATCATCTCTTACCCTTTGAACTGTATGTACAATATTTTTTTATATTGCTGCGAGCTGTCCCGTAAAAGCGGTCAATTGCCCAGCCTGAACTTAATATTGCTATTTTCTTCTTTACTACGGCCAGTGATAAAGTATTTCATTTTCATTACTGTTTTTATATTCCATCAAATGAAACATAATTTGCATTATATTTCTACAAAAGCCCCCAAACTGTCGCCTGAGTAACTAGAAAAGCTTGTGTGTCGGAGGAGAGAAGTGAAGTCATGATACTTACAGTATAGCCCCTGAGATAGTGACACTTGAAGTTACTAAAATGTGTAGTGCCGAGGCCATGCTAATGCTTATGTATGAAAACCAAGCCAGCAATTGTGTTCTGTAATTTCAATCTTGCCTATTCTTTACTTCCCTTTTTCGTGATACAGCATGTGTCCTGTCTGTCAACCTGGAAAGAACCTTGGACGTACACAGCCTCCTATTTTCCGCCCTTTTGATAATTTGTTAAACTTGCCACATGATCATTTTGAAGTGAAAGAAACACATTTTTTGCTAAGATGACCCCGTGACATCAAAAAAAGTTGAAATCTTTAGGACACAATTACAAGGAATCACAAGGGGGGGCTTCAAAGTCCGAGAGACACTAATACCCCCTCAGGGATCACATACTGACATAATACCACTCCTGTTCATGTTGTCTGTTCATGTCACACACACTCACACCCTGTTACCCTCCTCTATACGTGTTTTGTGTGTGTTTTGTGTTCGTGCGTGTGTGTGTGTGTGCATGCGCGCGTCTTTACATATAAATAAATATATGTGTGTACGCAGGTATGTAGTACTGTGTGTGGAGGTGTATCATATGTGCCCTTTCTCGTAGACAGTGTTGCAGAAAATAAATACCATTAAAAAATATTTTCTGGATGAAATGGTAAATTTAGTTTTTAAATTTAATGTAAAACAGTTTGTATATATACTATATATTGTGTTCTCCACTGCTAACTTCTTCACAGTCCTCCCCTTCTAGACAGTCTTCAGTTAAATTCTCTTATTTTTTAATGTAATTATTTTTGACATTTCTACGATTTTATCGTTATTTCGATATATTATTTAAAAGCACAGACAATGAAGGCTTCCTGACAAAAGCTTTATAATCAGCAATCTAACCAGCTAAGTGCAGATGCTAAAAAATGTGTTACTTAACAAGTCTGACTCAATAAGGTCCTAATACACACCTCAAGCACCATAATAGCCCTAACTAATTCAGCCAGGCTGGCCCTCAGTGGGTCTCGGTGGTCTTGCTGGGTGTTCCAGACAGAGATTCCAGTCCCCTGTGGTTCTAGACTGGAGGCCCTGGGTCTGCGGAGGCTGGAGGCCGACCGGCAGCACTGATGGATCGGCTGCGGGCCGACTGTAGGGGACCAAGACGGGGCCTCGGGGTTAAAAATGAGGCACAATGGTGGGATTGACAGTAAACCATGCAGTTAACTCAGGTGACTTGGAATCATGTGGGTCTATATACTGCATTCTACTCTGCAGCTCCACACGCAGTGCTACCTGTGTCAGCATGTAAAGACACATAAAGAAACACATATGGACACATATAAAGGAGGGTTACGGGGAGTGTGAGTGTGACATGATCTCAGCCAAGATGATCGGGAGTGACACTATCTCAGTATGTGATCCCTAAAGACGGATTAGTGTCTCTCTGACTTTGTAGCCCCCTGGTCAGCATCCCCTTTATCCTAAAGATTTTGACTCTTTTTATGTCAGGGTGTCATTTTAGCAGAATACTGAGAGGACAATACTTTCAATTCAAAATGATTCTTTTTCAAGTTTAACGAATTATCAAATGGTGGACAAAAGGGAGGATGTGAGCATCACATAGACAGGGGGCGCAAACTGTGCCAAAAGTAAAGAACAGGCGAGATTCAATGTTTATTTTATGGCCATTACAGGAGCCAATACCACAACATTTATAGCCTAAGCTGGTGTGCCCATAGAGGGGCCATTAAGATATACAAAACTCAACAAGAAATACAAACAAAACGCACAAAACACTAACAATGATACAACAAAATGATCATAAACATGTCCACATGCATATGGTGTGCAACCTTAGAGATGTAACTTAATAGATAATGGCATCTTTACGGACTAAAACTACAATTTATTCTGCATGGAGAGAACGGAAAATGTGACCGAAGAAGGCCAACTCTGGTTCTGAAAAATCACACCTTTTATGTACAAAAGCACGTTGAAATAGGACAACTGCAAGGGATCCTTCCATACCACATACTGAAACAGACCCAACAGGGGCCATTTCAAGAAGACCTGAACTGTGTTAAGGACCAGATTTGGCCTGTGGACTTCACTTTGGTTGGCCCTGGGCTAGAGGATGAGACCTGGGGAGAGTTGAGATGAGGCTGTCACACTTCCCATAGATCAGTCATTATCACTAATCCAGTCACAGCACTGGGATCACCACCAGGCCCATTCATCTAGAACCGTCATTAAAGAGCTAAATGAGAGCTGCCTCTGCTAATGAGGTAATGAGAATTTCTGTGCTACTGTGTGTGTGTGTGTGTGTGTGTGTGTGTGTGTGTGTGTGTGTGTGTGTGTGTGTGTGTGTGTGTGTGTGTGTGTGTGTGGAAAGTCAAGAGGCTGAAAGGCCAGAGACACATTTAAAATAGGCGAAGAAGCATTAAGCAGGTGGATTAGAATAGAAATAGATGGACATAGAGCAGGTAAAGAGACAAACAACAAGACAGACGGATGACGGACAGACACAACGACCCATCTGAATCATCTTGGCATGTGTTTGAATCAGTTTGCAGCTCTCCCGTCAGAGGAACCGTCTCACTCACTAATCCCATCCAGTTCTGTTTACTGCTCTCCCTCACCACACGTAAACACAAGCCAGAGTTGTACTTGTTCACAATCGGCCTTTAATTCGATACAGCCTCGGCTGCATGTATGCAGCTGTTTTCTTTGGTTAATTGCTATACCACCGGGGTAAACGTTATTGTCCTCCCAGTTATACTCCAGCACAAAACAAAGCACTGCTGAGGCTGTAGTGAAGTGGGGATGTCGTGCTTTCTTTTGTGACACAAATCAATTATTTATCCGTATGAAGCTTCAAAATATTTATCTTGCCTCATGGTATACAAGGCTGAGGCCTCGGAAAGCAAATAGACGTTTGTATCAAAGGTGCACGGGTGTAAACAGCGGAGTGGAAAGACAATGTACGACCACCCGAGGGAGTTGGTGACGTTTGGCGAGGGAAGTTTGGGAAAAGTCTGTCATCGACCGGCAAACACACATCAAACAAGCGGCCTGGTATGCTTTACAGGCCCGTATGCAGTTTTTGGCACTGGCATCACAAAGAGGCTAGCGAAAGCAAAATAGAGACCCTGGTCAACTTCTCATATTACATCGGAGGTCCTTATTATTATGATCGAGTTATGATTAAGTGTAAACAAAGATATGATCACCCGACCCGCCAGTGGTAGTCAGAGACACATGTGTCCACATTAAGACGGAAAGATAGATGAGAGACCATACGGGTCAACTATGTTACCAGGAATATTGCACTGTAAATATCCAGTTATGAAAAGCACGCGTATCAAACTGACTGCAATTTGCTCAAACGGAAACATCCAGGTCAAAATCGATTCAGAATACAACTCGGGGAACATTCGGGTTTTTCTCTTCATATCAACTTTTATGTTGATTCTTGATTGCAAAAAGTTGCACTTCTTAATTTTTTTGGAGACAGTTCAGCAACAGGATCCTCGTCACTAATGTATGTTTAAAGTGTGACTAAGTTTAGGCAGCTAAACTACTTGGTTAATTTAAGCTCTGCTTGCTGTGTTAAGTGTGTAAAAGTCACACGTCTTTGTCAACATTAAACAGCGCCTTGAACATATATTGCTTATCTAAAATAGTTGCAGATTGACATATCTGGTTGAGGACAGAGCTGCGACTGAGCAATGCAAAAGTTTAGTTTTCAGTTGCAGAAACAGTTCAGGTATAATCAGCGGTGAAAAGTAACAAAGCACATTTACTCAAGTATAGTACTTTAGTAGAGAATAGATGTACCTGAACCTGCCTTGATTACTTCTAATACAATTCAGGGGGAAATATTGTACTTTCTATTAAACCTACATTTATTTTATAGCTATTAGATTAGTCACATGACTTAGAAATATACTGTATGATTAATATAAAAACATACAGTTAAATATAATTAGGAAATATGATAGATTCCTATAGATGGATTATTAAACATCCAAGCCGTGTATGAAGTAATTCAACCGAGCTCTACCTTGACCAGCAACAACAAAAAATGCTGCTTACATCTGTAGAGATACTGGAACAATATAAGGGAAAAAAACAGGATAATCATTACTTTTACTTTGGATACTTTAAGTACATTTTGCCACTAATACTTCTGTTTAAAACTTCAAACGTTTGTAATGGAGCATATTTTCATTGCAGTATTGCTACTTTTACCGCTGAAACCTTAAAAATAGTGTCTCCCTACTTTCAAAGCAGTCTGGCAGACCAACAATGAAATAAATCTGTGAAAACTTAAAATCCACCGCAAGGATCTGACAATCTTGTTTTTAATTTATGCCGGCCGCCCCCAACAGAGGGTTTAACCACATGAGCAAATAATAAATGTCGTGAAAATGACTAAACATGTATATGTGTGAACAAAAATTGTAATGTGGGTGTCTCAGGGATGCACTTTTATACCAGGGGGAGGTGCAGTCCACCTAAGCCATGCCTGGAAAATGCGAGGACACGGGACATATGCTCTAAGCAGAGTCCCGGAAGGGGTATGTACGGTACATGTACATCACACCTTGAGATATAAGATATGTACATACATATGTGAAACAACTATTGAGTCTTCACCATAACTCAGCTTCACTTACGCATGATTGACACGAACACACAGAAAGACACACACGTCCCCAGCCCCCTCAGGTCCGGTGGACTTCTTAGGATGTCGCACACGATGCTCCTGGGGATACAAGCACGGGGCTGCGAGCTAGACTGTTTTATCTATCCCGCAGCAACAGGGAGGGTTGTTTAAGACAAGAGGAGGGTGAACAGAAAGCAGAAGTAGCCTGTTGAAGGTGTAATGACAATGAACTCCTCTAAGTCTGTCCCACTAATCCAGGGATCAAACCCACACAGCACAATGACCTCATCTCGCTCTCTGTCGCTCTCTCGCTCTGTGATCTCTCTACAAAGCACTTATAACCCACACATACGCATTCAGTCTGCTCGTGGTAAAGCACAAATGCAAACGTGTACTGTAAAAGCGAACAGGCACTTTCATTTCCCAGAAAAACATCCTTGAAATTACTTGCCGGAGCCACCGGTTCCACCTACTAAACAAATTCTTCAAGTGGACAATTAATTTCCGCAGGACAGTTGCTACACAATTGACATTAAGACAATGGAGGAAAAAAAGCATCGATGGATAGAGGCTGCCATATGCACTGCAGTAATCCGTTTATCATCAGCCCTGTGTTTGATTCATATTTCACGCCTATACCCCCTGACCTCGCTTATTCAAATTGTTTTAGTGATAGAAGACGCAGCTTACTACATGTGTGTTTGTTTGTCCGTTTGTTCGTATGTTTTTCACTTCTGTGATAGCATTTGGACCGAGGTTATAGGGACAGGAAAGGCTCTTCGCTGAGCAAGCGCACAGGTTGTCCGTGCATTGCAAATGTGACAGCATTTTGCATATGGTCAACTGTTCAGCTGTGGAAATGGACTTATTTAGACCCGTAGAACATGCTCACTCTGTATGAAATGAAGGTGTACTTTGAATTAAAAAGTTCTGGACGTATTTTTACTTATTTTTTACCACTGCACTGTTTGCTGGAGTCTCTGTCATGCACATGCACTTCTTGTAAAAACATAGTTTTAAACTTAGTTATGCATATAAATGGGGAGGCAATTAAGTTTCTCCTGCAGATATCCAGCTACACTAATCCCTATTATGGAAACAAGGTTTTTACGTTTACATGATTCTGGTATTTTTCAACCCAGGTCTCATAAATAAAGTCATTCAGATTATGGCTCATAATTTCTTGCTACCTCCATTGTAGAGACTGTGGAAAAGGGACTCAGGCAATACAACCTTTTTCAGGGCAAGCAGCACGAGCATCCTGACGTTTTCCAAGTAAACTTAAATTTTGCATAAATCTTTTCAAAACACTCAGAGTCCAACCAAAAAGTAAACACAGGGGGCAGCTTTTGTAGCTTCAGCTGCACAGGGATATACTGTATTTCAGTCCAAGTGCCCACAATCATTTGGATTAGACCCAGGCTGAAAATATTGTATTTTTCTTTTTAAGTGTTCCCAGGTTACTACAGAGGGCTTACACTAATTTGATTGCCTAAGAACATGTAAACACACCGAGCATCGGTGACCATGCACCTCCATCCCTTCGCCTGGCTCCTGTCATCTCATGTACAAGTCTAAACGGAAAAGGGGATTGACCTAGTGCCTCATCACAATGCTAAGTGTTTACAAATTGTTTTGGTCCTCTACTTGGGTGCGGGGGGGTTGCGTTGATGTAGCGAGCGGTCAGGATGGGCTGCCATGCGAAGGCTGTTGATCTCCACGTGACACGGCGCCCTTATGGTGTTGCACATGGACCTCCATTAATAAACAAATGAAGGGCTCACCCTGGAGGTCAGGGGAGCTCAGCTGGCCCATTTACCACGGCGATCGCTCGGCTCACGGGGATCCAAAATGGCTACCCACCGCGTCTGCCTGTCAGACGGCTCCTAACCTTGTCTTTGCTGATGGGCAGGAGGGCAGGAGAGGGGAATGGGGGGGGGGGGGAGACACACAAAGCGGGGCATGAGTTGCCCTCCTTCCCTCCCTCCCCTTCACTGATTAGTGTGAGTGACAAAGTGGAGCAGAGAGTCCACTCAGGCCTTCATAATAAATCTATCAGGGAGTAATAGAATTCCATCAATCCTCGCTCCTCAGTCTCCCTGCCCTCCCTCCTGCTCCCCACCCCTCGGGGGTCACCATGTCGGGGTGTGCGTATGTGTGGTGATGGTGGGAATGTGGGGAGGGGGGGGTATCCAATCCTCTGGGATTGTACAACTGTTATTATTCAATTACGCTCCCTTTTCTTCTCAGTTAAAAGACCATGATATCATTATCACTTAATGAATATATATAATTGGATCTCGGCTGCCGCTTCCCCCTGGTCTGATGAATACCACTCACTATTCATTCGACCCCTGCTCATCCTCCTCTACATCTCATCCATTACAGCAGGCTGTGGAGCTGGAGATGATGATGATAATGATGACGAAGATGATGAGGCTGTCAATAGAAGGAATCTGAAATGATCTCTGTGTTTGTTCAATGTTTAGTTAAACGAAAAGTTCATTAAAAATGAAACTTTGGAGCTTCTTACCAAGTTGTGCGGTCAGTTTGAAATTTACGTTGGTTTTTTTTGGTTTTTTTTTAACAATCAAAGAAAAAAGAAATGAAATATAAAGAGCAAAAGCCAGAGAGAGATCGGATGCTAAAATGACACTGCAGGCGGATCAATAAAAATGAGAAAGATACTGGATTCAGGTATCTTTGCACCCTGTGCATCGCCAAACTAATTTTAACTTAATGAACAAAGATTTTATTGCTCAAACAATACCTGCATTCTTCATGTGATTACGCAATATCCATGTTTTGTTTAATAACCCCATGATAATTTACAGTGCAATCGTTTGCAGAAACTCATTAAGTCCACAGATGGGATCTGGATTTCATCTCCCTCTCCATGATGGCTGCACATGAAGAAATTGTTTGGGAAAATCCTGCAGCATTAGTTCTGAATAGATGGAGGACGGAGAGATTTCTACAATAGCTACAACATCATAGATTGTTCCTATTTAAATGTGTCCTGGGTGGCGTGAGTGTGGACAAACTCCCAGAGGACATTAAGAGAAGAGGGGAAAACCTTGATAGCCACACTCGTGACAGTCATGGCCATCAATACGCTTTCAATCTGCCAGGAAACAATGAGAGAAGGGGATAAAGATGGTGATGAGCAACACTAAAAACATTGATTCAGCATTTGTCCACTTCATTTGAAGTGAGACGAGGGGGCGACAGGGAAGGGAGGGTTGGCGGGTCTCTGAAGAGGCGAAACTGGGGAGTGTTTAGCCTCCTCCCATTCAGATGTCGCCCTCTTGTTGGAAACCAAAAGCAATTGTCCCTCCCCTCCGCATTGTTGGGGGTAAATGTGGCATGGCCGGGGCCGAGCATGTCTATGTAAATCAGCCGTAGAGAGAGTGTGTTAGGCGGTGGGAGTGTGTGCATGTGTGCGGGGCCGTGCACGTTGTAAGAGAGATCCACAAGTACATGGAGGGGAACTGGGCGTACATCATCATTAATCCTGCTTAAGGAAGACAGTGTTGGCAGAGTGGCAGCGCCCCAATCCAGCTGCTCCCCCCACAGACACTTCAGACACCATATCTGACTTCCCCCCTAACACACACCCTCCCGTCTTCCCACCCGTCAACCCACTGGGCCCACCTTCTCACCCCTCCATCCCCATCGACTCAGCCATCTCCACCTTCGCTCGCAAGCCCCAATTTCCCGTCACCTTCCCCCCCCTCACCATCCAAAACCCGGAACCCCATTCTCACTCACTCACCCATCCCTGCCATACATCACTCCAAATTAAATTTACATCAGGCCCTCCTCTATCAAAGAAGCCAAAAGAGAGGCAGAGAGGGAATGAGATCGAGGGGCTGACATCATTACCCGGCAGCAGAGCACATGACCGTCATCTATTAAACCCTTTTATACACATGTCTCAGGATTTTACCAAAGTTCATGCATACCTAAGTGCAAGTTTGTGTTAAAAATTAAAAGCTCTTTTAGGAGGACAAAGGAGTTTCTGAACTGTTGACTTTGAGAGGGGCTTTATTACCCCCAACCATGGATGTCTAGCATCGCTATAGACAGCCCCCCGTCCCTTCCTCTCCTCTCAGTTTTTTTCTCTTCCTCCTACCTTTGGCTCCTGCTGCCTCCTCTCCCATCATTTGGCAGTGCCGGGTCGACTGTCAGAATATCAGTAAGAATATTTCTGCTAGGGTAAAATATCGAATCGGCGCTAAAGCGTGACAGTCGCTCAGGAGGCTCTCGGCTGTTTATGATGGGACATTGTGAGTTTGAATCAGGCCACACACTGTGTAATACTCCTCCTCCCTGCCGCAGTGTTTTGTTTCACCCTTTGGGTGTAATATCTCATACTCATACATGTGCCCAACAGAATTTCACTGTATTTTATTGCCTTGAAAGTCTGCCTTCTTTTTATTGTATTGCACTGCATATTGGCAGGGTTTTGTATTACTGTTTAATTACGTAGTTTCATGTTATATAGGGTACAAATAAAGCACCTGAGCTTCTGTAGGATACCAAAATTATACTTTTCTTGTGATATTCTATATTTTTCTTGTCAGCTAATCCCATAAAAAGACCAAAACAAACAATGAACAGATCATCAGCCTGGTGCAGCTTCTTCCTGTCTGCCACAGACTTCGTTTGTTTTCCAAAAAACATTAAAAACACATCAGTGAGCGGCACCATCGTATAATTACAATGAAGACGGTCACAGTAGGTCATTTTGAGTTGAGCCTACATCCACTGTTCTGCTGCTGGAAAACTCGCAAGCACACCAAATCCACGGCTGAAAATACTCCCCGTCAAACGCGCTATTTACTCCTGTTTGAGTAACATTTGCCTGCAGCTACGGTGCGCCGCTGTTTCAGGAAATTACTTTGCCTCTTTAAAAAAAATATTCTAAGTACTTGGGACCCAGTTGTACTGTAGGTCTTCAGTAGGAACCAAGGGGCTTGGGACTGAGAGCCCGAAGCTTGGGTTGTTGGAAATGTGTTAGGTGGTCTAACACATTTTGGTCTTTCATGGGATTTATGGATTATAGGAAAATAGAATGTCACCAGCCTTATCCTTTAACAAGCTAAAGTTCTCAAAAGCTACATGAGATTTAAATGCACTATCCCCTATGAGAACTTTCCCTTAGTAAGATCATCTAAAATGTGCAAAATTTTGACTTAAATCAGGATCTGTCTAATCAAAGACTATTGAATTAGGCCAGACATTCACTGCCAACTGTTCGTGATAGTCACTGAAACACTTGCGTTTGTACCAAAAAAACTGTACATATACAGTATATTGAGATTTTATACCCAGCTCTAGTTGTAATGCGTTGAAGCAATCCGTCATTTCATCATGTTTTTATGATGCTGCATTGTAGTGTTGTGTTGTCATTATAGCAACTGTTGGATTGTGTTGTGTTATTAATGTAATATTTTGATGCATGTACGGTACCATCGTCATTCTGTGCTGCATTGTAGTCTGTTCTGTCATGTTGTGGTGCGCTATCTTGTCTTTTTCCCGTCGTGTCAGGCCGTGTTGCACCGTGTCATGTTGCATTATGCCTCAGCGTGTCATGTTTTGCTCTCTCCTCTCAGTCTACATCAGTGATGTATTAGGACATAGTGTTACCTCCCCTCACCGTTGGGGATATATTTGCATTGGAGCGTCTGAAAGCAGCTGGAGTGAACCAGCTCAGTAAAGGCACCTGAGTGCTGAGCGCTTACCCTTTAATTGCTTCATTATCGCCTGTGCTAATCCCTCTCCAATTTCGACACTCTCATTTTCCACACTAATTTGTCCTGGTCCCTCTCCGGCTCTCTCCTCTCACAGTCTGCAGTGCTATGGCACCTACTTGCTTTCCAAGGCAATGATAACAATTAATGCAGCAGTCGGCGGCGTTTGTTTCATATAAACCTGTTTTAGCCAACTAAACAAGGGGCTGCTGATAAACAGACTCCGGAGCCAAGGCACAGAGCTTCACAGCACCATTTGTCTCTCTAATTATGCTTTAATTACAACTGTGTATGCTAATACACTAAACATTTGCATAGAACATTCACACAACTTTCTGCTTTCTCTTTAGGAGTGCTCCGGAAGGAGCCGAAAACAATAGCACCAGTGCTTATTGAAAGAGGCCTGCACTATGTTAAATTACATATGGGAATTGTTTAGAATTAAAAACAATGCCACAGTGCTCTCTGACAAACTGTTTATATTGTTAGGAAGCAGCAAACAAAGTCTGAGTGATTATAGAATTACGTGGCAATTCGTAAGTTTAATGATGAAAAATGCTCTTGACAAAGGTGCATGGGGATGTTTACTCAGAATATCCCCATGAATATCCTTCTGCAACAGGATGATGTCATACACCATCTTTAACAGTACGAGACAATCATTGGGGCAAATAGTTTTCCAGTTTTAGTTAGTTGGTTTAAGTATAGTTCAGCGATTAAAGTCCCGCCTTTGATGCCTATAATGAAGGTTCTGAAAAATACAGTTAATAGCATTATTAACTATTTACCCATTGATAGCGCCGACACAAGTCCAAACAGGTGTATCATACGTGAGCGGGTTTTATCGTGCTTTGATTATTCCCCACGGCAGGTGTGTTTACAGCGTTTCATTTACTTTGTGATATGAGCGGGAGGAGAAAGACTACACTGATCAGCCACAACAATACAACCAGTCACTGGTTGGCGGTCGGTGACTTGACTTATGAGATAGTTTTTTTCACGCAGGCTGAACCCTTTAGTACACACTGTGTTTGTCACCACTGCGTTCTATGTGATGTGATCAGCAATTAAAGCAACCAGTGAGCCAATTTTGCCCTTTCCATTTCATTTACCAGATTATTATAAATAATACCTACGTATATTTGTTGAGTTTCAAATTTCATTCTTGACCTTGAAAGCAACGTTCTGATCTCAAGCTCAATTTATCAGCTGGTCTGCAGCTTTTGATTATGTCACAGCACTTTAAAGACGTAACCATCTATATAATAAATCTGCTGATGAAGATCTTGTGGTGTGATCGGAGGCTACAGAACAGCTAATAAATGGACCTTGCTGTGAGAGTGTTTTGTCAAACATTTTATATTTTGTGGTTTGTACACTTTAGAGTCTTGGTTTTATATATGGTCTTCCGCCTTTCTTTTCTTCCGTCTATACAGAACTTTGGAACTACTGTTTTGAATAGTACTATATAGATAAACTTTGCTTGTTTGCTCGCTTACCCTGAGAGATACTTTAGTCTATTCTTTTCTATTCTAAAACTCTGACTGACATTGTCTCTGCACTTTGCTCTGGCGAGGCGTTCAGCTACACACCTAGCTTCCTCTAACTACATGTCGTCGAGTCATTAACATGCAAATGGCCCGCAGTTATCCCGTGATCGGGGGGCCCAAATACCACCAAATGCTAGGGAACCACCATTTACGGAAAAACCCAGCCAGCTCTGGTAAGTAATTCCTCGATAGCCGTTTTGGCTAAAATTAAGGGATTTAATTGGCCATTAGGAGATATCCCTCTGACAGTTAAGGTTAGGGGTAGAGGTGTTGATAATGATAGTGGTGGTAGAGGGATGTAAAATGAGGGCTGAGAGAGGTGGAAGACACATATTCACTTTCAGTGGTGGTGAATACAACACATAAGCCGCATTATTGTAACTGTGGGGGGGTGTGAACCTTCTCTATAGGATGATCTCATAGCCTCCGACTGAGTCAGTCCACCCTCAACGACACTTTCACATGACTGTTTTTGTCCCTGTTTCTGGGAAGACAAGTGCTGCACATATATAACAGCCATGTACCTTAAAGGACATTAGTGATCATTACATTCAAAATAGTCATCTAATTTTCAATCTTTAAGTTAAAAAAATATTTTCTCAACATGACAGAGAGATTCATTAATACTTAATCTCTCTTGTTTCGTCAGCTACTGTTTCCAAGGCAAAAGAGGAAATTTCCATCTCAATTTTTAAACATGTCACATGGTGAAATAGTAGGGTTTTGTGTTGTAACAACAATTCAAGATTACATTTTTATTATTGCAAAAAATTGAGATTTATATCACATATGTAATAACAGCCCATTGTACACAATACCACGGTTATCAACTGTACAACATCACAATGGAACAATTGTCATCTGGATATTTAGAAACTTAGCGCCTTTTGCACACATGTATCACATTTCACAGCTGATAAAGTGTCAAGTTGAATGAGTACTGCCACATCCACAGCAAATACCTCTGAGCTGTATGGTTCATTGGCACTGAACTTCATGCAGTTTTATTAATTAGAAGTGTGTGAGTCTGAGTCAGACCAACCAGCTATTGACAGTAAAATTGATTGCTATCAGAATAATGAAAAACACACCTTGGCTTCATATTCTGCCTCATCTGCCCGTCTTTTATTGCATTTTTGGTAACAGTTCCTCACACAGAACATTCAATGGGACATTGTGTGTGACAGTTGGATCAATATATATTTGGTGACCTAACCCCTCTGTCTGTCCAAGCAGGAAATCCGACCGCTATGAAGTATTTCATCGGGACTGAGTCGTAACCTCTGACCCTGAGTGCAGAAAAGGCCTTTTCTCTCTACAGGACACAGAGCAATACAGCAGTAAACACTGACTGGAAGTTGTTGCACATTTTTCACAATGTTGATGGTAACTGACGCCTACCTCTCCCTCTCTTGGTCTTTGCCTTTTGTGCTGTCAGAAACACATTGTGCACATGATTCGTTGCCTTAATACAGAGATTTCAGGTTCAGATTTATAGTGTTTTTCAGAGGTTTTCAGCAGGTTTAAGTATAATACACAAGTTACGCACAAGTTGCACTGCAGCAGATTGACAGTTTAATAATCATAATTTAAACACATGACCTTGGTTTTTGGTCCAATATATTTTTTGGATGTGTCAGTTTTGTAGCCTGAAGTCTATCAGATTTGTAGTTATGGAAATGCAAAGCAATGGAAGGAGGTGGGGCACACAAGATTGAAACAAGCTGTGGTTCAACATCGAAATGAAAAGATTTCAAATGAAACGAATGGAAGTTGAGAAATGGACAGGCAGGAACATTTGTGATGTGAGGGAAGTTTTCCGTTTGTTTGTTTGTTTGGTTTTTAATGCAAACATAACCACAACCTCACCTTCACCTTGTTGTGCAGCTAGCAGTCCAAAGTCAAGCAGGAATGGTAGAAGTGTAACTGTAAATAATTCCTACTAGGTGTGGAGCTGCAGCAGTATAGCAAACATTACAGTAGGTCTTCTACTCTGGCTTCATCGTTTGGTACTGTCATCCAGATTGAGACAGCAAGACTTGAGGAGGCCAAGACAAAATCGACAGTGAAAACAGAAAAAATAATATTTCCCTCGCACATCATCTATCTGACAGAAGGCAGCAAAAGGAAAGAAGAAAAGGGGGAGAAAACAGGAAAAATCTTATCCTGCCCGCCAATCTTTCATTTGCTCTGCGCTCATCCATCCTGGGTGAACCTCTTAATTTGGTCCTGCCACAGACTGGGCAACAGTGACCTTCAGCCATTGGAAACAAATGATCTGGCCAGGGAGGGGCAACAACTCATGGCCAGAGGTGTAACACTACTCAGCTGCTGGGTTATAACTTTGTACTGCAGGAGTGGGTTTGAAACCTCTGGCCTTTCTTGTTTTCAAGAGAATTTCTCTGATGATCGAAGATGGGCTTCCTGGGACATTGAGCAATCCAACAAAAGGCCAATCCTAAAAAAAATTTGACCGTATTTGTACAGTCTATGCCAGCCTTATATTGATTTGCTTATGGTCATAGCAGTGGCACCTGTGCCACTCAATATTTGGAGTATTTTTTTTTAAGCAATACGCTCTTGATTTTCGACAGAAGTAAAAAAAGAAGCCTAATTTCTAGCTGGCGTCTATCGATTTTCTGAATGTTACTGGCAGATTCTATAAACTGTTGCTGATTAGCTAAGTAAGCTATTGCTAGCCCCATGGGTCTATTAAGATGCTGTCTTGTCCTTGTATCGCAGTGTAGAGCTACTTAGTCGTAATATATACTGTAAGAGTTGATCATACATTTTTCCTTCTTCCATTCTATCACACTGTAACCCTGTTTAGCTGCTTAGTTTACGTGCTTTTAGAAGCAAGGCAGATGTTAGATTTATGCTTTATTGTTTATTTTTTCAATAGTATTTTCACCTTTAAACATTACAAAAGAAAAGGCTTTTAGGCTGAGTACTAAACGATGTGTTCACCGAATATAACACTATATCAGGGAACAAGTTTGGCAGAGGTTACAGGAGTGTAAACTTCCCCGTTTCCTATAAAAAGCAGAATAGAGCTGCTAACGTCACCCTGCACTCTGACATAGTATCATCCAGGACCGGCTTCCAAACTGTGGGAATATACCTCAGTTTTTTTAGGGTATAATCTGTAACTCCACAAATTCTAGTTAGCCACTAAAATTCTCTTGGACTTGAAGAAACACTGGATTAGGCTACAACTACAGATACTAGGCCGAGCATGCTAAAGGAAAGCATGCTGATAATAGAGACTCACTCATGGTCTTGCCTCTTCAGTCAAGACATTTATGCCACATTCACACCATATCATCCAGTCATGGGGGAAAAAAAGCCTCTGACTTGTAGTTCAGAGTCGGAGATACTCGGAAATTTCTGACAATTTACAGTATCTCCCACTTGGTGAACACAACTACACTCATGTCAACAAACTGTTGGCAGAATGGCAGAACGTGCGCCAAAGCTGGCAGTTACATCAAAATAAAATACCCAATATTAACACTAATTCACTCAACTCAGCTCATTTTATAGGAGCTGTACAGTCTTTGTAGCTGGTTTAAACTGTTACAAATACATAACACAACGAAAGTAGCTAACTTAAGCTTCGTCAGGTGTGACTACAAGGTTAGCACAGGGGCTAACCACCTCGGAGTAACGCGTGAACACTACCAAGTCAGAATAACAGTTGTTTTTCCTCTTCTTCCCACTCTGACAACATTGCGTCAATGCAGCATTAGCCCGTGAACTTGTAGGGCTCATGGGAAATGGTGTTCGTTAAAGGCTGCTAAAACAATAGATACCCAATGAACAACAATATTAGATCATTTTCAAAAAACTAATATCCATATCTAAACATATGAGGCAAAACACAAGACATACTTTTCGGAAAGACAGTGTTTCAAGGCTGTATTTTTAGTTATAGTGTAGTTACAAATGTCAGTGGGCTTTTGAATGAGGTTTTCTTACTTCTGGAACAGAACCTGGAAGTTCACGTCAGCTCTCTGTATTCAGGAAAATTTAAGTTTAATTATTCTGCAATCAACCACTGAGTGTTACCTCAGTTTGACAGATTAGGCTTCACAAATTCAGGTGAGACTTTTGACACAGGTGGGCACAGCATCAAAAATATTTGACTGACAACCAGAACTGTCAGTTACACTTCAACTAAATTGTTCAAATTTAGGATGAAAACGAAAGACTGATTTAGTTGTAGTAAACCGCAGAATGTTTAGGCTGATGACACAGACTGACAGACAAACACGGAGAAGAAAAGAGAAAGGCCCTAGTCAAGTCTTGGTTCATTTACAGTAAGTTCTGTGTATTGTAGTGCAGGGTGGCCACATGGTGACATTTGTGACTCTATCGATGTCAACCTAATTTTACAGTGAAACCAGAAGCCTTGTGTCATCCTCGTGAGAGCTGAGTAAGAGGCCTAGAATACTCTGGGGAGATGATACCACACACACACACACACACACACACACACACACACACACACACACACACACAAACACACACACACACACACACACACACACACAACCTGAAAAAAAAAAGGAAAATAAAAACACAGACGCTTGTATGGTTTAAAGGGACAAGTGTGACACTTTTACACAAGGTGCAGAAGAACGACATGGGGCGTACAAACACACACATGGTGAGAGATATTTCTCCTGGGATTACAGTGGCGTAGATCATGACATACACCAGACGGACACAAGCGCTCTGTGAACTTTATGACTCTGAGGGATCACGGGACAGATGCCAACTGAATGGATCACGTCAATGCCACCAGTGTGAGGACATATGAGTCCCCACCGGACTTCTTTAAGTGAACGGGACATTAGTGATGACACAAGGAGGTAGATAGCTCCTCAGCCCTGCATCTATCTTGCAGTAATACTGCTCAAATAAGTCCTGTTTTGAATGACACAGCGGTGTGGCCAAGTGCGGCAGATGCCTGGTTGGTCGGTCCACCACTTTGGTCCAGACTGAAATATCTGAACAATTACCAAAAGTCATGATCACCAGAAGATGAGTCTTAATGAATGTGGTGATCATCTGACTTTTCCTCTAACACCACCAGTAGGTTGACATTCTTGGCTTTTAGTGAAATGTCTCAACAACTGCCGGATGGATTGCCATTGAATTTTGGTAGACGTATCCACGGTTCCCAGACGATGAATCCTAATGACCCCCTTGACTTTTCCTCTAGCTCCACCATTAGGGTAACGGTTCACTTTGTCCAATACCGGGGTTTAAGAACAAACACTCGCAAAACTAGTTGAAGCAAATTGCCTCGATAACTACTGGACGGACTGCCAAAAAATGTGGTACAGACCTTCATGTTCCCCAAAAAAGTAACTGTAAAAACTTGGCTGATCCCTTAACGTTCCTGTCGGCCTGTGCCGCATTTTGTGTTTGGTGCTAATTAGCAAATGTTAGCATGCCAACATGCTAAAATGAGCATATTAAACATTATACCTGCTAAACATCAGCATGTTAGCATTGCCATCGTGCACATGTTAGTGTCCTGATGTTAGCATTTAGGTCAAAGGACTGCTGTGCCTAAGAACAGCTTTACAGACCTAATAGCTGTAAGCTCCCTGTGTGATTCCCTTTACTGGTAAATTTACATTTTGGTGTAGAGAAGACATTTGAAAAACTCTGCAGCAACACTATTTTACACTCCTCGACACATCACCTTCTTCACTCAATGGCACTTCTCTGCTCTCTCACTTTAATTTCAACTTCTACTGACATTTAGACAAGCTACATAAACAGTTTTGGTCAAAAATAGGTTGTATACACAGCATATAGGAATAAAACTGTCATCCAAAACCTTAGTGTTTTTCTAGCCTTTCACAGTTGGTATTTGATTCCTTTAAATTTAGCCTCAGTCAGTATAATGACATTTACTTTATTGCTTGGCCAGTGATGGATAAGTTGGGTCTTAAATTCTAATGCATTATTGTAAAATGCCACCGATCTCCAAACACAACTGACTGCCCACCATGTGAGATGATAATGGTCAGCTGCGGCCACTCACTTCTCAGATGGTATGTTGCTGCTGCAAAGATAACTAGGTTGTATTAAGAGTTGTGTGTGGTATGCAGCAGCAGCATATAGAGGAACTCCTGTCAAATGACTTTTCGTTTCAGCTAAATACAATTTAAGGTAACTGGAAGCAACTTTGAAATAAATCAAATGTTTACAGAGCAATTAATGGGCTAAATTGAGAGGAATCTCACGTGAAATAACTAAGGGTCATTTATGCACACTGGGTCCACTGTACACAATGCTGTGAAGGCTTGAGAAGTTGCCTGTTGGTTTTTGATGTAGGTCAAGAACAATTTACAGAAGTGAGGGACATTTTCTACCGACTATATATACTCAACAGAATTAAACTCTCACTTTGACCGTATTGAACGTACAGGACCGAAAGGCCTAGTGCTGTAATATAAGCTGTGTACTGTATGTTCAGTCTCTTCTGTGATGGTCTCAGCAATGTATGATTTTGTGTAATTGGTGACCTGAGCACTAATTTTACTGCCAATACATTTTTTTCAACGTGGAGTGAGCTACGGCGACAGCACACTGCAACTTAAAAAAAATGCAGGCAAAACTCAATTGTTCACTCTGTAGTGAGCAGTAAACTGAGATTAAAGACATTTACTAATCGTCATTTTGCGTCATCACTGACAGCCGTAAAATGGTAATTTTCTCATCTGTAACATGCTGAGCATTGCATTGTGGGATTGCTAACATTTACACACTCAGAATTCGGACACTCAAATAAAATGGTGGACAGTAATTGTAGAGTACTATATAATAAATAGGGAGTGATTTTGGACACAGTCTATATATTATAATAACTCCAAAAGAGCATCCACTCACTTGAATGAAAATTGCTCCCCAAGTCCATAAGCCAAAAAAGTTTTCTAACTTCCGGGTTTACTTTATGCAATCGAAATATTAAAACTAAAATAAACTTAAATCAATAGCTTATTTTCTAACACCAATGACAGGTAGTCAACTTTAGCACATTTCTGAATTTGCCTGTGTTGTTCAAATTTGCAGCGTTTTTCTTATGCGTTGTATGTGTTTATCAGATTGATGATTGCGTTTCTCAGTTTGTCTGTTTTATTTCTTTGCAGCATTTTTTTTCTAAATGCAGCACACGTGTTGAGATTTTTTTTTTTCTTCTTTTTCTCGTTCTTCATCTATTTGCTGGGTTTTCCTAAGGTGCAGTGCTTTGAGCTCATGATCTTAGAAGTTTGTCAAAGAGCAAAATCGTTGGTTGGCTCAAAAACAATCCAACAGACAGCTTTGTGCATGTGAAGAATTGTCTCCCAGGGCAAGTTTTTGCAGGGCTTCGTGTTTTTTTAAACACAATATACTAATGTAGGCCCACAAAACCATAAAACATCAATATATCACAGATCAAGTGATAACAGATCTTATATCTTGATGGCATCACAGTTTTGCTTGTTGACAGGGTTTCCTTTCAGAGTTCCCCTACTTTTATGTTTAGTAAAAATCCTTTTTTTGTGACTAATAAATCTATACTTTTGCGATTACACAACAATTAACCTGGTTAGAAAGTGATAAGCTAAGCCATGCTGTGCTGGTGCAGAGATGAAGTTGCAGAAAACTTATTCAAAACTAAAATAAGCATACAAGAGATAAACTCATGTACTATTCCGATACAGCACTGATGAATTATACACAGGACCACTGGTTGGCTTGAATCAGATTTTTTGCTCTTTATTATTCATTGTGAATTGTTTGCTGTGGATAGAGAGCTCTCTTAGTTTCCCTCTCTTTCTATTCAGTTGACATTCCTGATGGGGAAAATCCAGAATTTCTAATGAAGTGCAAAACATTACATCTGCAGGGAGAAATTTTGGATCGCTCGCAGCTAAAGTCTCGCTGTGTTCCCGCTGCCTGAATCTGCACCGATAACTCTAACACCAAAAGAGCACGAAAGAGAAATGACATATGCTGCAAGACTTGAAATGTATGTAACTTCCTCAATGTTATCCTTGACTGGCTTGCTTTGTTTCAAATGTGTGTCCAAACCATGTACACAGATGAATGACCCAGCAAAGGAATTCCTGCTGCAGCTCAATGAAATAGCTTATGCGGGGCAAATTTAATATGTGGTTTTGTCCAGACAATACAGGGGTTTGAGCAGATCTGCCATGCCCTGGAGCTGGATGATGAAGAAGAGCAACACAGAGGAGAATGGGGCCTTTGTGAGCTTCAGAAAGTTTGAAGGCCCCTCGCAGGATGCAGCAAAACCAGGAGGATGAGTCCCCGTAGGGGCAATAAGATGGGTAATCATTACAGAAGTGCAACAAATACCAAGTAACGGAGCAACAGAGGTGCAGACTGAGGATGACATTGGCATCATTGATCTTGCGGTTTAATTCCACAGCCAATTAGAAAATTAGCTGAAAATCCTTTCACTATATGCCATGATAGAGACAGGATGTGGCATCTTATTTCAGTTCTCAACCAGAGAAATGTATGAGATCGAGAGGGACCAGAGTTGGGCACAAGAGACACAGTGCAAATTAAGGATTTTATTTACCTCAATTTCTATGTCCATCAGAACAAACCCCTCCTATAAACGGAGTTCCCGTTGAGAACTGTGGATAGTTTCCCTCTTAATCCACAGCAGTACTTTGCTCTGTATTACTTAAAAACAGAATTCGTGTTGAATAACACGCACTGTTATGACGGTGTGTGTTAAGTTTTGAGCTCCCATCGTGACAACACAGAGTGGAGGTGTGGGGAAGCATACCTCAAGCAATGCACTGAAGAGACACGTGACTGGGCCTTCAACGAGACAAGGTGCACGACATACGTGTTCAAAACTGTATGCTCATGCACATCATCATTTTTATTTCATGCCGGACGATAATATGATTTTCAATCAGAGAAATAAAGGTAATTTATCATTTCTGCTTTGGCTGCAGAATAAAGTCAAAGACATTGCTGCAGAGAATGAAATGAAAAGATGCCTCACAGTCTTCAAATGACCCCAACATCTGTGTTGTTCAATCAGGACGACCTCATCAGGTCGTCCTGGTGGCCAAGAGGTTTAAGTGGGTGACCGTGTAATTGCAATGTCCCCATTTCGAGTCTGGCTGGGGACCTTTGTTGTTATCGTTTCCTCTCTCTCTCTCTCTTCATTTCGGGGCACATTTCTACTGTTTACTGTCAAATAGAAGCATAAAATGCCCTCAAAAATATAAGAAAAATAATAATCATCTCACATTGTGAGGTGGTTCAAACCCATACAAACTGAGAATAGGATTAATATTATAATCTCTGTATCTCCTATACTTGATCTGGCCAAGAGCCCTTTGATTCAACACTTGTAACCCATAACGCATCGCCAAGCCACACCAAGGGAACAACGCTCAGTGTTGATGCTGGCACAGAACAACCAGTAGGTTCTCTGATTGCATTTTAGCACATTAAGCTCTTTTGTAAACATTTGATAACATTCAAAGAAGGTGCAAGCTTGTTCTAAATGATATTAGCCCCACTAACAGGAGTCATCTGACAGGAATACCTCTAATTTCTAGTATAGATTGTTTTCATGCAGAATTCTAACATGATAATTGAATTTGCTGTTCTGAGCTGCTTTCTCAAGTCCAGTCACATGGCCCCATTAGCTGTTTAGCTTCTCCTTTGGTTCTTGAGTTTGGACATTACAAGCCAAGAAGAAGCCGGCCAAATAACTAATAACCGCAGCACTTTGATGATTTTATAACATGTTTAAATGAGACAATTGGCTCCATTATCCTCGAGTTCCTTCAGTGAACCAGATACCCCTGGCTGGAAAAACCTCACACTCGTTTTTTTTTTTGTTTACAACCAGAAGTCAAATTTGAAAGTTTTTCTTGCAGTGTATTTGACTTTGATTATTTTCATAAACATATGTTGCAGGGTGACAGGATTTAGCAGCTTCTACAGGTTTTTTTTTTTTTTTCATCATTTTGAAGCATCTGAAGGGCAAGCCGCATGGAGTTAATCTACAACTAATCACAACAGTGTTCCATAATATTGTATGTTATTGAAGCACGCATCCTGTGTATGTGCTCACAGTTGTTTTCATTACCTGTTCTAGCCAATAGATGGCACAAAACGGGGCCTTCAGCAGGACTGGTGCAGATTTCAGGACAGGGGTACATACAGATGGATGACAAATTAAAGGAAAAACCTGAAAAATGAGTGGCGAAACAATGCCCCCGTCCCTAGGGCACGAGGGGTCACTGAAGGGTTTGATGAGTATGAAAATGATGTGAATCATGTGCTACAGCTTTTACAGTCACCAGATCTCAACCCAACTGAACACCTATGGGAGATTTTGGACCAACTTGTTAGACAGCGCTCTCCACCACCATCATCAAAACACCAAATGAGGGAATATCTTTTGGAAGAATGGGGTTCATCCCTCCATTCGAGCTCCAGAGACATGGAGAACCGATGCCAAGGCGCATTGAAGCTGTTCTGGCCGCTTGTGGTGGCCCAGCACTTTACTGAGAAACTCTATATTGGTTTTTCCTTTAATTCATCACTGGTCTGAATGTTCGAAGGTACCCCCAGGCTGACACACATGCTGTTCTGCTGAGTAAAACGTTTTGGGTATTTTTGCAGTTCTGACACAAAACTGATGTATTGTATTCAAAGTTTTACTGTGAATGGGTCTGAATGGGATATTACACTTCATGAAAGATGAGTTTGATAATAGTACTCACCTATGAAAGAAAATCCTATAATGTGCTGCATCGGTCCACAACACAGAAGCCTCTAGAACAAAAACATTACTGATTAATAGAAATAGTAGTGCTCTCAGGTCGGTTGTTTGTTTTGAAGGTAAAATGTAAAAAGATCATTTACATTCCTACTATCTTAAAATTCATACAAACCTTTGGGAATGCATCGTTTGGATCATGAAAATGCACTTCTCACATTTCAAATGCTTATAAAATATCTTCCAATTACGTGTAGACATGATTCAAATAAAAAAAAAATCTGACATAAAAGTGAACTTATCGATCAAAGGACCATCAAAGCTGTCTATGTAATTCTACAGACTCAAACGGGCCATCAGACAAACAGCAGTGAACCCACTAACACTCAGATTGTGAAAATGCCCAAGGCAGCCAAATACCAGTCTCACTAGGTTATGTTCATATTATAGCTCACTGATATTTATATTTGAAACCCGGGACTGGTACTCGATCAGTATATCATAGCAAAGCTTCATCCGGGTACAGGTCAAAAACACAGCTCGTATCCTTCTCTTTGGCTTTCAATCACAGCATCAGGGGGTGTTAGAGATGTTGTGAATGAGATGAGAGATACACGCATACCATCTCCAAGCTGCACTGTGGAGGAAATCAATCTAAGGTTACCAGTTACCACATGTTAACACCTTCTAAAGAGGATATCCCCTCTGAATTAACTACCGGCTGCAGCACTGCGTGTCTCTGGATGTGTTTGCAGTGGGCCAATGTTGAGTTGACCAAGTGACCAGCAGAATGATATTCAACGGGAACCCGCTGCCAGGTGTCATTACACTTCCCCTTCCAGCAGAGAAAAGCAGTCACATATGCCACCACCTGTTTCCAGGATGCCCTTTCCAGCTCACTGCAGCGTCCTTTTTACTCTATTTTGTCATCATAATTGAGGGACTATGGTTTTAGCGGCAAAATATGATCTTCTTTACCATCCTTCAAACAAATATCTGCGTACTGTGCGCAGCACCAGTGTAACATTGTCTGAGTGGGCTGAGACATCAGAAGCTTGTCGTTTTCAGAAAGAAAATGGAGAAGAAAGACAAAACTGAGAAGCTTACAAAAAAGCCAAATAACAGATGCACATCTCACATTTAGTCTAATACATTCAGAAGTATAAAAAGGCTTTAGTTGAATTTATCAGGGCACAATAGCTCACAGTTGTGCACGCAGAGGGCCGACGGTACATTTTGACACCAATTCATATGCAAAGAACGGATGGATTTTATTTTAACATCCCATAACACTCTGAGCATTGTGGTCACTGTGAAACATATTCCAAACAACCGCCCCCGTCACTCTTCATGCCAGCTCTGAGTCACCCTGACTTAGACATCCAAGCAACAAGAGCCCCCATCAAGCCAGCCCCCACCCAACCTCACCCCACCCTACCCCCGCTTCCTCTGACAAAAGTATCTGCTTATGATCTGCCTGGTGGACAAGCACACAGAGCGTGATTTGCAGTGCAGCCTCAGTGTGTGGCAATGGTGAAACCCCACCATTGTGCAGCGTGGTGCTGGACGGGACCGGGTGTCCTGTCAGTCAAATCAAAGGGCGCTTCCTCCAGCACTGTGGCAGAACACACTGCCTCTGGAGCCACTCATTATTACATGCGAGGGGGGACTTGTGATCTTTTTAATTATTCTGCACTTCATTTCTATCCCACCATTCAAAACGCAACATGAGAATTGATTGCTTCAAAGATCCATCTTTATAATCTTCCCCAAGGCCCATAAATTATCCAACTTTGGGCAGGGTGGACGAGCTGTGCAGGCACAAGCAGATCCCTTTCACGGCAGAGTAGAGTAGAGCCACATCACTCCTGTGTGCTGGGGGAGCAAAACTGAATGGGGCTGCTCTTTTGCTCGCTGGAAACGGGAGGGGGAAAAAAAAGTACACTTGTTATCTTGTGAACCCTCAAACATGTAAGATAGGAATCTCTTGAATGTCAGCGACAGAAATGGAATTAACAAGAGATCTTTTTATTGTCACAGAAGGTCATTAGGCTGCCAATCGGGGTAATTATGGAAATGATCTCCCCAGCTCTTTGGAATGTTTTCCTGCTTCCATAAGGACTTGAAAGTGTTCAATCAGCCTCTCTCGTGGGAAAGTTCAGCCATAACTGCAAGTGTACCAGCAAAATCAAATTAAGCAAAGAGATTTCATTAGTATTTATAGCCCCGAGGCATTTGTAAAAGTATGGAGCAGTGGAGTAATGTGGGACTGTGGAGGGGAGAATTATTGCTTAATGACAAAGGCCATACCTAGAAGACATACACATGGATAATGAAAAGGAGGCATTGATTGCATCTTTAAAGAGGATTCTTGAGGGAATGTAAAATATTGATGCTTGTGTGGCTGACTGTGGACTTCCAGCGTGGGTGTTAGGATGGTACCTTTGTTTGGGTGTTTACACTGTTTGGCTGTTAAGTCTATTGTTCAAAATTACGTTTAATCTTGTAGTTAAAGCATAAGTAAAAACACTAAATACACACTAAAAGTTAATGGGTCAAACAGTGACCCAGTTTTGGTCGATGTAACACCAACACAGTGCTGGGTTAAGGTTAATGTTGTTTTGACCCAGTGTTTTTGTTATTTCTTATATATATATATATATTAATGCTGCCTATCAAATAAAATATGGTTATTCTGCAGTGGTGGACAGTAACTAAGTGCATTTACTCAAATACTGTACAAATCTGAGGTAGTTGTACTCTAATTTCATGCTACTTTATACTTCTACTCCATTAGAATTTTACAGGGAAATGGTGTACTTTTTATTCCACTACATTTATCTTACAGCAATAATTACTACTTACTTTAGATTTTTACTACAATGCATTTGAAGCGCGTATAAAATATGATGCATTGTTATAGATTCATCTATCCAACAGAATATGAAATCGGAGCTGAAATAATTAGTCGAGTAATCGATTAGTCAATCAGTTTCAATAATGGCTCATCATTGAGGTCATTTTTCATGCACAAACGCCAAACATTTCATGGTTCCAGTCTCTCAAATGTGTTTATTTGCTGCTGTTCCTCGTCTTGAATGACAGTCAACAGAATTATTTTGAGGCTTAACTACTGGTCAGACGTAACAAGCATTGTGAAGGTGTCACTTGGGCTCTTGCTAAATGGGCATTTTTCACTATTTTTAGTTTATTTTAGTTTTACAAACCAAACAGTCCTACTGTATGTAACATATTTTTAAAAAAATAGCTGCACCTCAGCTACAACAGTAAAATGCTTCTCACACATTAGTGCGTGATTCCCAATGATCCAGTGATGTAACACCCACAGGGACCATTTTTCTGCAGTTAGTACTTTAACATCACTTTAGGTACAATTACCAGACTAGGGCGGCTTCAGAAAGTATTCAGACCCCTTCACTTCTTGCACACTTTATTTTGTTGTAAATGTAATTTTAAATGGATAAAATTGCCATTCCCGCCCATCAATTCTTGCATAATTCTTACAAATCAAAAACTGAATCTCTTATTTACAGACATCTTCGGACCATATGCTGTGGCACTCCACCCTGTGTTCAGGTGCAACCTCTTTGCTTTAATTAGCCTTGAGCTATGTCTACAATCGATTGGAGTCCACCTGTTGCAAACTGAATCGATTGGGTATAAAGGCATGCGCCTGTGTATCTAAGGTCCCGCGATTTACACTGCGAGTCGGGACAAAAACAAAGCCGTGATGTCCGAGGAACTCTTTGTAGACCTCCACAATAAAATTGTGATGAGGTGTGGATCAGGGCAAGGGTATAAAACCATTTCTGAAGCCGGAAGAGGTTTGGAACCACCAGGAGTCTTCCTGGAGTAAAACTGTGTAACTGGGCAAGAGGAGCTTCGGTCAGGGACTTGACCAAGGAACCCAACAGCCGCTCTCAACAGAGCTTCAGAAGTCCTCCGCGTAGATGGGGGAACCTGCTGGAAGGACGATCACCGCAGCAGCAGCACTCCCTCGATCAGGCCTTTATGGTAGAGTGGCTAAATGAAAGCCACTCTGAGTGAAAGGTGTACGACAGCCAGCTGAGAGCATCAGGAAAGAGATGCTCTGGTCTGACGAGATAAAAATATTTTTAAAAATTGAGCCCTTTGGATGCCTGGCAAACACCAGGCATCTGCCACGTGGGCAAAAAGTGAAGGGGTGTGAATACTCTCTGAAGCCACTTTATATTTTCCAGAGCGAAATTTTCAACGCACGACTTTTATTGATAATGGGGCATTTCTACAGCTTGATGTTATTACCTTTTCTTAAGTAGAGGGTCTGGATACTTTCTTCTCCACTGTTATTCTGACCCAGTCTTCGACACAACACGCTCAAGTTTTACTTTAAAACTGTCGCAAATGTATTGTGAGTTGTCCAATACAATGTGCATATTATATTCAAAACTGCAACTCATACGCATACTATTAATAGCCAGCAACAAATGGTGACGTGTAATTTTAATATAAAATAGATTAGATCATAACAGCTTGCAGCCAGACCATATTTTGGTTTGTGTACATAACGAAATAAAAAAAACAACACCTTGTTTTGTTCGGTCTTCTGCCCATGGGCACTGGATAAAGTTAACTGACAATAAAATTTGGCATTTTTTAATGTAAAACTGTAGCTTGTGGTGTCTAACACTGGGTCAGAATAACCATATTTTAGTTTGGGTAAATAGGTCAATGGTAATCAATCAAACACCCACTGGATGGAAACAACCCCTTGGTACTGGGTAAAGTTAACCCAGTATTGCATCGGTGCTATTTTGACCAAAATTGGGGCCGAGTTGACCCATGTTGATTTTTTTTTTTAGCGTGAAACAGAATTGAAACTTAATACAGATAGTCGATTTATTTGTAGTTCAAAATATTTAAAATGATATTTCAAGAAAACGTTGTTCAGAAAAAACAGTTGGGGGTTTGGTGTGACCAAATACAAACTTATATTTCCTTTGTGTAATAAAAACACACTCAATTGTCTGGCAGAGAGGCCCAGGCCAAAATGAAATGAAGTCAGATAGCTATGCACAGTGAATTGTAACACCTGATTTGACTCATTGGGTCTATTCAGTCCACTTAACCCCAGAGTAATTGACAATTTAAAGGTGCAGTCCTTAATTTCAAGAGACAGCACAACCACTTTGATTAGGATGTGGGATGTGCACTTCCCGGCTGGAATAACAGACAAGGACGGTTTGTTATGAGGCGAATAATGGACGGAGAGCAAGCCAGACGTGAGAGGAGAAATGTGACGGATCCGCGATGATCATTCGCCTTGAGCCTGCGACACCACCGGCGGAAACAATTGCAGAGGCAGAGCCTCCTCTCGACATTTTTCGACGCGTAAACACACCTTGAAATCAAAACGTCGTTCCTTTCAGAGCCTAAAAAACAAAACACACAAACAAACGCGTGGCCTTCTTCCCCATCATCGCCTTCTTCCTCTACATTTCCCGTAAATTGGGTTCGAGGAGAGGTAAAGTGTCTGCGAAGAATATGACAAATTATGCGAGGGAGCATGACTATGGGCTTGGCGGGCGGGGCGCGGGAGGTAATTCGCTGTGATGTTACATATATGTATGCATCAATAGGCAAGAGGATATTGAGTTCAGGGGTCGCACTGAGTGAGAGTTCCCGTTTGGGGTGAATTATGAGAAACGCTGCTTCACACGCGGACGCTGAGAGCGGACGCACTTGGGGACACGCAACGTTTTTTTGTCTTTTGGTTTTTGGGTTTTGTTTTTTTTACATTGGACACATTTTGTGTGAGGATCTCTCCATTGTTTTTTTACCGGCCTCGTTTGTTTTAGTACATAAATTATCTTTATTTTATTTTTTTCCCCTTCTGCCGGATGGGGCGTCAGTTCACAGTTAAATATGTGTCACCATTTCCTAATTTACAACCAAATAATCCAAAAAAATCAATTACATTTCTGAAGACAGGTGATAATGACTTGTACCTAGCGATTTATTATTAACGTTTCAGTTATATTGACTTAGAGATGGCCTATTTAAGAACACAATTTTTTTGCTGACACGCAGTATTTCGTCCTGATGGGGATTTTTTTTTTTTTAATATGGATTTCCGTCGACTTTTGCCTCATTTTTGCCGTCCTCCCATTTATTGTACTCCAAATACCACAACCATTCGACACCCTTGGCCGCATTAGCACATTGTTTACCAGCGTTTTATGCGGACAATTATTTGGTGCAAAGCCAGGCCCGCATGTGTTTTGACACCGTGTTAAATGCCCGCTATTGGGCCAATTTGCACCGTTTACAGCCTGAATCGCCGCGGTGATATGCCGACGTGCAACTTCGCGGCCCTAATCTGAATGACAAAAAAGCCTACAAACTGGGTGACATTGCACGTACTTAACAAGTACACATTGGCATGGTAATCCGGCCGCATTTAGCCGAAGGTGTCACTTTCCCACCAGCGCCCGCGAGTTTCATGCAGCCTCCCCGGGGGCCTCCCACTGACGGCCGGCCGGGGGAGAGGAGGGATGGGCGCTGCGGTGCGGGTCTCAGAAGTCTGGAGATATGGGACACAGAACATCACGATCTTCGATGCAAATCAACATCCATCACACAAACACATCAAAAAAAAAAATAAATATCGTTTACATAGGTACGAATTGTGTTTGGAGTTATTTTTACCTTAAAGATGGACGGAATCATTCATTTTATTGTCTGTATCTGGCTTTTTTTTATGTTTCACCGTACATATATATGTATATATGTATATTTTAAAAAATCATTAAATAAATCCAGATATTCTGTTTGTAGGCTGCCTAGCTCCTATTCATCTCACACTGAGTAGCCCTGATGAATTTCTAAAAAAAAAAAAGACGAGGCCGCCTCCATGGCCAAAACACAACCTCCACGTGGGTGCTGTCCGGAAACCGGAGAGAGGCCGCAGACTGACATTTACGTGAAAACCAAAACAAAACGGATTACTGGCCGGATAAACCCCCGTTACACCACCAGCCCTAAACACCCCGGCGTCCATCCATGCCAGTCTCTGGATGTAAATGTGTCATTTCTACACCAACTGCAGCAACGCCGCCCGCCTACGCGTACTCGAGCGAACGGTAGCATAAGCAGGCGAACGCGGGTGACTTGGAAGATTGGTTCAACCGGCGGAGTCTCTTTTTCCGCCGAAACCCGTCACCGTCACGCGCCGCACCATGCAATTCATCCGCGCAGCGAGGACGCGGACGGCCCGCAAAAGGGAAGCTCCGGTGAGTGGGGACGTGAGGGGAGTCTCTCGGCCGCAACCCTGCGGCCCGGTCTGCCGGACTGTGTCTTTATACAGGCGCGTCAAACAGATGGGACGTCCAACACAAACAAACGCGCACAGATGTATGTACACAGAGAGGGGCGCGCGCGCGCGAAGGGCATACGCACGTGGATCCCTGTCGTCTATTTCGGGCCCTTTGCGCCGTGTTGTGACGGAGAGGTCTGGCTCTCGCGCTGATCCTGCGGGAGGGAGGGTTAAAAATGAGCTCCATCACATTGTTTGACAGAAACTCGCAGGTTGATAGAGTGGATTCTTTGAGAAGGGCTGAAAATGGTGATTTCCAAAAAGAAGAGAGAGATGGGGGGAGGGATGGGGGGTTGGGGGGGGGACCAGCTGAGAGCTCACATGCCTGCCTTCCGGGGCTCTGCAGCCTTGACAAAGTCGACCAGGAAAAATCCAGTTATAGAAAATACGTTTCGATAAGTTATTCCTTTCCTGTAACATAACTATGTAGTGTGGCTCATAGCTTTGTGGTTGTGGTGAGATTTTTTTTTTTTTTTGTGTGTCTTTTTTTTTTTTCGGATGGGGGGGGGGCTTGTTTTCATTCAATGTGACAACCTGAAGATTTGGCTACTGGTGTAAAATAATTAACATAATGGTCGCAATTACAGGCGCGCTAACAATGCCATTAATTTATCATATCGTTTTACTAGCTGCTGCCCCCCAACTGCTCCTTCACCTAATTAATGGAACGAGTTGCCTTTCAAAAAAAAAAAAAAAAAAAAAAATCCGCTTTTACAAACGGCCGGTGTGGACGCGAGGATGCGAGTCAGGTGAGGTGCAGCCTTCGGTCGCAGCGTGGTGCGTTTTGTGTTTTGGCTTTTGAACGCACGGTGCAGATGTGCTGTGAAAAAACAGCTCGTCTCCTGCTTGTGTCATCCGTTTCGACGGACGCTTTCGCAACAGAGCAGAAACGAATATTTTCGATTCAGTGAAGATTTTAATGAGGAATCAATAATCTGCACGGGTTTAACGTTTTTATTTCTCGTGGGGCGTGTTTTTTGAAATGACTCCGGAAACCCGCTCGAGAGGCCGCGTGAGATACGGCGAATCAGTGCATGAATAAACTTGGGCCACGTGTTTGTCAAATCACACATTTGAACTATCGATTATGTGTTGTATGTAAAAAAAAAAAAAAAAGAAAAAAAGAAATCTGCATCGGAAGCCTGTCTCTGCTCCTCCAGCTGCTTTTTGTGACAATATGTGGGCACCGGCAGGCGTGCACCTTGTCCGTAAAGCTCCACACATTTCTCCACTGAAAGCCCCTGACCTTTACCTCCTACACAGAACAAAACGGGAAAAGTGCCTTGAAATGTTTGCAGGTCTTCATAAGTCAGTCCCGTATTATCTTTATTTAAGTATTTTTTTATTATTATTTTTATTTTTTCATATTTGGCCTTGTGACCTTCGAAAAGATTTGTGAATGCGCACTTTTTATGTTAATTCTGAAATAAATAAAGAGATCATTTAAATGAAATAATGATCACTATATTTTTCATTCATTTGCATCACATAATGTCACACAGATAGAATTTTCTGACAGCCCATTGATGACCCCCCCCCCCCAAAGCACCTAACGAATCAACAAGATTTTGCATCTCTCTTTCACTTTCGATAGTAGAAAGGATTCAAACCCCAAGCTTCCACCCTGCTGAAAGGTCCCGGAGCAGGCACTGACAGCCTGCCATCTTCTGCAGGTGACCCTGACCTCTGACCCCAGTGAGACACGGGGGCTACACAGAGGATTCGGGGGGGGGGGCCCTCCCAGGAATCACCGGAGCATCACATTATTATGATCACAATTATTTGTTCGGTGACCTTGCTGCTAGTTTGCAGCGTGGTGACTGTTTCCTCTCCATCACCTGCGCCGCCGCCGCCGCCACCGTTGCGGGTACCGCTGCTGCCCAGTCCCTCGTCTGTTCTGTCTGCCCCCACCACCACCCCACCCCTAATGGTTTCATGCCGGACCGAGTTGGCTTATTATACTAAAAGGTTTTGTCGCGCTAAGCCGTGCATGTGTGCTTAAAACGTACATTTCATTAACAAACTGCGGAGGTATAAAAGCGGATTTATGAGGCTTCAAAAGATCACAGGAAGGACGGGTTTCAAACCCCCTCTCGGTGCCGTCGCAGTCAGGTTATATCAGCAGTTACGCCGCCTTTCACACAACACTGCAACTCTGGGATTTTTTTTTTTTTAAAGGGAGGCTGGCTCTGCACCTGTCTCTCCACACACTGCCACACGTACACACTCTCACACACACACACACACAGGGAGAGAAAAGTTGGTTAAGATAGTGCTCCTTTATTTTGCTGGTATAAAACATTTCTTGCTGTATTTTTTTTTTTTTTAAGGCAGCAAAAAAAAAGAGATTTAGATAATGGCTAAGTAACAGCGCAAAACCTGCCATCCATTAACACAAAGCTCCCAGATGTCGAAGAGATGTCGTTAGACTTTTACTGCAATGAAGAAATACACGAAATAGGCTTTATCAAATCAGCAGAGGAAAAAAAAAAAAAAAAGCTGATCAGTTTTCGATTTTAAAAAAAAAACATCTTCAAAGAAGGTGATTTTCTAATTTATGGCCTGAGAAAACCAGACTCCGAGGAAATAACTTGCTTTCTTAAATACACGTGCGCCCTGCGGATGAGTGGGATAAAAGTTGATGTGGACTCTGGTTTCATCTGCTAAGTAGTCCGTATTGACGGACCCCCCGGATCACACAGGTCACCGGGAGATTAACGCGGGGCGAGTCTAATCGGAAGCCATGTTTCCCTCCTTTGGCCCATGCGCGCATTATTAATGACGGTGTTTGATTAATCCGACTTTTATCCCGACAGCAGTGATGTCGGAGGTGGCGCAGAAGCAGCACCTCTGTGCACTGCTAGAGACAAATTGAAGGATCAAGCTGACAAACGCACCCCCCCCCCCCCCCAAGGAAAAAAAAAAAAAAACTGACTGTAAGACACAAAACCGACACTGACGGGCCTTTTAAACAAGGTAAAGTTCAAAATCAGTTCGTGAAAATGTGCGTTTTGTCAAGGTGCATTCTGATTATATCATGTGGAATGAACTATTCAGGGTAATTATCTCACTAATAGGACGACATCTGTAATAATAATAATAGTAATAATAATAATACATTCTAAAGTCAAATGTATTCTGTCCCATACTTTGTTTTTAATTGAGAGAAAAAGCTTCATGTTGCTGAGAAATAATCATTATTTGCGTTAATCTCCATTTGTAATTTAAGTTTACGTTTTCATTTATTCAGATGAAGCTTTTGAAACAAAACATTAAAAAAAAAAAAAAACTGACCGGTGTTGAGTAAAGATATTTTCACTGATCTTAAAAAAAAAGAAAAAAGAAAAAAAAAAGACTTCCGATAAAATTTAAATGTACGTTTTAAATCGCCCGTGGCACGATCTTATTTTCTCTGCTAACCACGCATTTACTTTTAAAAGACAGTAATCGTAGGCAGTCGCTTTGACCGGCAGCTGGAATGCAAAAAGCCCGTTCTTTCCCCAGTCTCCTCGCATTTTCTCACACGGCACAGGAAACCCTCTGTATTGGATCTGACATCCTCTCCCCGAGCCCAGCCTCCACCGCTCACCTTCATGCTCGTGAATAAAAAACGCTCTCTCTTTGCATTCACCCGCTGCCCGCATTTCCTACTTTGGTTTTCAAATGTAAAATCATGCAATCATCGGGGTCGTTAGCACCTTTTCCGAACTCTTAAGGAAATTCCTTATCCTCTCCATTCATTGTGGCCACCGCCGCTGCCGCCGGCCGCCGCCGCCGCTCAATATTCTTCCCACCTTCGGCGAATCCTGCGGGGAATAAATAGACTGGAATCGACGCTTTGCATTCGCGGCTCGGATTTACACGGCGGGCTGCAAAGCTGGAAACGCGGAGGCACGCATTTCAGCTCCAAACGCACGAAGTTGAAACGTTTGATCCTCACGCACCGACAAAGTCTCCTACACGCCTGAGTGACATTCAGGGAGGCTGGTTCATAGCAAATCGCAGGGAAATCCATGCATGCACAATGTCACAGTTGTAAAGAAAAGTCAACACACAGGCTAAGACAACTTGAAGGAAAGATTCCGTCAACTTAGCTGTCGTCGTTTTCGTTCTGCGGCTTTCGACAGAGTTTGTATTAGCGAAGTTAAAGGTTTGGGTTGTTTTTACGCAGCCACGTTAATGCGCGTCGGATCTTTCAATCACGCAGGCCAATTCCCCCCCCCCCCCCACCTCCCCATCCTCCTCCTCCTCCTCCTCCCTCCGCCACCGTTAAATGGTCTATGACGGACGAACACAGAAATCAGCGGAAAGCAGCATTGCTGATGTCCCATTGTTGACAAATCCATGAAACAACTCCAGTTTGCATGGTTTAACAGGGAGGAGAGGAGGGAGGAGAGGAGAGGGGGGCGTCTGTCGTCACCGAACCACGTGTCCTGCACTGATAGTATATCTTATACTGGGAAAAGTAATCTATCAGACAGCCCTTTTAAAAGCTCCGGCCTTTAAAAGCAGCATGGGTCATCTCCACTTGGTTCTCCGAATGTCGCTCCTGTAGGAAATATACGCAGCGCGAAGGGACGCCGGAGCGCCGAAGTCGCCAACAGCTCCAAAGCCAACTTCGAGGCGAGACGCGACGCCTCGCACAGGCCTGCTCGCTCGCCGGGTGGAGAAATATTTGCAGAAGTTGAAGTTTCTCTTTGGCTCGACCGGCTGGCCGTCGGCTCCACCGCATTTAGATTTTGGGAGACATCCGATCTCTTGACAGGGGCGACCAGACGTCCGACAGACTCGCAGTGTGTGCGCACTGACCGCGCTGGTCTCACCTACCCATCACACCCGGCTACTCGGTTGTTTTTGGCTCCGGAAGACTTTTTTTTTTTTTTTTTTTTTTTTATAGTGTTAGTAAGCCGTGAGATGACCCTGTCTGGAGGCAGCGAAAGAGCCAGCGACATGTCCGGCCAAACTGTGCTCACAGCGGAGGACGTGGATATCGACGTGGTGGGCGAGGGAGACGAGGAGGGCATGGAGAGGGTGGACAGCGACTGCGACAGCCCGGGGGGAGGCATCCTGCACGACCTCCGAGGAGAAGCAGGGGACGAGGAGGCGGAGGATGAGATCGAGGTGGAGAAGGAGGAGATGAGGTCCGGCGGAGGGAGTCCGTGCTGCGAGAGCTCCGGGGAGGGAGAGACCGGCACCGGTAAGGGAGAGGGTCACGACGGGAGCGCAGCGCCGGGAGGGGCGATCCAGAAGCCCAAAAGCAGCCTGGTAAAGCCGCCCTACTCCTACATCGCCCTCATCACCATGGCCATCCTCCAGAGCCCACAGAAAAAGCTCACCCTCAGCGGGATCTGTGAGTTCATCAGCAACCGTTTCCCGTATTACCGGGAGAAGTTCCCGGCGTGGCAAAACTCCATCCGCCACAACTTGTCTCTCAACGACTGCTTCGTGAAAATCCCGCGGGAACCTGGCAACCCCGGCAAGGGCAACTACTGGACGCTGGACCCCGCTTCAGAGGACATGTTCGACAACGGCAGCTTCCTCAGGAGGAGGAAGAGGTTCAAGCGAGTTCAGCCGGACGTGCTCAGGGACCAGACCGCGCTCATGATGCAAAGTTTCGGCGCGTACAGCCTCGGGGGGCCCTACGGGAGGCACTACGGGATCCACCCGGCTGCGTATTCCCACCCGGCTGCGTTGCAGTACCCCTACATCCCCCCCGTAGGTCCCATGCTGCCCCCGGGCGTCCCTCTCCTGCCCTCGGCGGAGCTGAACAGAAAAGCGTTCAACTCCCAGCTCAGCCCCAGCCTTCAGCTTCAGCTCAACAGCCTGAGCACGGCGTCCATGATCAAATCAGAGCCGTCCAACAGACCGTCTTTCAGTATAGAGAACATCATCGGGGTCTCCAGCGCCTCCTCGTCCTCACCGGGCGCCGCGCAGGCTTTCCTGCGGCCTCCGGTGACCGTTCAGTCGGCCCTGCTGAGCGCGCAGTCCCTCTCTCTGACCCGGACCTCAGCCGCTATCGCTCCCATCCTCAGCGTGCCGTCGAATATTATTTCTGGACACGTTTTACCCTCGGCGACGGCAGCGGCGGTGTCCAAATGGCCTTCACAGTGACTTAGAGACGAGACAAGATAAACTCTTATTTTTATATAGAGACATTATTACTGGGGCGAGTGTGAAGAGCACAAATCAATAGGCAGCACTGGACTCTGTAGCCATGTAAAGACTGTTGAAACAGAGAAAAAAAAAGGAGATATTTCTGTACAGGTAATATTTGTAAATATTTGTAAAAAAAAAGAAAAAAAAAAGAATGATTTTACCTGTTTGACTTTTACCTGTCCCCCCCCCCCCTTTTGTTCTTGTTTGAAATCTGTGATAATTATTTTACATTTTCTTTTTGTATCGGAAGCTCAAGTGGACCCATTTTTTTTTTTTTTTTTTTTTGCTTCCCTTTCATACAAGACACAAAAAGCTCTGAAAAAAATAGACTGTTTATAATAAAAAAAAAAAATCAAACATATGTAATTCTATGTAGCTATATTGTGTTGTAAGCTGAATTTATTTGTAAATAAATCCACGAAAGAATTCAAATCAAATTTTCATTATTAACGTTTTTTAATTATTTGATAGATTTAATGGGAATTACGTTCTTGTTAAAGAAAATTTCTCACGCTGTGCAGACATTTAAAAAAAACAAAAAAAAAAACAATCAAAAATAAGGAAATGGGATTTTTCCAACCAAACATAAAATCGGTACATTTATTACATAAAACTAAAGTTGTCTTATCTTGTGAACATTAGGCTACGGGCTTACATTGACTATATAAATTCCAGGCTTAATAATTATTTATATCTTCCAATTTCACGTTGTTAAAAATCTAAATTTTCTAAACATGTCCTTTTTATGTTTAATTTTAATTTGTAATAATATTATTCTAATTATATTTGTCGAGTAGCGGAGGGAAAGTGAATTATATTGTTACGGCAGCAGCTCAAGTCAACCGGCATTAACCCTTCTCAGCAGAAAACCTCAACTTCGACTTTTACTGTCAGACCACCAAAGCAGCATTTTTGCAGGTACTCTTTAAATTCAATGACATAAGTTGCCGAACGTATCATTATAGCAACGAGGAACCGCGAAAAATAACAGAGCCGGGCTGTATTTTGTACGGATTTGAAACTCAAAGAGTGGGTGAAAAAGATTATGATGTAAAAGGCAGGATTGCGTTTTACCCGGAGCTCCAGTGGACACACGGCTAAACATTCAGTTCGCCGACCAGAGAACATTTGCAGTTTTTCAGTGACGTGAATCTGAAGGGCACCATATTTCAGATGCGAAGACGAGCCGGTGTGAAATGTATGAACACATGGGGCTGAATAATACAAATGTCTAATTGTTTTTAAGCCATATTCACGGATGCGTGCCGGACACTGATCTCTGACTTGGAGGTCGCGCCTTGGACGCGTTTTAATTTACCATCGCATCGCTGCTCGTATCCTTTTACAGGATATTCTGCGGCTTGGCTACTATAAAGGTAACAGTTTCGCAGTTGTGTCTGGCTAATCACTTTTACACAAACAGCAAATGGTGTGCGCGAGTGTGTGTGTGTGCGTGCGTGTGTGTGTGTGTGTGTGTGGGGGGGGTTATAGGCGCTATATTTATCTGATCCCCATGGGAAAGAGAAAGGGGTCTCTCTCTCTCTCTCTCTCTCTCTCTGCTTCAATTCACTTTCAGACACCGAAGAAGGTGCTGATGATGCAAAAGCCTCCTCCAATGTCACCCTGGCATTTCCACTGAACACATTCATTATTATTATTATTGGGCTATTATTATTATTATTATTATTATTAGCCTGTGATTATCATTATTATTAATAGAAGCCCAATATTAAGGTTCCGGGTGATCATTTTGTTGTATTTTAGAATAACTTTTACTGCCAAAATAACAATATTTGTCACATCAGCGCACATCATTACCCGCCGCCCTTTATTCCTCTAATCGAAACGTATAACAACATAGAAATAAAAAAAAATAAATAGAAATATAGAAATTACAGCCTCTGTTAATGGGTTTATTGGTCATTTCTGTCGTTATAATTTTTTTTTTCCCTCTCCTATTTTGACTCTCAGCTTCTAAGTTAAGGAGGGGTTTTAATATTCACGCACTCACTCTAAAAGGCAGTTTAAAGTGGCTGTGAAGGATACATCCGGGCACCTCCAGAGGTCAGTTTCAGGGTATAGTCAGACAGTATGATTTTGATTAAAGGTGTACGTGGGAAAGCAGAACGGGATGTTGTCAAATGCAGCTCTGCGTGTTTTCTTTTGTTGTTTTTGTTTTTGTTTTTTGTTTTTTGGGGGGGGGTTAATGACATAAAGACTCCTATAGTCATAGTGAACAGAATAGAAAAAACAAATATTTGGAAAAAGCAGAGGTAAACTTAGTTAACACGTTTATAGCTATCACACCAGTTGTTTTCATCTCTGACGTATTCCCGTTGTGTGAGGCATGCGTGGCCGCAGATCCAGGTTCAGCCTCCACGAGGCAGGGTCCGTAAGCCAAAACCTCATGCTCACACGCGCGTCTCACTGGATAAGGGTGCCTCCAGTGTGAATGCACCAGCAGTCTCCGCTCCGTGTGATGTCTGTGTGTGTGTGTGTGTGTGTGTGTGTGTGTGTGTGTGTGTGTGTGTGTGTGTGTCTGTGTGTGAGGAACCGGTGATGCTGCAGGCTGACAAGCACGTCGGGAGAGACGTGACTCAAGCCGCTAGGGGGCGTTAAGCTGGCACCTCTGGCTCTCCATTAAGAATATCAAAAAAATAAAAGAAATATTTAGGGAGACATCGCCGACCTGAATTGATGGAGGACAAAACCATCTCACACACTCAGTTAATCCCCCCCCCCACACACACACCCTTTAGGTTGAATAACTCCTTAGAATGTCAATGTAACTCAATATGCAGATGTTGCTTTCACGAGGGGACACTGGAATAAATGACTATCTGGTCCAATCGTTAATTATCACTGGCAGTAGTTTTCTTTTATAATGATGAGATGGTAAATATTTTTGATCCACATTTCTCCGTAATCAAAACATGTCCACAGGCTCGTAGCATACAGGGGATCACACACACACACACCCTTTTAGGGGGAGGCAGACCAAACATCGATCTTGGAGTCGGGATGTTGAAACCGCCGATATGAGTTAGGTTGTAATTCAAGGTTTCGGGCAGCGGACGACGGAAAAGTACAACGCTGAAATATAGCAGGTCGCCCCAGACCCTGTCTGGAAAAAAAAGTACATTTTTAAACTGAAGCTGTGTTGAAAATATTATAAAAAGTCAAATTGTAAGACGGGTGATAATGACATTTTGAAAGAAATATTTAATTGGGTGACAGACATGGAGATTTAACAATAATATTTACCTCCACACGAGTACCAGTTAACGTCTCTGCAGCTCGTTTACATTCGCCAGGGCAACCCCGCGTGCACGCCTCCGGCCCGCCATAAACGGCCGTATCCACAACGAGCGCGGTTTCCGGCTTTTTACGTTGTCACGTCGCCAACGACACAATTTGCCGGTTGGACGCAACCAGCCAGCAGCCAGCAACCCCCCCCCCCCCAGCTCGCGCGGTCGGGGGACCTAATGCAGCTGCGCGCCCTTGTGCACAGGTGGAGGAAAAAACCCGGGAAAAACCCGGTTCCCACAGCTCGACCAGGCGGTCTATGCTGGTCCGGAGTGACAGCCTCTGAAAATATAGATGAAGTCCACACTGTGTGTTTGACTGTTGACTCATTTTAGAGATTTGTTGCACAGAACTCACGAGGAGACAGAGCTTGTATGGTACTTGTAAATTAGCTAAAGCTAATTTTAATATTTTTTTTTTTTTGATTGAGCCAGTTGAGCTTTTTGACAAGATATGACAAAAAAGTATTTTATTTATTTATGTATTTTTTGATAATCTGGGTGTGTTTGGGGTCTTTTGCACAAATGTGAAGCATGTGCGTCTGTCTGTCTGTGTGCAATTATTTTTGGAAATGTACCCAAAGTTTACTCTTTGCATTCATTCATTCGTTCAGCTATTGCGACGGGGAGTCATGCTTGGACGGTGTTTCAGTACACCTGACCGATGCACAAACACATCGCAGTTGCTGTCATTATACACCACACAGCCCAATCTCTTAGAGCCTAATTACTCACAAACTCAAAGTAATCCATTACAACTGAAAGTTCAACGTGACTTACCCGAAGGCTCCGATGTGATCATTTCTTCGACCTAAAACGATATCAAAACACTAGGCGTTTACATACTCGAGCGGCCGTGGGCAGCCATGACAGTGCTCCCGCATCTGGCCTTTTCCGGCACGATTATCCGCCCGCACGCCTTTGAGAATTGATGATGCAATAACATGCGACAACTAGGAGGTGTCCAAATAATCACTCTGAACATCGCTGGCCTGGGAAAGACGAATAACGATGTTTGAAACACGTCTCTTTTTGTCCGCACGCTAAATCATAATTACACACCTTCATTTAATGCTACTGACACAAGCCCATAGCCACTCGCAGTGGAGTTTGTCAGAGCGAGTCCATCGCAGCCGAGTGATCCTTTAAAAAGACTCATGGGCCCATTTACATGTAATTTTTATCCGTTTACCCACAGTATGTCCTATCATGTCACTGTCATATCCAGGTTGTAAAATATCTGTATTTTCCTTGATCCCGGAGAGAATAAAGAGCTTCATGATGTCAAAACTCCACTTTAATGAGACACCATGTGAAGATGGATGCACAAGCTTCTATGTGGCGGAGGAGTTCCCGTTCCCCTTGTCCCATGCGGGACTTTAAACATCTGGTTCATGGCATTTTTTTTTTTTGAGGGGAGGGGGTTAATGTGACCTTAGAATCAAAGAGGGCATTGTGAGTGTCGGTGAAAAAGCCTGGGTCGGCATCACACTCTGCTTTGAGAAAAGACAAACGGGGGTTTTAAAAGCCTCAAACGGAGCTGATGGTGAATATTAGTCCTCACATCGCCCGAACACATGTAAATGCATACTATAAAAACACTGCAGTAATATCAAATGTAATCACTGATGGTGCATTTAAGAGCATATCTGCAGCGAAGAAGTCGTGGTCGGACCCGTGTGTCTCCAGGAAGTAGATGCAGACTGTTCTTTTAAGTAATCATAGGATGATATACCCACTAGAAGTTTTTCAACAGTAAACATTTTTTGGTTCCTTATCTGTCCTCGTGTTTACTTTTGGACACAATAGCAGAAAAACCAACTTTGGCTTGCTGTAGCCAACTTGACTGTGGCTATGATAGACATTATTGGCATTGGCAAGCAAGGCCCAGGCCTCCATAATAACTAGGTCATCCTCCATCACAAGCTATAGCCTTCTCCCGGGCGGAGATCACAGACAGTAAATGTAGGTACAGCAGTTACTGAATATTTAAAAAGGCATAGAGATGAAGCAATAAATGACAAAGTAAAGCTGGTGTGGCCAGCCATTAATAACTAATGGGTACCAGTGAATTATAGGCCGCTGCCGTTGTAATGAAAGTGTCATTGCAAATCAGCAGTTGTCCGAGGTTATTATTATTTATGCATAATTGATGCCGGAACCACGAGGAATACGTCTCACCCAACAAATCCCAACACCTTGGGGACAAAGACGATGGTGTCAACAGTAGAAAAGGTCACAGAGGAGAAAATGCCCCTGGGCGGAGATTTACGCTGTGAGGGGAAGGGCAAGGGGAAGCTGTTATATCCACACATACATCCGCATACAGAGGGCTACAACAAACTCGTTACACATGACGGCTGATCCTCTACCGCTCCATGCATGTAGGGGACGTGTGCTACACCACGGTCAGCTGCCTCAAAATGAATAAAGAGGTGACCAAGATGTAGTTGCAGTAGGAACTGTGTGCTCCTGATATGTTTCTCGAACTTCAGAAGTAAACATTGGTTACAATGTGGCATAGGTTTGCTTTTCAGAACTCATAAGTGCATTTAATTCAAGGAACTTCGCTTCTTTAATGGCCAGAATTCCATGTGTACTTGCTATATCTATCCTTCAGTCACTCATTCACTAGTTTCACTGCTGTATATATATGTACTTCTCTATAAGTGCCAGACTTTACACTATACCCCTATTATTACCCCTAATTTCCAGAAAATTTTCTGTAATGCTGACCGTTAATATTAAGTAATCTTATTTTTGACGGTGTTAAATAAATTGTTTGGGTTTTCAAAAATGTTTCATATGTATATTTACATTTATAACAATTGCTACAACTTTTATTATCCCTCTTATATGTCTTAAAAATAATTAGTGAAAAATGTAGCCTGTGTACAGGAGTCAAGGTGACTCGTTTTTTGTTATTGTTAAGGTTTGACTGATTGAAAGTGGCACGCCTAATGACACTAATGTTAAATTTGAGGGAAAACGAAACAGGAGAAACTTACTAGCAATAGTGAAAGAACTGTCATGGATTAATTTATCCATTTTGCTCCACAGGCTGTAGCATGTTATTAGCCAAGATACGGTCAAGCTCTCTGAGCAATGGTCATTTGTCACCAAAGGAAAGACACTGTTGCAACTTCTCGCTTCAACCCCAACAAGAAAAGGTGATAATACTGAACAAGTAGACCTTTAATGATGCATGGCATCCATCAGTTTGTCAAAAATCTCACCTCAACGGATGATGCATTCTGGTGCCTGGGAAATCTAGACTTTCCTCAGTGGAGACGTTACTATGAACAAAAACTGGCGATGACTACCGGCGATATAGCCACACCTTTGACGTAAGGCTTGGAGTACTTCCGACTCTGTCGGCCACAGCACTGTTAAAACTCATCTGATAATGTTATTCTCGCAATTGATCAACGATGGGAGTGTTACCCTTTCTTCCAATTTTTTGCAAACGTCTCTGAAGGCTCGGCGCATACGTCGGCGTGCAGTGCCCAATGAGAAGGTGAAACGAGGCCTTGCTTGATGACGTATACAGGAAATGTAAACAGGTTCCACAACTGTCTCAATGAACTGATTTTTGTCAATCGTTTATTTCTCCTTTCCGAAGCCAATTTTCTACCGGTCAAAGTAATGCAAACGTGGAGTCTCGTATCCATTTGCGTTTTGCTTGGCGTTGTTGTGAGATGGGGAGTGTCGTTAAATTCTTATTCAGGTAGGAAGTTTGTGGAGCTTAACCGTTAACATGCTACATTCAGGGAATCGCAACGGTCTTCTTTGCTACACTACTGCACATTTCAGTGTAGCTCCTTTGACTAATGCAAACTACTGACAGAAAGTTGTTTTACTCTTATCAAAGTGTTGCTGTTGACTTAAGTAGCTGGTCCCTGGCTGTCTGTTGCTGCCATTCCCTGATGCGGCTTCTCATTCGGGTCATTCGACCCACGGCTGAATGATTTTTTTTCTCCCCTTTTCTCCAGGCGCGGGGAAAGCCCCCATGTTCGGCGACTACGAAGCCCAAAGGCACTGGCAAGAGGTGACCTACAACCTCCCTCTCCAGGACTGGTCAGTCCGAGGCTTCATCCGTTTACTCTGAGGGAGCAGGTTCAGGAAAATCCAAGCTCACTCAGGCGCCTGAAAAGACCATGAGCTCCTTTGGGTTCTGACAGTGACTGACTGATTTTAAAGGGCTTGTGGTAAAATACGGAAATCTTGTAATAACACTACACTCAGTTGGCAGTTTATTAGGGTACACTTGGCTAAAAGTATTGCAGTACAATACAACAGTCCTTCAATAATTCCCGCCTTCATGACAGTTACAGTGTTCAGTTTTTTTATTTTTCATTTTTTTGGGGGGGAAACTGTTTCAGAGAAGTGTTGATTCAAATGTGTGATCTTTTCGGAGGAGGCAGTGACAGTCCGACAGCACCGCAAACGGACGCCTCCAAAAACAACAACAACAACAACAACACAAACTGAACATTATAACTGTCATGGAGTTTGGATTTATTGCAGGACTGTTGTGTTAGGCCGCATTCGTTTCAGCCAACACACTGGCAGCTGAGTGTATGTCTAATGCTGAGACCAGATTCTGTGACCCTCACAGTGGTGTAATGTAACTAAGTGCATTTACACAAGTACTGTACTAAAGTACAAATTTGATTTACTTGTCCTCGAGTGTTTCCTTCTCGTGCCGCTTGTATACCTCTACTCCACTACAATTCGGAGGGGAATACTTTACTTTTTATTGCACTGCATTTATTTGACAGTTTACTTACTAGTCACTTTACACGTCAGGATTTTTTGCATACGAAACATATAAAGTGCTCATAAAATATGCTTTGGTATAAATTCAACTACCCAGCCAGTAGAGAAGTAGATCTTAAACGATTAGTCGGCTAACCTATAATTTGATTGATAGAAGATTAATTGACGACCATTGTTTCAAAATTGTTTGAGTCGTTTTTAATGCAAAAATGCTCAACATTTCATGGTTCCAGCTTCTCAGGTGTGAGGAGTGGCTGCTTTTACTTTTAATCACTTTACCAATTTTAATAAATTTTAAAATAATTTTTTAGGTTTGAGGTATTGTTTGGACAAAATAAGGTGTCATTTTGTGATCTGCCTCAGTTTGATCGGCATTTCTCACAATTTTCAGATTTTTTTTTTAACAAAAGAAACAATTGAATCAAAAAAATTAATCAGCAAATGAATCCACAATAAAAAAAAAATAATCGTTACTTGCAGTCCTATATGAAATTAAGTTCAAAATTAGCTCCACCTCAACCAACTACAGAGGTAACATGCTACTCACACTTTAATTCATGAGTAATAACAATATAATAATGTATATAATAGTATAGCAGTCGCAATGGCCATATGTTTGCATTGAGTGCTATTACTTTTAAAACTTTTAGTACATTTTCCTAATTTACTTACATACTTTTACATAAGTAAGCTTTTAAATACAGGACTTTTACTTGTGATGGAGTATTTTTGGTGTTGTATTGGTACTTTAACTTAAGTAAAGGATCTGAATACTTCCTTCACTACTGGACCCACAATATCAGAGATGTGGGATCAAAAGGAACCAGAAAAAAAAAATGCTAAAGGGATCTATGAGACTGCAACCCAGAATATCTACCTTAGACCTAAGGCAGTGCTCCCTTTTAATGAGAATTTGTCTGACACTTCCAAAGTTTCAGAATAAATATATGTAATATTTGTTCTCCTACAGGTACTTCAACACCACTGACAATGACTTGAACTACTGGGGTCTTGACTACCCTCCTCTTACTGCCTACCACAGCTGGATCTGTGCTTATGTGTAAGTAGCTTTTATCAGATTACAGTGGATAAATGTTCATTGAAAATGAATACAGAGCAGGGTGATGACCCACGTTTGTAGCTCCCAAGAGAGTTTCCATGTAGTCAATATGAGTATAGCATACTTTAGTATTCTATGTATACTTACTATTTAATCTATTCTGGGTACTCTGAGTGTGCATTAGTATTCCAGTAGCAGTACACCCCAACTGCATTTTAGGTTTTTTTTAGCAATATAAAACACCATCAACAGTTAAAAAAAAGAAAATACAAAATCAAAATTTAAATCATCACCGTTTTCTTGCAGAGCCAAGATGATAAACCCCGAATGGGTGGAGCTCCACAAATCCAGAGGTTATGAAAGCCCAGCACACAAGTTATTCATGAGAGCTACAGGTACAGTAGTCATAGAAAAATTAAGGGAAAAACTTCCGCAATCCATTTCTACTTCAACCTTGAAATAATGATAATTTATTCACTTACAGCACTTGACTTACTGTACACACACTGTGAAGTGATGGTACAAAATGCATTGCATCTCCTTAGGTGACACTTTGATGGATACGTCAAATCATGCTTGTGAAAATTTGTATTACTTGCATTAAAAATTAGATATGATATCATATGGTTCTTTTTTCTGTTTCAGTCCTGGTTGCAGATTTGTTGATATACATCCCTGCTGTGGTTTTATACTGTTTATACCTGATTGATGCATCCTCTAAGAAAAAGGTAACACACGACATCTGACAGTTTTTTTCTACTAAAGACCATAATGAGCCTGGGAACCCATCCTCATTAGAACACTATACAGAACTGGTCCACCAGATTGGGGAATTATGAAGTCATTATTGCAATAGGATATTATTAGATTGCCAAGAAGTTACTGCATTTCATTGGGTCTTCAGAAATTTACAGTGCAATCAGTTTAGAGGGATAATTTCTAACGTTTTGACAGTGTCTGACATTACCACACAGTTATTTCAAGATCAGTAGTTGAAAGAGACCCTTACCATCTTTGTCCGAAAAACGGCAGAACTTGAACAGGTTGTCCCCAGCATGCATTGCCCTTTGTTCAGTGCATGGCAGGACAGACTCCTGGTAGCTAACTGTGAATAAGAAAGTACTGTGAGGGAACGAATGAATGAAGACAACAGCTTACTTTGTTATGATCTCTCTGTCACACATGAACCTTTGTTGCATCATTGATCCCTGCACCTATCGCTCATAGCCTGATAACGAGCAGACTGTAATTAAATTTTAGTTATGTTTGCCTTCCATCAACTTGTAAATGCTCTTTCTCCAGGTTTCCATTCTGTTTTGCTTCCTGCTCTACCCAGGACTAATTCTCATTGACTATGGCCATTTCCAGTATCCTTTTTGCGCAGGTGCATTTCTTCTGTTTATTAAGGGTGATATCATTATTGTAATATGGAGTGGTGACATTCTGCGAAATACTAATGTCCAAGGCTTAAGCCATTGGCCTTAAAGGTCAGATCCTAATAGACAATATGCATAATATATAAAAGGGATAGTGACATAAACCATAAAAATGATGGTTCTTTGTGCCACTGTTTCAAGCTGTTGTTATTCAGACACTAAAGAAATACAACAAAGAAAGAGTTCAACATGTCTGAACTGAACTGACCCTGGATAAGCTACTGTTTTCTAAGGTGCTTGTCCCATATCAGCAGAGTTTGCTTACATCCGCTGAAGAGACACTTTTAGTCCAGTATTGACCTTAATGGTATCAGGTACAATGGAGTGAGCCAGGGCTTTGCTCTGTGGGGGGTTCTGGCTCTGGGTCTGGGCTGGGATGTGTTGGGATCCATGGCCTTCTGCCTGGCTCTCAACTACAAACAGATGGAGCTGTACCACGCTCTGCCCTTCTTCTGCTACCTGCTGGGGAAGTGTGTCAAATTGGGTCTGATGGGGAGAGGGTGAGTCTATTTTTTTTAATTAGTTTCTTTAGTTTATATTTTGTTTTTCTCTTTTTCATCTATTTCTTTCCTGTCTCTACCTTTCTTTGGCAGTCTAGCAGTAAGTCAGCTACTGTGTCCAGAGCAACATGTAAACATGTAATCAACAGTATTCAGCTACAGTTCCTAGATGTGCAAAATAGTTCGAAACCAGTAGTATATTTGTCAAAGGTCAAGCCATAGTGCACGGACAAAACACTGCGACCAAAGAAGTGGAACAAGAGTTGAGAGCAGTGGAGTTTTTTTTTGTTTTTTTGTTTTTTCATTTTTCCTGCTGTCTTTAAAGAAATTACTTTAGGAGAAAGTCACATTTTCAGGTATTTATTCTTGCAATCAGTGATGACTATACCTCATGTCGCAATAAAGCGAAGGCTGGTAAATAGTTCTGGCAAAGTCTATCACTTCAGGTTTTGGTAAAAAAAGAAAAATGTCTCAGCCCAGGATCCCACGAGGAAACCTTAAAAAAAAAATCAAGAGCGTAAAATGATGATTATTCAACCCTGTATTCATTGGTAATGTTGTTGTGTCATGCTTCATAGAATTGTCAACTGAGTGCTCAAAGCAGATATGTAATGTCAGTCTATAAGAGAGCAGTGTCCTCAGGAGAGCCACAGAATGACTGAGGTAATCAGATTGGATGTTGTTACTAGTGTGTCCAGTGTCTGTTTATCTAGTAACAATGTACCAAGGGCATTTAGTAGCAAATGGAGAGCTGGATTAGAGGAGCCGGGGGGAAGATATGTCCAGATGACACTCTCACCATGCCCAAACTCCTCAGCTATGCCTGTGTGTGCAACTTAACCAGCAGCTTCACAGTTACAGCTGACAAGATATCCTGACCTACACTGAAGTCTTTCAGCTGATGCATGGCTTTCACTACATTCCTCAACACAAGGGTCAAACCCCAAATTTAGGACCTGCAGACAGTGTGTACTAATTGTTTGAGGAATCCCAGCAGACATACACATGCTTAAACAACATGCTAATGCCAACATGTGTATTTTTGGAAGTTACAGGGGCAAAAACCATTAAAATATGGTTTTTGAAGTGTAAAAATACAACCTATGTTTGTATTATTTATAGTATATCTGACCATTCTACTCTCAGAAGTAATGCATGTCTCTGTGTGACCCTTTCCATGTAGGCTTTTCTTGTTGGTGAGAATTGCTGTAACAGTGTTGGTGACTTTTGCCCTGTGCTGGCTGCCCTTCCTGTCTGACCCCAACTGGGCCTTGCAGGTGGTCAGGAGGATCTTTCCCGTGGCTCGTGGTCTGTTTGAGGTACAGTAGAGCTTACTGAATTAAAACTCAGCCCGAACACAACCGCGAAGTTTAATCTTCCATTGTTGCTTACCCAAAAAAAGATTTGTAATCTTGTCATGCAGGCATCTAAGAATAGCAAAATATATATACTGTATATAATTATATGGATTAATAACTGATGCATCAAGTGTACATCATTTTAATGTTGCAGCTGGTAAATTTGAGCAACTTGATAGACTGCTGGGTGGCTTTGTTCATTCCCCCCACAGGGATCAATAAAGTCCTATCTTAACCGATGATAATACATCACAATTCATTTGTTCGTTTATATTTTGTATTAATGATTGGAATATTCAAAGTAACTAGTAAATAAAGCAGTCAGGTTTAAGCAGTTAAGTAAAAAATACAATATTTCTTTCTGAAAAGTAGTGGAGTAGAAGTATACAGTATCCTAGAATGGAAACACTAAAGTACAAGCACCTCTAAATTGTATTCAAGTACAGTACTTGAGTAAAAGTACTCAGTTACTTTCCACCATGGTTTATTTTTTTGTAAGAGTGGCTGTATTTTCACCACTCTTATTTTTCCATATAAATGTTTTGAGATGGGGGGAGGGTACTCACGACAGTGGGGAGGGGGTCTGACAGCAGGTTGTGGTTAATTAGGTTTCCTTTATGTCAGAGTGTTGGGTAAGTATCTGTGTGAATTAACAGCCCATGAAATGGTATTTTTATTTTCCTTAGTTTGATGCAATTTCTGCTGGACAACAGGATGTTCATAGAAATGACACAGTGGGGATTCATTCATTTTAATCCACTTTAAAATGGAGAAGGGCGGTTTGATATTATGGGATTTCTTGGTGATGGGTTTATTGGTACTGTAGGAATTTTTGTTTGACTCTGTTGGTGCAGGGTCAATCAAGATTCACCATTTTCTGGGAAGTGACACACAGTATTTCCAATATGTTAAAGAGCTCATTTCACTGGGTTTTTAACAAGTTACAGCGCAAGGTTGCGAGCACGTCTTTATGTGTAGCACTCCTCGTGCCTGACACGTTGTTCCATACTCTCAGTATGATGAACACCCTTCCAGCCTCCAGTGCTTAGCCGGTCGGAAATGGATACCCTACAGGATCAAAGAAAACAGAGGAATAAAATAGTTAAAGGTCAGGAGATCAGTTTCACTCTATCTCTGGAAGGTGTTGGGGTTTGGGATGTGCAGAAGGATGATATAGATAAATCTAACTAATTTATGGCCGGGGTATTTTCAGCACTTCATGGTACAGCCTGTTCTAGCTATATGGACGGATGAGGGAGGCCAACTCTACACTTAAAGACGTATCAGAGCAGATCCGACCAACTGTTGCCTGCCACTGACTACTTCTTTGGAGAGCATATACACATGTTTGAATGCTGTGGACTTCTAGTCATAGTCTCTGAGAGAAAAGGAGTGACAGGAGTATGGTATTAATTACAAAAGGAAAGTGAGAAAACAGTGAGAAAGAGACCTGAAACGCTTCCACTGTCGGCATCGTTAAAATCTGTCACGGAAGACGCAGAGGTGAAGACACCGTGTGTGTTTCTGTGCTTGAATGTGTGACTGACATCTCAGGGGCCAAGGATTGCAAATTCTGAAACCCTCTAACCCCCGTCTCGTCCCGGTCCCCGAGGTGGCACCCACCACAAGGTTTCATGGACGTGAGAAGTAATTGAAAATTCTACCAGGGGAGCGGAGGGCAGCGTGCACTGTGGCAGTATTTGTTCAACGAAATGATGCAAACATAATACACAGGGTGTGAGAGACATTATACTCCACTGTGACGACAGCACGAGAGGCTGCCGGGGCGTGTCGTCCTGAACTAATTGTGAAATTGTGCACGTAAGCAGAAGCTTTGGACAAGGGGACAGGGGTGAGAAGGGGCGGTGGGGAAGAAGAGGGCTAGTGACTGGTGGTCCTGGCGGCTTCTGGGAGGGAGCAGTTGTAAGTTTACCCACTGAGCTGCATTCTGACGTCTCACGTTGCTGCCTGCTCACAAAAATGGCACCAAATGCTTCTCCTTGTGAAATTCCATGCTAGCTTATAGGTGAAGGAGCCACGCTGCTCTCGCCCCCCTTAGAGGCCCCCCCCCCGTTCATGTGTTGCCTTCAGGCGGTGTCCAGGAAAATTCCCGTAGTGGTTATTTGGAGCGAGGAGGCTAAGAGGAAAGAGAGAGGGAAGGGGCTGAGACAACACAACGCTGGACGCCCCAGTGCTGCTGACTAGGCTGCCATTAAGATCCACACAGCTGTGCTGTGAGCAGCTGTAGCACCGAGGAGAGTGGGGAGGCCAGAAATAGGCTTTCTAGACAGGGCCACACTGAGAAACCATCTACAGTGGAATCGTAAAGCTGATCTAGGCGAGCCGTCTCTGTGTTGTGTGATATCACGGCAAACAGTGGCGGCTTGGGCCTCAATATCATCTGATCCCTACACAACTGCTTAAGCGCTTGAATCAACTGAGCCGCACAGCAACGCCCTCCTCATCTGATCTCAGCTTATAAACCACAAGTTCTTTTAGGCCGACATTAAAGTTGTAACATACCATGTATATCATTCACAGGCCATACAGATCCGATTTTCCAGATTATTCATAAAAACAGTATGAACTGACACGGTCTAACATGAGAGAAAAAGTTATGATGTTTTCATTAGAGTCGAAATGATTAGTAAATTAATTGATCAGTTGATCAACAGAAAATTAGTCTGCAACTATTTTGACTATTCAGACTTTATCCTCCCAAAAGTGAGAATAGGCTGCTTTTCTTTTTTATATATAATTGTAAATTTAATCGCTTTCAGTTTTGGACTATTGGTTGGAGAAAACAAGAAAGGTTAAGACATCACTTTGTTCTCTGGGAAAAATGATTTTACACCATTTTCTCAAATTTTATCAAGAAAATAATTAGCAGGTTATTCGATAATAAAAATTATTGTTACTTGCAGCCCTAGTTTTCATTAAATACAAAGTAATTCATTTTTTTCCTTCCTCAAAAACTTAATACATTTAACTATATAGAGAGTTACTCAACATATAGGCATTAAATATTTTTTTAGCTGCGCTCAGTGGTTGGTCTGTATCTGCTGGTTATGCAGAAATTACTCTGGTTTGACACTTGACCATGTGTCGCCAAGTTTACAAATAAGTCCCATGCTTTTTCTGACAAGGGGGTAAATTTATGATGGAGGGTTACGTACAAATGTCCTCCTGGAATGCCCCGAGGAATTTTTATTGCGCTTTCAGTGGGGAAATAATTAGTTAAAGCAATGCCGCTTATTTGCTTTCTCTTCAGAATGGATTTTTGAATTCAATTTTTTGAGCAATGGAAAATGTTCTTCCACCTGACATAATTCCTTGTTTAACCAAGTGTTTTGTTTGTTTGTTTGTGTGTGTGTGTGTGTGTGTGTGTGTGTGTGTGTGTGTGTGTGTGTGTGTGTGCGCGCAGGATAAGGTGGCCAACACATGGTGCAGCTTGAACATTCTGATAAAGATCAGATCCATTCTGTCTAGAGACTCTCAGCTCTACCTCAGGTAATCCCTCCGCCTATCTAGTAAGCTTTCACTTTCTTCTCCCCTATCTTTCATTGTTTCATTCCTTTTTTTTCTGTGTTGTCTGCCGTTCTTTTCTGGACTCCTTCCCTCCTGTCTCGTATTTTCACCCCTTTCATTTCCTGGGAAAGCAGAGCTTGCCTAAGGGAATGAAGACTGTGATCCAGCGGAGTGGAAATAAGATCATCCCTTAAGGAAACATCTTGTGAGGAACTTCTGAACATAAAGTCATAGCTGTTTTTGGAAACGTGGTGACAAGAAGTTGAACTGCCCAAAGCACTACTAAAGCATGCATCATATACAGAGATGGAAGCGGAGTAAATCAAACCGATAACAAGATTTTTATCAGGGGAGAACACACAGAAAACATTAAGCATTAGAATCAAGCCATTTGACGTTCAGTATCTCTGCCGGCTACCTCATAGTGCATCCCAGGGAGTATTTGGATACAATATGTTATTTTGACCAAAAGCTGAAGACCTGTGCAATCACAGCGAGGGAAACAGTCAGTGCAGCAGTTGTGTCATGGAGGAGCCTGCTTAAATAACCCGGCTCTCTAAATTTAGGAGTCGTATGTTCGCAGCATGGACACATTTCTGCCAGACTGCTAAGTCCAGGGATCAAGTTGGACTTCTTTGACTGTTGTGCATTTCAAACAAATGAAAAACACTCTTGTCTTTTTGGCAAAGGCAGTGGATTGCTAAACGCTCTGGTGTGGGTGTACTGTGTACATAGAATGAATCAGCTGTGAAAAGATCCCAGTCCTTCCGGACCACAGAACCCTGCCCTACACATAACACACACATAACATACTTGCTTTCAGACACACTAAATACCCACTGACTGGTCTTTTATTAGTATTATCTACCTGTCTGTCTCTTTATCTAGCTATTTCTATCTAGCATTGTTCACATAATGCTTGCCATCACTTTTGCAAATGGCAGTACAAACACATTGTTGCCTTCGCACCTTGAACTAACTCACTGCCCGACCTCTCGGCGCATTCATACACATTCACACTGACACATAGTCAGTCTCTTCCGGGGGCCTCTGCCCCCAGCAGGTGACAATTGAAGGGTTAAACTAAGGCCTGGTAACCCTAAGACAGGGCCAGTATTTGGTCCTTTCCCACACAGCTGGGGTCTGAGTTGCAGAGCGGGCGGCGTCCAAAAAAGAGCAAGATGGTTTTACGATCCTGGTTCAACACCTTGATTGTTTGCATCCTACATCAAATCAGATCATCTAGTGCCACTGACTGAAAATGAATCTTGCTTTGTTGTTTGTGAGTGTCTTGTCATTCTGGCAAAATACGTAGTAATGACTTCTCAGATATGTGGTCATTATCAGTTTTCACATGGAGCCATGTCAACACAACAGAAAGATGTACATGTACGCCTGGAATTGTGTTCAACTATAATTCATTATATTCCTCCAAATTGATTTTATGTCCTACAAGTCTTCTGTGGTATATAGTTTTTTCATCTGAAAGAGGATGAAATAAATGAAAACTTCCTCTCCCGCTGGGGGTTTTCAAAATTTTACTTTACTGTTGCTGACAGTGCTGATGTGTGTTGTTTTTTTCCAGTTTTGCCTTCACTCTCCTGGCAGTCCTACCTTCCGCTCTCAGACTCCTGACAAAGCCCACCTTCTGGCAGTTTAAACTGGCCTTGGTGAGTGTTTTTAGCATGGCTCACCCCAACCTGTCTACTGCAACTGATTTCAAAACAGTAGCAGGCAAATGCACTGACCCTCCCCTTATAGGAGCGGCAAGGACTGTTTTTCAACTAACAACTTGTCGCAAAAACAAAATAGATTTAATGTAATGACTTTCATTTTTTTGAGACCTTTTTGCATTTCACTGTCTTTTCTAAGCCAGTATCAAATATATATGATATTATAATGTCAAGATTATTTATGCCTGTGTTCATACACTAGTTTTTTCTTTCATTGGCTTTATTAAAAAGTGTCACGTAGTATTGTTCAATAACAGTAGTGGTTGTCATAGTGATTATCCCATTGCCCCGTTTAGGCCAATTCCTCCCTGGCGTTTTTCCTCTTCTCCTATCAAGTCCATGAGAAGTCCATCCTCTTGGCTGCCTTGTAAGTACACAGAAGGTAACAGAAACTACCTGAGGTTTTGTCGCACTGCATGACATGTAACAGCAGGGATGGTAACAAATGTAAATGGTACTTTCTCTGTCTTGCAGTGGTATCTGAAATATTCATGAGTATAGATTTAATTTCTACTCACAAAAGGAGCCATTCACCTCGTTCCCACTACAAATCTCAAGTTATGTCCTACAGACTGATAATAAGTTGAAAACATGTGCATTTTTTGAAGTGACGTCATTCTCCTGCTGTACTCCCAGACTTGCAGACCAACAATCTATTTAAGCACAGACCTGCTAACTGAAAGGTGGTTCACCTCTGTCATCACACTCTGTGCCGCACAGACACAAAAGCGAGCGTCCCGGCTTCCGGCGTCACGATATGTGCTGTGGTGTGCGTCAGAGTTGGGCCATATTTAACAGACTAAATGCATCACTTGCACACGGGAATGTAAGATGTGCATGTGTGCAGCTCACTATCATTTACCTCCGTATGTATAAAGCTGTGACGGCTGTAGGTAAAGAGTGAAGCCTGGGATAGATTTGACAGCGAGGGATTTGGTTCCTAGATCTGGGCTCATCTATTAATCTAGATTAGGGTAGATTGTTGCTTTATTAACTATTGAGTTATATCTCCCACCTGTCCCCTGGAATCAATCAGTAATGCATGTCCAGGGATTAGGAAAGAATGGCAGGCGGCAGCTCGGGGCATTGTTTGCGCAGGATCAATTATTGGGCTGTAACAGGATCGCCAAAGAGCACTGGCTGTAATTATGGGCTCAGGGACCAGTGGAAAGTGCCCCCCTCGGAGCAGAGTGTACAGCTAGCACTGACACAGGCAACCAGGTTCAGTTAACAGCAGGCATACTTCACAGACACACGCCATTCAATAATACTTATATCGCCGTAAAGATCTTAATTTTGAAATTTGATACTTAGTCAAAAAATAAAAGTTGGATGTGTAGCTGCAATTACTGGAGGTTTTACAGCACCAAACATTCCCTTGCAGTTACAGTAAAAAGGCATACACTGATGTGAAATAATATGGTACAACAAACACTGGCTGCCTTGTGAGCAACTGTCAATAATCGATTCACGTGGATGTCCCATTAGGTCAGTATCTTTAATATTACACACGCATGATACCGGTTCACATCCAGCTTCAACCTAACATGGCTTCACTTCCTACCTTGCTTTAAAATAATACTTAATGGTATTTACTGCAGAGTGTGTTCAATAGTGAGTATATCCAATTTTGATCTTTTCTAGGCCTGTCTGCCTCCTGCTGAATGACCTGCCCCTCATGGTTATTTGGTTCCTGCAGGCCTCGACATTCAGGTAAGACTATGTGGAGGAATGACCCCTGTCAGATTCAAACTGTGGAGCAGTAACTAAGCATGGACGGTAGATGAATAAAAGCTGGATACCTGTTTCAATTGTTGTTTATATCAGTTTCCCAATAGCTTTTTGTTGCAGAATCTACATGAGAATTCAGTCTTCTTGTTTGGGATCCACGCCCATTAAAACATTTTGTGCTTTTGCAAACTCAACCCCAGCCTTCAGTTCAAGTTGTTAGTAGGGACGTTTTTTTATATAATTTATGTTTTCCTGTAAAGTAATAAATTTGTCTATATGGGAGTGATTTGTAAAACTCAATAGGTGGCACATTAACATTGCTTTCTGTACTCGCGATTGAAAAATGTTGATTGGTTTGTCACGTCACACCTTCCTTGGTTGGCTGTGCCAATGATGTCTGCTCAAAACTTGTTTGTTTTTAGTTTTGTGATAGCTGTTTCAGCTAAACAGCAGCAACAGGATTTCAAGACTTTTGCTGTAGTTAACTGTTGTCTTTGAAGATGGTCAAACTGTGCAAAAAGAGACGTATTTCTGAGCTGAAGGAAGATAAGCCTCGTAGTATCATTCGAACAAGATCAAGACAAGCAGAACTTGCCTCAAATTGTAAAATTAAGGTAGAAATAGATCTGCTAAGTTGCCACATAATACGTAACTGCAATGCCCATGTCATCCCTTCCTGTCCCCATTTTGTCCCTCGCCACTGCTAACTAACAAATGAAAAACACCATAAAAATAATCCTAAATATCTAAATGGATCTGCGATGTGGCTTGAGCGGAGGACCATGAATGGAAAAGACAAGTAGTGCTGCAAATGCTCCATCTAACTTTCACCAGCTGTTGTTAAATTCTTCCGGCAGCACTAATTGTTGTGCGTGTGGTTTAGTATAAGGATATCTGGGGATTAAATGGCATATTCTGCATGCCTGCCGTCTAAGTGTGCGTTGTGTAGACACAGGAGGTCATTCTGTAGCTGTTTCCCAGTACAGTCTGACTTGGACACATTATCTGCTTCCTCTACAGACTCTGCCACTTAAAAAAATACATCTTTTGTTAGCATAATTGGCCGAATGGGTGCTCAACCATAGCAATTTCAAGAGGACAGAATGCAGCCAGTCTGTTTTAATTGAAGAAGTATGTATTTCTAAAGTGTTGAACATTTATCTACTGAATGGAGCTTTATTGTGGGAGTAAAAATCTGAATGAGTGGTTTGTTGTGAGTGGATAGGTTTTTACAAGGTGGGGTGATGTGCGATTTACTATGAGTCAACTGTTGTTCTTGTCCATGCCCCTCTGCTAAACAAAGATAAGCTTGGCATGAATGTGAGAGCCATCTCTTCCCAGGGGACATAAAGCTTGTGCGGGTCAGTTGGAAAAAAAAGCTATGTGGCTTACTATTGCCCTTCTCTCAACAAACATGATAGTGAACTTCATGACGTACTGTTGGACGTATATGAATATCTATTTGTGTACGTTGTCAATCAACTGTGGAATATAAATGTTTTCTTGTCGGTAAGCAGTATCTCCTTAACACTCACTGTAATGTATATTAAGGTTGCACAAGTGTGTATCAGAGCTCCAGTTACACTTTGCAATCAAAAATTGGAAAAGACTTCTGCAGTGGCTACATCTGTATGTGAATCTTGCTTCGTTTCTTGTTATTGTACATTGCTCCAGATAAAGACAACAGCAAAAATGCCTACAGTCTAAACTGTAAATGCACCATTGTTCTTGTCTTGCCCCTCTGTGCAGCATGCTGCCTCTGTTTCTGAAGGATGGTCTGCTGGTGCCCTACGTCGTGACCTCGCTGGCCTTCCTCTTCTTCAGCATCTATCTACTGTCTGCACTGGAGCACTGTTCAGAGGATGAACTGAGACTGGGTGCCTACCATAAGCTGTTTTTCTGCCTGCCCAAAATGGACCTGGCCCATATAGTTAGATGGAAGGTCAGTATTTCAGCCCCGGTACAAAACCCAGCACTGATTTCTGTGATCTGCAGGTCAAAAGACATCTATGTATATGTCTATATTACAGCCAGGCTAAATCAATGTGTTAGATGTTTAGTTAACATATAACATTTTCAATGGCATTTTTATTGCTACATTTAAACATGTAATTAGGATTTGCTACCTATAAAAATAATAATTTAATGCTGGTGAAATGGTTCCATGTAACCCACTTATCTACAAAACTTTCACTAAGTTTTTTTTTCAAATTTACCCTACTTTTGATCTATGGTTTGTGTGGACTGATACCTGTGTCTGACTGATGGAGAAAAAACACCATGTTGCCAAAGACTTGTGTGTCTCCAAGCATACTGTAAAGGTCACTCAATACTCAATTATTCAATACCTTTAACACAGGTAATGCTTGCAATACTGCATGTTTTCATCTGTGACCAACACAGACGGCTGGAGCAGATACGAATACTTTAAAGCCTCCTATGTGTAAACGTTTTCTGCGTCTTTCAAATAATTCTGATGGCGCAAGTTTTTGTTTGTGGGAAAGCGAGACATTCCCACTGATAATCGGTGTGATCTATGTGCTCCCTTCAGCCCATTAATCTCCGTGTTCGCGGGTGAGTTGTGGCATCCGTTGCTGCCTACAACAGTGCTTTTTGATACGACAACTAGGAGTCACCAGAATCACACATTTCCAAATCCTGCGCACATAAGCGTGTTTTCTTGTATGTTGTAGGCTTGCTTCAGATTAGACACATGCTCAGTGGCTAACAGTGAACAAAGCAGTGCTACTGCTGCTCGATGAGTTAAAATTTCCTGTCTGCTCTCGGACTTTTGGGGAGGCGGATGTAAAGCCGATGCATTCGTAATAAGAAGGGTTGTGATTTCGGGACCCCAGGTGGCCTGCACTTTGAAAGTGGAACTAGACCTAATTTATAACTGTGTGAGAAGATATACCCAACTGTATAAATAAAGATCATGTGCCGCTGTAAGCTGTGTAAGCTGTCCAGGGATGAAAGTAACTCTCAGCCAAAGAATTATTTATCACTTATTTAAGTTTCCACAGTGTCTGAAGTGGCTGCACTGCCAGCCCCTTAGCGACAGGGGTACCGATAGGGTGTCAGAGATTAAGAGAAGGTGTCTTTTTATAGCGCATGTCATTAACACAGGTTTGCCTAGATATATTTATTTACACAAGCAGCATAAATAGCGAGCCCCGATGATGGCGATAAGGTTTCATGGGTTTGGGGTGGCGAAGATGGGTGAAGGCACGAGGTGGTTCCTCTATCTTACTCGCCGACTTATCTCCGGGTGATAAAGCCCAAATAGACACATGAATCATCACCTCTGTTTGCAACTCTGTGACAGGATAAAAAGTGGCTCCATAGGCCAAAAAATTCAAATCGCTTGTTCTGCAACATGATATTGCTAGCCTCAGTCTTCTCTTTATAGCAGCTCTCAAATAACCAATTCGATGTCTGTCATTCAGTGGTAAATATTCAATGTGATTTGAGGGCTCTTTTAAATAAAACATAAAAAAAATCATTGGTTTGATATAATGGTTGCAATTTAAAAAGTAAGGGAAAAGCCAACAGTTGGTTCATTGCCTGAAGTGCCCATACCTTTCATTGTTTTACTACGAGAAGGTCCCGATACAGAATATAAGTTTAGTCGACATCAAAATCACTTTGGCAAAGAGTTATCTCCATTAACAACCGTGATTGGTCTCTTTTGTTGAGAGCAGTGTCCTTTGGGATGGCAGCAGCTTATCAGTCATGCTCATGTTGTTTAAAGTAGAATAACCTTATGGCATCCAGCTGTGATTTGTCTCTTTACAGTAACTTCACTAAAAACAAAAATACTACTACAGAAAATACATTCACTGTGTTGATTAAACACCAATCGTCACTGACCAAGAAAAGGTCATCCTTGACCCTTAGAAATAGCAGTTTGACAAAATAATCCTAACTCAAGATCCACTTACAAAATTTTGACAAAGCTTTCCAGAGCTTGTCATTGTATTCATCCGCGAAGTTTGCTCAGTTGTCATGGAGATGGCGTGCTTGAGATCTCCTACCCTTATACAGTTGTATGCAAAAGTAAATTACATATTTTGTTGATGAGAAAAGAAGTGAATAAAAACTTTCAGCCAAGAGACATTAAAAATGAGCCTGTCTTTAAATGTTAATGCACTGTTACTTTTTATTTAATGAAAATAAAAAAAAATAGAAAAATGAAACAAAACAAAAAGTAATTGTGGCATGTACAAAAGTTTGGGTACCCTATTAAGTCAGTACTTAGTTACCCTCCCTTTGGCAGATATCACAGCTCGCAAACGTTTTTTTGTAGCAGCAAAAAGAGTCTCTCTCTCCACTCTCCCTGCAGATCACTTAACGTTCTGAGATATTTTTAGGCTGTCTTGTACACACAGCATGTTAAAGATCTACCCAAAGATTTTCAGTGATGTTCAAGTCATGAGACTCTGAGGCCTGTTCCAAAAGCTTCAGCTTGTTTTTTCTTGATGTAGTTCATGGTGTGTCTTTGAAGTCTGATTTGGATCGTTGTGCTGTTGTAGAAACCAGCCTCTTAAGTTTCAGTTTCTAGACTGACTGCAGGACATTTGCCTCCAGAATTTGCCAATATTTAAACCCCAAAGTATAATATTTCCTCCCACAAGTGGCAAGGTGTTCTTCTCGTCAAATGCTGCTCTGTAGGCATCAGTTAGCTTCATTTTCAGATCCTCACTCATTTGCTCAGAGGAACCAAGGATTGAAGAGGCAGAGAATTTATCAGCTCTGGAAACGTCATCAGCTGACAATTCCTAGTCACAAGTCTTGACCTGCTGTATAAGTCCTAACGAGTCAGTAAGGGCCGAAAGGTTTAAAGAAGTTTAGAGTGTTTTACAAGTAGAAGCGTGCCTAAATTTTGTTTGCTGCAGGGGTTATATTTACTTATTTTTCACTTCAAAAATTAACAAAATATGTAATTTGCCCAAAGTTTTGCATAAAGTTGTATGAGCACGTGTTATGATGTGATGATATGATGTTTCAACCTCCGTTTAATGTAGCCATAAAGTAGAACCCGACTATGGCTATTTTAACTGAGCCTGAGTCTTTATGTATTTTATTGTGACCTCATCTTACATGCTCTACTGGCCTTGTTCCTATCTATGGCCTTGTTCTTGTTTGAATCAGATATCATCTCTCTCTCTCTCTCTCTCTCTCTCATAGTTCTACATAAGCATTGCAGCCATGGCTGGTTTGAGCATTGTGAGTGCAGCTCTGGTCCCGCCGCCACATCTGCCTGACTTGTTTCCTGTGTTGGTGTCCGCCACTGCTTTCCTGCACTTCTTGGGGACATTTATATATCTCAACATTGTCCAGTTCAGTGGGCCACCCAGCAGAAGGAGCCAGAAGAAGAACAATTGAACGATGACAAACCTCAAAGTTTTGAACTACTTTTGCTTTAGGCAAGCCAGTGTCCCACACTGGGGTATATCTCCTCTTAATGTGCATGAGGCCTTCCACTTGTGCCATCGTGTACCAAATACAAATAGCACAAGTGCTTATTAAGGCATCTTGTTGTCTAGAAAATTTACTGTTCCACAAAATGCCAATTCAGAGAAGCTGTGACATCAATGTAACGGAAAGGCCAGTGGTATTTTTCCAGTTTTGTGTCTAAGTCAGACTGATTTTCTGAAATTCCAAAATGAATAAAAGGTCACTCAATTTAGCTTTCGCTCGTTAACCACATGACCTAGTTCATGTGAAATATACCTCTTTTCTAGAATTATTTTTGCCCGGACCATTGATAGTTCACACTTCAAATTAGACTATAGCTGGGATATTACATTCATTTTGGGACATTACAAGTACACATGTAGTAGACAAGCAATGTACAGCTCACACATTTGAGTCCAGAGAGCTCCCGTGCTCTAGCCACAGGAGGTGGCTTCAATAATGGGAACACCTGTTGTAATGTTCAGATATTGTTAAGACCGTGTCGGAGAGGTGCTGATTTAATTGTGTGGTAATGTTTAAAGCCATAGTTGGTGGTGTTCGATTTAATGAGATTGTGAGGGGTTCATGTTATTTTGTCCACCCTCGGTACCTACTCTGGGGACTGTGATTAAAACACACATCTGTTGGGACTGTACTCAGGTCTACTAGTAATGGTTGTTCATTATCTATTCATGTGATATAGATGTTTTTTTTTTTACCATTTTCTACTGTATATTTTTATCCATCATCGAAATTATTCTGTGCAAAGTTAGTTTTTGTGAAAATAAATAAAATTTCTCAAGGATCTAAAGTGAACATCAGTTTTATTGCCACATTGTTAAACAATTTGATTTGAGGCAGCTTCATATAAACTGTCTACATTAACCAAGTAGGCTGCTAAATCACCCTCTAACAGTCTGGCAGAGACAGAGCCAATAATTGGACAGAAATTATATCTTTCAAAGCTTTTACTCAACATCATTAAATATTAATTACACATCCTGGATACTACAAGGGTCCTTTACAAAAGACCTGTATATTTAAAACAAAACCAGTGACAGGAGAGGCCTTAAAAAGAGATGATGGAAGGTGACATATCTGAACATAATGCTATAAAGTTGAAATACCACAGAAAAAAAAGGTACAAGCAATATCTTTCTCCAATGTCTGAGCGAGTTAATGACAGGCATAAAAAAAATCCATTACAACTATAAATGTTGTCAGGTCAGTGAGGGTTGCCTGTGCATCTGAGGCTCCAGGCCAGTAGCCACTAATGGGCCATAGGGACAAATAGGAGCCCAAGATCTGAGTTAACTGGTACTATAGGACTTGAACACAAGGGGCCAATTAGAGGTGGTGTGAAGGGCGTTGGTTTGCTCTGTTATCACACATGTTTATATAACAATGCCAACTCATTTACAAAGATGTGAGGAAAAATTAGAATTTACGGCTTCACGCTTCTTAAATGGGAGCAAGTACTAAAATGCAGGTAAACCACAAATAAAGCTGAAGTAAAATATAAGAAACGAACACATTTAAAATGATCTTTTTTCGTCTTTAGTAATAGTGCTAAAAAGATTAGCTGAATAATCTATTAAAAGAAAATCACGCTTCATTATATGACAAATGGGCAACTCCATCTGCTGTGATACGGTTGAAAGCTACAGAACAGCCAGTGAGTGGACCCTGTGTTCTTTTGTTAGCGGAAAGTTTATCAACACTTCTAAACTATCAGTAAGGTATTTGCCAAGCGACCCCAAAGGCATCTGTTCTAGCTTCTCAAATGTGAGGATTTGTTGCCTCTTTGTTTCTCTGTTTTGTATCATTTTATTAGAATAGATTTGGATTTTTGACTGTTGGTTCGACAAAACACGCAATTTAAAGACCTCCGTTTTAGCTCTTGTTACTTGTAATAGACATTTATTCCTATTTTTTCTTGACATTTTAGAGACTAAACTGTAAAGTAACTAATTAATTAATAAAATAACCAAAAGTCTAATTGCTAATCAATATAAGCATTGGTTGCCATTTAAAAATTAAATATACAGTGTACATCAATTCATAAAAAGCTACATATACACCAGATAAACAAGGGGAATACACTGCTGTATGTGACATCATATTCCCAGTCACCAACAGTAGTAATAAAGCCACAAAATACAATATTCATCAACGCATCAGACGGCTTTGTCCGGCCGTGTTTACACTGCTCTGTTGAAACTGATTTGAAACTGATTAAGCTTGCATGTGAAAATTCATATAACTGCCACATTCACGGATTTTATTTTTAACGGAGTACTTTTTTTTTTTTTTTTTTTAAAAGCACCTGAAATGTTGTTTCTGGTGTTTACAAAAAAACAAAATAGTCAAATAGTTACACTAAGTACACAGGTAAATAATTACACGCCGGAGAGCGAGCCTTTTGCATTTTCGGACCACAGTGAACACAAAACCTCTGCCACCACCTCGCCTCTGACTAGTTATCCAGGGTGCACATCCCCACTTTCTGTGGCTCGAAACCTCGGACTACAGGCAGACACAGTGAGTAGATACTGTTCCCTTAGAGCTAAAACTCCGTGCTAATGGCAGATGAAGAAAATATCTCCAAGGGACCACAGATTACTAATGCACATTATTACTCTTGTCCGAAGAAGAGATAACAGTTTTAGATCCCAGCGTATAGTTTTAGAAACCATTGGTATCGGTAGGTTGTGGATGTGTTATAATAGGAGTGGGAAGGGGGGGATTAAAAACACCATGGATCCTTCTATCAACCTCCTAAGGGGCTTGTATCAAAACATTAGTTTTGTTTATGGGCATACTGGCTTTGTCCTTCACGTGGCCTCTAAGGGTGATAAAGTGAGAGTTACACGATCCACCTTAGGCAGAAATAGGAAATGTTGCTGTGAACACCAGCTGTTGCTGAGGTTGACTCGGGCAGTGACAGGCCTCGGCCTTCCCAGGCGCTGCCAAATAAAGAGACTACTGTGTTGTGTAAGGCGGTTTGCGCCCCCCACCTTTACTTTTCAAAAGGTGTTAAACTGCACAGGTGGGAAGGATTGCATAGTTTTAGCCATAAAGGGTTGCCATCTCAAAGAACATTATTTGCACAACGTTGCAGCATTGCGGTTAATGTAGGATCAACATTTGTCGGCTGCCAGGCAGAGGCGCTGGAGGGTAGACGGGGTCTAACATGTCAGAGGATTCGCTCCTACCGTTTCAGGCGCTTCTCCCGCGAATGAATGACGGCTTCCGAGACACCTCAGCCTCACAACTGACAGCACGGATTCCACATTCATCTCCCGCCTTATCTCCATGGGATCATACGCACAAGAGGTGAAGAGCAATTCCATTAGCTGTCAACAGCCAGGCTGCCTCGCTAACAAAAACCTGGGGAATACGGGAGAGGAAAACATGATCGTAACCCCACTGGCACCCAGTGATATTACACACACGGCAGTCACTGTCAGGATTAAATATTCACAAAGAAGAGAGTTAGCAGGAGGCATATTTTCTATAAACCAGGGGTATCTGTTGAAACCTAGAGTCAAGCTTTTATGCTGTAGATACATAACATTTTTCATTTAAAAAAAGACATGTCTATTGCCGAGGTGGCAAGAAAATACTAAAAGAAAATACAGAGACAAATAGTCTTAAGAACTATGTAATTGGAAGAGAAGTCACTAAATTTAAAGCACAAAAAATAACCCCCACGAGGATTATGTACTTTAATTAAGCTAGTAAGTATTTTCACCAAACCCTCAACCATATTTTCTCATGAAAAAGGCCTTATTTGTTGCTATGTTAATATTTCAAAGAAGCCTAGAAGTATATTTTTCTGCACCCTGAGATGAATTGCAATGACATTCAGTAAATCAGAAATCACGCATGGAAAGACTGCATACTCTGCAACCAACGCTGTCGATCGAAGGCCACCTGCTCCGCTTTGACCAAAACAGCCTAATATACAACTAGCCTCTTTAATTGCGACTGTGTGGTCAATCAGAAAGCATAAAACTCGGAGTGAGTAGGTGGCATCTGTCTCTGAGGCCTCCTAGGATTGATGTGCCGGAGTCTGGGAGCTGCCTGGGCCTGCATCCCACAACCTGCGACACAGCCCCATCACTTTTATGACATCTTAAGGAATCTTCTTTTTAATACAGCCCATTACGGCTGACATACAAATCTTCCCCAACGTGGTGCTATCTATGGCCTGATCAATTTTTACACTGCTGAGCCGTCCCCTTGCCTCTCATTTTGTCATTTCAAAATTCATATTACATAGGATTTTCTTATGGGAAAAACTGCAATAAATGCCCGTTGCCACCCTGAAGATGTGCACAAGTCAGTACTTGGCCCTTACTTAAAAGCTTCTGAGAAAGTCAAATTTGTTTCTGTAGTAAGCAGAACTGTTTAAATGTTATTTATTTTTATGTTCCTAAGAAAATATATTGTGAAGTGCAGCATTGATTTAGAACATAACCATGTCTCGATACAGGTTGGAGGGGCTGAATTTATGAATCCTTTGCACAACTCCTTTAATTGAATTTTCCAAATCTCTCACCACACACAAATAATCAATACGTACAGCTGAGGGAAACTTGCTTCAGAATTATTAGGGCCCTTCTTTTTCAATTTTGTAGTCATCAGCACATACAGGCAGTGTGGGTATTTCTAATGCCGCAACTATGCCCAGAGGATTTATGCTCGCCCCAAGCCTGATTTCTCACCAAAAGTGACTTCTTTGGACAGCTTACTGAAACTTTTAACCTTAAAGGACAGCTGTAAGCGCTTCTTAATACTGCACTCTCACTCTGAGACAGAGGCACTTCAAACTATCACAGCATAAGGCAGAAAAGGAGCTGACAAGGCAGGAAAAAGGAGAGAGAGGGAAAGAAGGCAGGAGGGAAGAAGACATAGGGGGAAAAGTGGGACCGGGGGATTGACCTTCCTCATGGATTTACTAAGCTGCCTTGGCAGGGTGGAGGTGCTGGAGACTTTGCTTGACACCTAAAAAGTGGGGTAACCCAGGGTACAGGGTCTGAGCCAGCAGAGAGGGCTCTTCCTGGTGCGTAATGGCTGACAGAGAAGTGTTGTTATCATACTTAACCATATGATACTCGTACCTTCAGGAAATATGAAAGACTCCAAAATTTGCAGCGTTGTAAGTGAGAATTTGTAACTTTGGAAAGCAAACACACGTTTCCTCTTACAGATGAAAAGTTAAATTTAGAGGTATTAAAACACACACATACTCAATTCACTTTACAGCGTTGCTCGGTCTGGTATGACCAGTAGCTTATGGCAGCTAATCTCAGCTAATTATAGCAGACTTTAGACAGACATTGCTGTGTACAGCAACTGAACCTGTTGAGTCTGTTCGCCGACTTTATGACTCTCTACTTGTGCTACTGTTACACTATGTTTTAGCACTGACCTTTATCCCATTATTGTCACTTGAGGCTACAGTGGTTGCCTCTTTAAAGGATATGTGACAATCATGTGCTACTGTTGTCTGTTCTACTGCATGTTTGCCCGCCCAGTCCAAATGGCCCAGAGGAAAGGATAGTAATAGCAACATTTTTTTTTTTTTTTTTTTTTAGGGGGTTTGCACTGTGGTCGTAATTTCTTAGGAGGACAATCGGTGCATGAGATATTATCAAAATCATACAGTCTCTCAAATAGTACCGGCAATATTCGTATGCACGAATTGATTTGAAAGTGAATGATTTCCACATCTTTTTAAATACTGTGACTTAAACTTGTGTTATATCAGCATGCCCCACATGTTTTGTCCAGTCACTCTGAATCATGCTGCAACCCCATAACATCCACAGTTAATCATGGTTAATTACTATACCTATAAAATCAATTACTACTATGTACCTCTGGTGTGGTGAGGAAATTAGTCAAATCTATATTCAGTATGAATATTTTAGTGCTTTACTGTAGCACATCAAATCAACCCTAACTACGGCATAGTAGATACAATACAATAATATACATACTATAGCAATTTTGCCAACGAGTCTGACAAAACCCTTTTCATCGTTCTTCTCCTCCTTATCATTTCCATCACGTACATAATGATATGTAATATTGTGTCCCCACTGACAATGTCAAGCTAAGAGAACAACGTGCACATATAATCCTACGTCCTCATAAAACACTCAGCCTTTTCCAAATACTTCCTTACACTGCCCTGCCTTGTGTTCAGCGCATGGAACCAGAACCTATCGGCCATAGCAGCGAATCTAAAAAAACATTTTACACTGGAAGACGAATCATGCTCCGAGATGCCATCAACGTCATCTGTCTGGATTTCAAGCTCCCAGCAGATATAGGCCAGAACTCTTCAGCAGCTTTGAATAACAGTTTGTTTACTTAAAATGTGTGTCTCAAGTCACACAGAGGGCCGATTCTCTCCCACTGCTATCTGCCTTGACATTGTGAAGTCTGTTGTTGTAAGAAGGTTTATGCAAAACTGATACAGCACATTTCACAGATCCACCATGTGACAAAAATGTGACATTCCTAGGGTGTGGATCCACAATGCATCATGCATCTTCGGCTCCCTTACTGGAACTAATTAAAATAATTTCTAACAACCTTATCGGAAAACAAGCTTACTTCCTGACAGTATCCCCTATTCATTTTCCACAAGTCACCATTGTATGATTCGATCACAAGAATTGCTCTGCTGCAGGCATAACATGTGCCTAAAATAATCAAATTAATTCTTTCCCTAGGAAATCTACTCATTGACTTGTTTGTGTAACCATAACAAAATGTTGTTTTTCTCCAAAGGTCACAGAGCACACGATTGTCTGAATAACCCAAACAAGCATCCATTGATGATGTTAATGCTAAATAGCAAAGAAGATGCAGGAAGACGCAAATCAAATAATGAAGTAGTAGAGGATGAGGATGTCCTTGGGAATCAAACACCCTTGTGACTACATTTCCTTCTCATCTTGAAATCAACCAAACAGTTGGGACAAAAAGGTCTTCCTTTAGTCTTTTAAAGACCTACATATAAGGTCACAGTCACCACAATCACAACAGTCCACATGGGGGGGGTTACCGGCCTTCTGTCCCGATTGGATAGTTTGGTCAGTTGACTCAAAAAGTATATAACAGGGACATAACTTGTTATAAATTTCCCAAACCACATACAAGTTGTCAAAAAGGCCAAAAACCAATGAAACCTATGAGAAAGTAGGTGTTGAATTTCTACACTTATCTTCAAAAATGTGGCAGCTTTAATCTTCAATAAAACTTGTGACATTGTTCAACCCGCAGCTCTACTTAGCACATGGCCATAAAGCCTCTCAGTGATCAATGAGATAAAATTCCAGCAATGTGAACAGACGATTTTATCCAGATGGCGTAAAAAAAGCATAATAGCACATGAAGGTTAAACAATAAAGATTGTTTACTCTTACAGAGAGTTTGCTTTGGTGTATTTATTACCGGATAAATTACCTTGACTGTGACTGTTGTGGTCTTTATTTCCTTTTAACGAAGAAGCCATTCTGGATGCTGAAAAGACAAAGAATAAAAAATAAAAAATCATAAACATTTTTTTTGAAAAGGCAACAAATATAGAACCTAACCCAAAATTAGCACCTACCTTTTTGTGGCATAAATAACTACAAACAGAATATATTTCTTCAATAGTTTAAACTATTTTACATCCAGCTGGGTCTGAGAAAAATTGAACATATATCATGCAACCTCAGTTTTACACCGACTTTCTGACACAATCACATTTAACAGTGGAAGTCGCTTTGCGTACTTACTCAGCTCTCAGTGTCTCGTTAGCTCAGTCTTCAGGTCAGCAGAAGATCCAGTGGGGAAACGTCCTTGTTCACTGCTGCCCTCTGCTGACTAATTATAATACAGGATCATGGGGATAATAAGGAAACCACAAAAAACCCCAGCAGAAGACAGGAAATGGTGAAAAAAAGGATGAAAGTAGCATACTGTCTTGGAAATGAATGAACAAAGAAAAAAAAAAAAACACAGCCCTGCAAGCAGCTATTCGGAAAGGAAAAGTCATGTCAGAAGTGAATATTCAGTATGTGATAAAAACCGCCATCTCTCAACCTGAAGATGTGATGGAGACAAAGACATTTCCGCCTATTCTAAAGATTTAAGACCAAAGAAGAAGTCTCTTACGAATATTTCCTCCAGCTCTTTCCTGGCCCTGATGAATGCACCTACCGACTGTTCCAGTTTAGTTCGCAAGGAGTCCAGTCTGGTCAGAGCAAAAGAGAGTGGGGTGACAATGATACAATCACATGTTCAGAAGTCCTCAGATTATATTCTGACAGTGAATGACAGAATGAATAAATGGCTGGCTGTATAATTAAAATCTAAAAAGATGTATCTTTAAAGACTATTCACAACAAATAATACTGACTATTTCCATTTTATAGTGGATTTTTTTTTTTTTTTTTTTTAAATGATCAGTGGCTTGAAGTATGGTAAATAGATGAGCCTGGACAGAGCCTAAAGAGACTGAAAAACACAGAAATGCAGGTACAGAATTGAGGGGAAAAAAAAAAAAAAAAAAAAGTAGGTACAAGATAAAAGATACAACTAAAAATATTTTCAAATGTAGGCCAAATTTGTGCTACCTTTATTTCAACACAGTAAATTGATCTGGTCTGAAAAGCTGCTATACCTAAAGGATTAATTATCTGAACTACCTTTGCTGTAAACCAGTAATTTATGTATTTATTCGTTCACTTATGTATTTTTTTGTTTATTTTTGTTTTTTTGTTCGGCTTTTGGTATTTTATTCGTCTGGAAGTGTATCTGTTTTTCAGTCTAGCCGTTTGGGGTTCCACTTTCTTCCCCAAATACAATTCAATTTATGTTGAAATCTACAATAAGTGACCCTAATATGACAACACCAAGTGAGTGTTATGAATGTACTGCAAACCGAGCTAATGTAACGTATTAGTGACAGCACTATAAAATTAAAAACTAATGCTTGTCTTGATGGATGGGCCAGACACCAAATGTCTGCCTGGGCTAAGGAAATGGTTCTTGTGTTAAGTGACTCTTATACAACTATTTTTAGTGCTATGTAAATCACTGATAATTTAGCCAATGATGGATCTCCGTCATCCCGTGTCTCCTGTCATTAAATTCTGATATGTCATTATGACCATCAGGAAAGTGTGGCAATTGAAATATAGCAACTCATAAAAGGGAGTTCACTGTAACCCTTTAACTCTGTGTTCTACACAGACTTGAGCTCTCTTTTTTTGACAATTAAGAGTGGAAAAAAAAAAACCTAACGCCAAATAGCGGGTTGATTAAAATAAATGACAAAATAAAATAAATGCAATATCTGTGACTTCAGTACTCACTTTTCCAACTCTGCCTGCGGGACCTCTTCTTCATGTGCATTGACGTTGGTCTTGCCTGTTGATAAAGCACCACAACCTTAATACCACAACCTTAAATACACTACCATGTATGCAAGTAACTGTTACTTTGTGATCTGACAAGTGGACTGTGTTTTTTTTACCACGTAAGGATTACATTATACATCATGTCTTAATATAAATATTCATAGCCATAATAGTCCTAAAGAAAGTCCCTCTCATGAAGGACAACATCTTCGGCTCTATACTCTGAAATGCAGTTGAAGAATATGCAGAGACTTGTCATTTCCAGAGATAGATAAGGATGGAGCCTGTGGATTTAGGTTATTCATCCGGCAGCTGGCAGTACATTAATAGTGGAAGCTCTTAAAGGAGAAAAAACTATAGGAAATGATCACATCTTTAAATGCTAAGTATCTAGTTTTTTTAAAATCATTTACTGTATGCAGAATAAGGTCATTGAGCACAAATTTACTTTTTCCATTAACGCCCTGCCTCACAGTCACACACATATACTCTTCCTCGCTGTCGGTCTTCAAGGGTTCAGTCATTCCCTGCCCAGTTCTAAACTTCCAGCTCAAGGGAATGCACTGCGGCCTTTCTAGCCAAATGCCCTTTTTCTCTAACTTACAGACCTCAGCTCAGCCGCCTCATAGTGGTTGAGACAGGTCCTCACAAATTCGTTTTGGACAGGACAAAGCACATAGGACCGCATTTGCGGTTCGGGACGTGTAGCGTGCTTCAGGGTGTTAGGCTGTCCTTCTATGCGTAGCCCATGCTTCTGTGGGTTGGGTTTACACATGGTTCACATGGGCATCTCTTCGGAGAGCTGTAAGGACAGTCGTCAACACACCTGCCTGGGAACTCGCAGCCCCAGTCAGTCCCCAGTCTCGCAGGTACTGGTCTTTTGGACACTGGGTGCTATTCAGGACAGTGAAAAGACAAAATCGACTGAAACATGCTACAACAGCCTAAAGCTTACATTTTAAACTTTTAAACCATTCTTTTACCCAGAAATGAGAAAGCCAGAAAGCAGTGTGCAGCCTATGGGTGATCAGTAAATCGATTACACGGTCAGTATACCTGATATAAGGACTATTTATTTACTTACGTGGTGACCATTGTCGATGTTCAGAGCCCTTCCCACGCTATTAAGAGAAGTTAATCGTCAATGGCAATGTCAGTGCCGTTTATAGACTAGTCTGTTAGCTTCTATAGCAGAAAGCAGCATTGCTGAAGTAAATTACAGTTCGCGTATCATAAGGTGCTACACGCTTCAATTAAGTAATCTATGCGATAGATAAAGAAAGATAAAGAAAACTATACTCACGGCATTTTCGAGTTTCAGTCTGCTCCAAATTTGTGAAACTGGCGCCATTGCTACACTCAAACAGTTCGTGTAAAACATGAACTGGGGTATATATGCTTCCGGTGTCCCCTTATTTATAAAACGATTCGGACAACGCGAGAGATATTCGGAATCCAGAAAACAAATCCTTATTTGAAATATCTGCGTACTGTTTTTATTTTAATGATCTGAAAAGGTCTAAAAGGCATCGGATTCGAGTTTTTAACAGCAACGGGGACATTTAATGTTTGTTTCTTCAGTGTCGTGTTTTGGTGAGCACCGGCGAGTTTTTGTTTACGTAGCAACAGGCAGCTCATAGCAACGGTGTTCGACGAATGGCACCGTTAACGCGGATTGGAGTCAATAAAATGTACGTTGCAAGCTTCCAGATGATCATGGCAGTGTGAGGAAAGAAGTAAAAATAATAGCATTCAGCCCAAGTTAGCTGCCATATCCGGCCGTCGTCTGGTTTCTGAGGCGGAGGGAGCTAGCTGACGGTAACCAGGTCGTGCTCTTCTCCCAGAGATGTCTTTTCAAGAGTCAACTCGACCTTCCGATGAAGAGGAGGCTTTCTACATGCAGGGCAGAGCCGCGTACCTTGCTGTGTTCAGATCTAGTTTGACAAATATCGCTTCGAAACAGCAGCTGTGTCGTGGTAAGCGAACTTAAAACTACTTTAAAGCTTGCTCGTTGGACGAGTGTTGGCGTGTTACATTTGCCAGTTTAAAGGAAAAAATACTTCTTCGATTCTCGCTATTCCTATAGCATATGACGTTAGTTTAGGAACAGGCTATAGAGATGATGTTATCTGGATAGAAACCTCTACAAACACTGTACGACGACGCATTGGACACTAGCAGTCATGATGATGAAGATTAATTGGCTCTGATATCTCAAAAAAATCTACGAGCCCCCAAGCTAGGCCACTAGCATTGATTCAGTGTTTATGAACTCCTCTACAAAAGGTATCACCTGATGAGATTAAGTGTTGATGCTCTGATTTCCCCCTCAGAGAGACAGTTGTCTGTGTTTGTAGATATTGACTTCCATGTCCAATAAGTATTTGGAAGAGAACGGTATGATTTTGTTTTGGGTGGATTTCCTCTTTAAACTCTTAAACCCACACTGTCCTGCTGGTGGATCATCATCCTTACAAACCCATGCTGTGCTGCTAAGCATTGATCAGTTTCACGGAGCATCTTGTGGAAAACCCCACAGATGTATGGATGAATTTTTGGGAAAAAAGTGCATGCTGAGCGGCTACCTTTTGTAGTAATCAGTGGTTCAGATGTTACATTGTGTGAAAACCTCATTTTTGCACTCATTTTTTTACATCTCATTTTGGGAGATTTTAAATTTTTGAACAATATACATAACATTTAAAAGGTATGTCAGAAAAAATATCAGGAAAAAAAAACTACAATTGTGCTAGAGTTGTTTGTTATCTGCCTTTTTCTGCTTCTGTACTCAATGGTTTTCCCTGTTCATCTCGTTCAGTTCTCCAGCAAGCGGGAAGAAATCCATCCCATGCCACTCTCGATAAATACTGGACCCCAAGAACATCTAAACTGAACTTTGATGACTTCTGTGAGATTCTCAAGTGCGAGAAGAAAACCGAGGAAACCGAGCTCATGAGAGCTTTCAAAAAGATGGATGTTAATGGTTATGGCTTCATCACACACAATGAACTGGAGAAGGTCCTTACTACTGTGAGTAGTTTAAACCATTTTTTGTATCAATCACATCTGCAACAAATTGTCTATTTATTGTTTTAAATCAATGTTTTGGTTTTAGCTACAGTTGTAACCTTGAGTGAAAATGTGGACCTATTAATGTTGTATTCTGACGTAGACTGCGTAAACATAAAATGACTAAAATCATTAATTCGCTCATGCTCAAACAAAATACTTTTTTTTTTTTTTTTTTCTGGTACTTTTACTGCTAAAGAAAATAACTTGAATCTTCCAGAGAGGAGAAAAAATGACCACTGAAGAGGTGAATACCATTTTCTCATTAGCTGACATCAACAAGGACGGCAAACTGGACTACGCAGAAGTAAGTTCTGCTGTACTTGTCAGGTTACCTTGTGTGTCCAAGACTGTGAAAAGGTGTATTTTAAATACAGTGGTCTCATCTTGTGCAGTTAATTAAACTGATACACAAAGATGGCTGATCAGCTTAAGATAATGAATGCACCACCGTAGCCTAAGAACAAAGGCTACTATCCCAAACAATGAGTAGAAAAGCTTTTGAAACAGTAACATTATACCAACAATAGCCAATGGAATTGAATTTGCAAGTCTCCCAACCTTATTGTTGCTACTCCCTATGAATAATAAAGGCTGTTCTGAGCTTGTTCAATGCAGCACAGTAAAGGATACAAATACCCTTTCTTATGTCCCATTCATTCAAAAGTTTTTTCTCTAAAGCTGAATTGAATTCACATAAAATACAGAAGATTAAATGACACAGAGTGGCACAGAAAATTCAAAGGTGCAAAAGACAACAACAGTTTAGCCCTTCCAAACTTGTCTTTAGGTGGTTTCATATGCTTACTTCCATCCAAGATACAAGCATTTCTGACCCTTTCCACTACCTCAACAATGGGCTCATGTATCATCTCCTGACTTATAGTTTCCTGTTGCTGTCAGTTCTGCAGATTGCTTGTGTCTACAGTAGAACAGTGTCAGATGGCTGCTTTGGAGAGACTCGAGGCCGATGCCAAGCTGAAGAGACAGAACTTTGGCAGCCAGTCATGCAGCCCTCCAAAGAGCTCCGTGTCGTCAGCCTCATCAGCAGCAACACAAGTGGCAGCAGCTCACCCTCAGCCTCCAGAAACATCAGACGTGACACCCAGGAAAGGTACAACATGGGGCTTCCCAGAAGAACACAGCCTAAACTGGCTCCGAATTGGTGTTTGTTTTTATGTTTTAAAAAATAATCATGTATGTGTCAATGAACATTTACTGCTGCGCTCAGTGACTGGATATCATTACATTGGTGTATGATTCAGGGGCTACATTTCCAAAGTAGCGGCAAAAGTATCAGCCTATCATAGATATACAGTAGGTATACTCCACTCTTTCCAAATATGCACACCGATTGCCCCAATACGCCTCATCGATTAGTTTTGATGAATAAATAATAGCTCTGCGATTGATCAATTTTTCACTCCCCCTATGACAAATCACCTCATTAAGTCCATACATCACAATAGCTACACACTTAGAGCAGCTTGTTTGGAGGGAGGAGACTGTAAAACGTTGTAATTTGAGCAATCGTTTCTGCCATTAAGAGAATGACAGAAGCTCTGTCTGCACTGATGAAAAATGTCGCCTTTCAGCTCTGTGCTTTGGAGTTAACACTTGTCAAAAAGGTTCGTTTTTGTGGCCTAAACAAGCAAGGAATGGGTTCAAGTCCAGCTGCAGCCTTTAGGTACCACAGATAATGAACCAACTGTTTTTTTGGGGTTTTTTTTTTGCACCATCAGCCAGTTGAAGATGGGTGTAAAAATCTACTTTTTGCACTTTAAAACCAGCATTTTGAGGAGAGAGAAGAAAAGAGATCCTGGATGAGCGCGCCAGGGACAGGCGCACAGTGGGAAGATAGATGGGGTTGATTTAAGTGGTCAGTCCATGTTCATGTTATTGATTTGGAGGATTCCACCACTTCTCACTGGGGAGATGATGAGGGATTAGATGGTGGTAGGGAGGAGGGACCAGTCGACCAACACTGCAAAAACAAATGAGCTCCCACCTAGTAGTCGGGATTATCACATTATTGTGCTTCTGCCCGGTATTGATTCATACCCGTTACATTTCAACAAGGCTCTGACACGAGGAGCTCCGTGATCGCACATCGTTGTATTGGTAACTCTTGGAGCTCAAAAACTGTTTTGACTGCTCATTTGGTCTTACATTTGTCAGTATAAACCAGTACTTCCCTGAGAAATACAGTATAACTGTTTGTGACATGGGTAATTTGGGCTTATTTTTCACAAACAATTGATGAGATTAAATTATGTATTAGGTGTTAGGTTTCTAACAGTGAGACCAATTGATGAACTGTCATGGTGTTTCTCTGATAATTGGTCTATTTAGTTCATGTTCTTGCAGTTTTCTAGCACCAGGGAACCACTAGGGCTGAAACAATACTCCATTATTCAATATAAACTCACACTCAAGCTTTTGTTAGGCCGCGTTTCAGTGCATCTTTGTCCACATTCACAACACAGCTACAGTTTGGTCCTTTTGATTAAAATACTCTAATCAATACAAAATAGATCCATGACAAATAACGTGACAGTGGGTCTATTTATTCTCTGCTGCGATAATTTGCTTGTAAGCCTATCACATTACGTGATCTTGACTTCCCGGGCTTGAAAACAATCAGACCCCTCATTACTGAATTGGTATTTTCTGGCTTCAATTAGTGTTCAAGAAAAAACTTGTACAAGATAATGGATTTGAGAGGGTGCTCTTGTGCCATTTGTGATTTAAAATGCCTCCATAATTAATTAAAATGGGGTTGGAACTGAGATCACACTCTTTTAGAACCCAAATGCAAAGTAGCCATCTTCACTTGAACTTGGGAATGGACTTTGGAGAAGACAGATTACAATGTCAATTATGCTGTGCACCTCATTTCTCTTTTGAAAGTGTGTTTACTGTTCGGTGGGGGGAAGGCTGTGCTTGATCTGTCAGTCAGTCAGTCGAGCTCTCTGTTTTGCTTCAGCAACGTTGTTTATCGATAGTAATCTTTTACGTGTACTTTGAGCAGATGTATCTGTCTTTGTGATTTCTCATCTTTGCGTCTGATATGTGTTTATTTTCAGACAGCCGATCGTCCTCTCGCCCTTCCTCCGCTCGCAGCAGACGGTCGTCTCTGTCGAACTCGGTCGCTATGACATCGAGCATCGCTAAGGCCAGCAAAATAGCAGAGCCTCCAGGCTTACAGGTAAGCTGGCGTGAGCCCATCGCAAGATGGTCTCTAGTTATAAATGGCATTTGGTGACAGAAAATCAAGTTTAATACAGTAATTTATAGTTATATAAATTATGTGATTTACAGTACATTTTTATTGTATAAGCAAAAATCTATGTACTGAATCTCCAAGATTAACCATTTGTACCATCAGTGACAAAACCTCTTCATACATGATGTATGGGGAGAGCCCATGATGACAAGGACCCTGTAGAGCCCCACGGCAGTCCCAGTATCACTGTCAGCCCGTGGTTTTGATGGGCGAATTTAACCCCTGGGTGGATAGATATACACTGTATCGATCCCTCGCTCTTTGTTTTCACTCTTTTTGGCTTAACCTCGCCTCGGTTTGCTTTACAGCCAGGAAAATCAGTAAATAAATAAATAAATAAAAATAACAGCCCCCCGCTCCATCTCTCAGGCCCAAGCATCGTGTTGAGATTGGAAAGGGCCAGACATCATCGAGGTAAAAGAATGTGTGTCCAGAGATTACCTCCGAGGGAAGTTCTGCTCCCTATATTGGCTCTATATTGCCACAGGCTGATAATTCGGATGTGGTGGGTGGAGGGCGGAGGGCAGGCTGTGTTTTTGTAGTGTTGTGAGTGTGTATGTGTATCTCTGTCGGTGCATTGTGGGATGCAAATGTGCCTTGATGAATAGAAAGCTGGACAATAAGGATTATTCTTGCTTATTCTCAGTCTTTATGTATAGGTTAGAATTACAAGATAAGGCAAAGTTTAAATGTGTTTGGTTTTGTGTGTGTGTGTGTGTGTGGCTGGTTTGGTGTCCTGCGACCCTCTGCATGGCAGTAAATCAGACCTGTGGCCAGTGCAGGTGACAGCGCCTGTATTAGTTTGCAGCCTGACCCTCTCTCTGTGGGGGCATTCATTCTGATGTCTTTAAGCAGTAGATGGGTGCCCATGGCAATTTCCTTCATTTAATATTGTCTGGCCAAACCACTGAAGTGTTATGATTTGATCTTTTATGCCTCTCATAGCCCAAGATACATACTTTGAGAAAATTGCTTTTCTCTAAAGGAGTGACATGCTCCGTCTCTATTGTACTTTCTTTGTTTAACTTGGTGATTTATTTGTCCACTAAAATGACATATAGCCTATTCCAGACTTGCTTGGCCCCTCAGTGTCCTCTTACTGTGTGTCCACATCAACTGTGTTTTCATTTAATGTGTCTCCAATGAGTGGAAGGAAAACTTCCTTGTTTTGATGTTCCTGTTCAATTTGAAATTATCTCATTTCAGTTGTGCTACCAGACAAAAGAAACAACAGGATTTCAAAAGGAGAGAAATATTAGGATTCATAAATAATTTCAAAGTAGCCTCTTGGTAGTCTTGAATGACCGCTGACCCAAGATTGAAAGACTGTATTTATCAAAGTTAAATGGACTCCGATTTGCCCTTTCAGATACTAGAGGGAGATTTACTTCAGCCGTCGGCAGTAACACAGTGTAACACGTCTGCCCTCCTCTGGATCGGCTCGAGAATAACAAGTGTTTACACGCTGCTGAGCTGACATAAACTGTGAAATAATGAATATGCCCTGAAGGTTGGAGTGGTAATTATCAAAATGGCAGTTTCTGTTAATCAAGTGAGCAACCTAACTGTTATGATTGACTGCTTAATTCACTTTTTCATGCCAAAATATACTCCCCCCCCGTCGCAAGATAAATCCCTGTTTTAACTGGAACTGCAAATTAGTTTTGGTTTCTGTTGAATGAATAAATGCATTTTGTTGTCAAGCAGCAAAACAGTTTGTTGGGATTGTGTCAGGATCCAAACAGAGACCACACATCATCAAATATATTAGGATACACATAACATGAAATACTGCATCTGATATTTCAGAGGGAAAAAAAACTGGCTCTACGTCTGTTATAGTTTAGGAATCGTTATTCTCCTGCTTTATTAGCCACATGAAAGTTTCTATGAATGTGATGGGTCTGTCGGTTAAGCAGAAACATTATCCATTGTTCCAGGAGTGGCATCACACTTACATGAAAGGATGTCTCTTCTTGGAGGATGATGGGAGTATCAGCTCTCTGCAGTACCAGCTCCATCTCCCCCAGAAAACCAACGTCTACCTAACCATCCAACCACTCAGTCTCAGCCACGGACCCGGTACCTAAACTGCTTTATGTTACACATAAACAAAAATCGCAAAACAAATGGTGAAAAACTGATAACCGTATCGGCCATAGGGACGTTATATTTCTGCTTGCTGCCCTGATTAGGAAGGACAGAAATTAGGGTCAGGAACAGAGTAGCACCTCTGGAGCTTGTGGGAATTTAGTAGGTGTCTCCTCTGGATTCTGGATTTGAACCTTTGTGGGTGAGGATTCATCTCTAAGAAGTCCTGTGTTTTAATTGCCTGCTGGACTGCGTGCTGCAGCATTTCTACACCACAGTTTTAGCAGCAAACAGTGTAGTTGCAGAGTTGTAAAGAGGCTTTTTGTGACATTGTAACATAAATACATTATCGCCCAAGGAGTTTTCTGATTATGAATCATAAACAAAACGACCACACAGAAGACTAACTCCATTTGTTGGCCTCTTCACCATATTTTACATCGTGTGGCAGCAGGTTAGATTTTGTAGGAAATGTGCTAGATCGTGTTCCAGCTCAGTGGATGATAATTTGAGACAAACAATAAGAAGAGGGTGTAGGTCAGTTTGTAAAACTGGAGCGTGCAGTGGCAGATAGTGGAACGATGTAGGAGGTGGTAATCACATACTCAACATGATCTTGGTCACAAGAGAAAACATGCATTAACAATTCTGTATTCCAATCCAGGCATCAAGGTTCAGCCTCTCAGTTAATATATTATATCATATATTTTGTACACGTTTGTTTTCCATTGAATATGTAGTTTTGTTGTTGTTTAATCTGCTAAACCTAGAATGTAAAATAATACATGGTACGAGCAAACAACCACATAAACAAGTATAACGTGGAAATGTTTAATAGGCCTGAGTGAAATAATCACAGACAAAATACACAAATACTTGTTTGTTCATTTAATTCATCCACTCCTTTTTTTGTTCTGCTCAAATATTGTATTTTGACAATCAAATGAAGTGAAATAGCTATATTGGAACCCACAAAAAAAACCCTTGAAATGCAGTCGTCAGGTCAACATCTAATTTAATTTACGTATTGTTTTTAATCCTGTGTTACTTTCCAGACAAGTGTTCATCCTGGATGACAGTGGATACGGCTCTTTTTGTCATGTCAGCTGGTGAAACCAAAGAAGACTCAACTTTAGTGCATTTCACCGAGTCAAAAGACAAAGAGGTATGTGTGCGTGTGTTGACTGATGCACATGTACTTCACCGTTTGTTCATATTCAGTGTTACGTTTTTAATCCTTCCAGGATGATATTTAATTTGTGACGATAGAAAAATGTTTGCATGAGAAATTTACCCTCAAATGCTGGATGAAAATATTGGGATTTGCTAAGTGTTTTTGACCTACCTTGCCACTCCTTTGTTCCTACAGAAGTATGTGTGGAAAGGAGAACTGAATGCTGGGACCTACTACTTACTTCCCTTCACCAGTGGCTGCAGACTAAAGAAAAGGAGCAAAAAGAGCCTTTCTAATAAACCCGTGGAGCTTGTCTACAGGACTGACACTGGAGAACTAGACCTCACCAGGGAGCTCAGGTTTGTGTGTGTCTGTATGTACATGTATTTGTGTACTTGCCTGCCTCCTTCATCACCCATATTTAAAAACAAAAACACAATGACCTTGATCTACTTAGAGGATCTCAGTTTTTTAGTTGTTACTCTCAGCTCTTGTCGACAATTTTGGGTAATGACAGAAAAAACCTGAAATTTTACACTAATGGTTTAGGGAACTAATGTTATATATTACATACATACCTACAATTTATTTTGAACATACAAATCATCAGAAAAATAACCAAGCTTTAGCATGAAAAAAGAAACATCGTTGTGTAATCTGTGCGTCGATGCACCCCTGTGGATGCTGGACAAAAGTCTTGACTACTTTGCTTGATGTGTTGCTACTGTAAAGGTTAGATGGATGGAATGATGGACAGAAGAATGAATGGAGACTGTCCGTGTAGTCCTGCATGAAATTTCTCTGTGTTGCTCCCTTTGTGCCACAGGGAGGCGCTGTCTGACATCTTTGAGATTATAGACCTGGATGGAAATGGTTTGCTTAGTCTGGAGGAATACAATTTCTTTGAGCTGAGGACAAGTGGAGAGAGGTGTGACAAGGATTCCTGGGCTGTCTGCAAAGGTAATAATTTCCATTATGGCACTGATACATAGGAATGCCAGTGACACATTTTGAAGCAGCATAAGCGGTGAACCAACGATTTGTATTAACCGTATGTTTTTCGGGGGGGTGGGGGTAAGAAAACTTTGACATGAGAAAGAACCAGCTGACACGGCAGGGCTTCATGGAGCTGAACCTGATGGAGGCCACAGAGAAAGATGGAGACCCTGCAGACCTGTGGGTCACCCTGGAAGCCATGGGCTACAACCGCATGCTGGAGCTAGTAGAGGTCAGTTTACACATCTGATTTCACTCAAAACCACATGGCATGATGTTACCCTAATATGCTTGAATTTAAGGCTTACAACTCCACCTCAATAAGTTATTCTACTCAATATTGCATTCTCTATTGAATATACATTCTTGTTTCTCCCACCTGGTTGTCACACACACACACACACACACACACACACACACAAGCTCATACATATACTGAGAGAAACACTTGTAGACTTTCAGTAACTCACTTGAGTCCTACTAACTAAATGCATGGACACCTCTTCCTCCGACTCTGTCAGGCTTGTCCGTTCCAGATAGATGTACACTGTGAAGGCTCTCAGCTGTCTATCCAGCCACTCACGATGGACTCAGGGCCCAAGCTTCTGAACCAGGCCCTCCAGAAGTCCATCACAGCCAGGACAGGGGCCAAAGCACTGAGAGGACAAGACAATGTCTTCATCTACACCTACCGAGGAGAGCACAGGATCTCCTCCCTCATAGCCAACAAGGTAGGTAACAAACTTTGTGTAGGAGAGATTATCTGACTCTGCAGGAAGAGTTCTGCTCTGAAATTAAGATACCCAAATACTGACACAAGAGCATACGGGACCACTGATGTGAAGGTGCCCACACGGTTTAGCAGTATTGAAAATAGAAGAGTCAGTGATCCTGGTTCACTGTGATTGTACGTTTGCTATGCATCTTAATGGCCAGTAGGGGGATGATAGTCCAACTTTGAACGAGAGAATTATTGAGCAGTACGTTATTATTTATTGAATTTGGTATTGATCCGAGCACAGAGTGTATAATAAGTATGACTATATATATTTCATGATAAAAAAATTCCCAATGCTTGAATTAGACATTCTGTCTTAGTACAGTCTAAAGCTACAGTTTGACGCTGCTAGAGACCATTCCCCCCATTTGTAATTGATATGCAATAGTGGTATCCAATCTCATAGCGACAGGAGCTACTCTGAAAGAATGACCCAGTGGCACAAAAGAACCACTGAACAGATAAAACGGTTTACCTGTTCATCATGAGGGTGTGTATTTAAATTCATTATTTATTTTGTTTACTTTTACCCATTGTCTTACAATTCAACTACAATAACTTTAGCAGCTTTGGAGCGTACTTGTCTTGGATGTAACACTGTCTTCTAAGCGTTATGTATCCACATTACCAGGCCCAAACGGCAACTGGTACATAAAGATGTAGTGTTCCTGAGATTAGCACAAGGAAGATTACCGTTTTTTATGAGTAAAAAGAAAAGAGGCTATTGTTTTTCACAATAGATTCTTATTTATGTAACTCTCTATATGTTTAGCTGTTGAAATTGATTTCTTCATATTTACTGATTTCAAGAGGAAAGTTGACCAATACCCTTTGTGTTGCAGACCAACCAGAAAGTGACTGTGCATGTCAACAATGAGCAGAGCAGGAACTGCAGCAACAGCAGAGGCATGAGTGTGTTTGCTGTAGAGGTGCCAGCCCGGACCAAGATGGTATTGACGTTTTTCCTTGTGCTCTATGACAATCTGAGAAATGTCTTGGTTATTATTGTAAGAGTAGATGCTCATCTTGGAAAATTAATTGTTTCCACTCTACTACATTCAAATGTACAATTACATTGTTCATTCTGAGTAAAATATATTATTATTATTATTAATATTTTTATGATAATACATATGATGGTACATTGGAATGAAATGATTACTATATATGTTTGTATAGATACTAATACAAACATGTGTGTCCTCTGCTCTAGGTGTGCCAACATGTGCTGCCCATCAATGACAAACAGGACTGGACCTACAACTGTGTGGAGACCATACTAACCTGCACGTAAAGGTGTACTCCTATGAAAGATTCAAAGATTGTCTCTGCTACTGCTAGAGAAAAGTGATGGCCAAAAAATTATTCAAAAACCAGTGGCTTCAAATAGGGCACATAATGAATAGAAATTATTCTATATCCGCTGGCAACATGAAATAGGTTGTTACTGGTTGGATCAAATTATTGTTATGTGTGATTTTACTGTAACTAACAAGGTCCAAAAGGAACTCTGCCTAATTATTGAAACTTTAAGAAACCCTGTGTTCAAAGTTAGCTATGCGTTTAGCAACACCAGGAGTGATATCATCATAAAGTCCAAAACAAAGCTGCTAACTTTTTATTTACTTGTGCTTTTATGTATTTTACTGTAAAAGACATTTTATTATATTATCAATTTCCTCATTTAGATGTAAATAAAAATTTCCAACTGATATTCCTACGCAGGTTTCCTTAATTGATATGTTTTTAGTTTACACTTTTGAATGCATTGCTTCATTATGTTCCACATCAGTGTTTTGTCTAAATGCAGCATCACTGGGACCTTGTAATCAGTCATATTCCCAGTGTTTGATTTACACAGAGTCTGAGAGTCACCACAGCAGGTTTGCATCCACTGGGTCATGGGAAATCTTGAATCCGAATTGCTTTCAGCTGTCTTGAAAACACAGCAAAATTTTCTGATAACATTAAAAAAAACAAGGGTGAATTGAACATATGGTTGATATTTGCTACAATGACATCCTCCAATCGTAAGTGAACATTTCTTAGACATTTAGGCAACAGAGAACAGATGACAGTTTTAGTAGTATTTGAGTGCTTTCCTACTGGAAATCTGAGGAACAGCTGTTTCAAACATGTAGTTAGGACTTGCTTCAACATTGAAATTTAAGCTATACATAAAAAACATTCATAAAAAAAAAAAAAAACAAATTTAGCCAGGTTTTAACCAAGGCATCTTTAGACCTGGTAATCACCATTTAAATGAATGACTGTACTCGAGGTCTTATATTTAAAGTCTGTTTCAGCCCTGCATGAAATCTGAGTTACTTTGTGGAAATTGTTCACCCTACTCTTAACACAGTATGGGGCTGTGAGGATTTGGGGTTGGCAATGAAACAAATTCTTTTGAATGGCGCTCAGGTCTAAACTTTATTTGCCCTTGGCCTTTTCAGCTGAGAATAGTCTTGACCTCCTATTTATATCTCTCCGGTCATTATTTGCCCTTTGACTTTCTCTGCTGAAACAGTAGAACCAGTTAGCTAAATGTCACATGGCGTATGAGATGTATTTAATGTCCCGAGCCCCTGTAGGCTCTTCCTTTCCCGACACGTAGGTTAAGTAACACTCGACCGCTCGGGGTAGCTGGGTTTCAAGGAGTGATGAGCCAATTTGAACATCTGCTTTGTGGCACTATTGTTCTGCAGTGTAATTTAAATTGTTATGGTTTTTTTAGATGTGTTTTTAAAGAAAAAAATAACATTGTTTCATTTTCATTTTGTTTGGGAACTTTTAATTCGCTATGGTTTCTGTTACATGATTACTAAATCAACAGTGGCAAAAAGTGTGAGTAAGGATACGATCACCTTCCAATATTATTTTAGGTTTAACTAATGCTATGAATTAATAGAACTGAGAGTAAGTATACTCTGCTGTTGGTATGTACTTGGCATTTGCCTTTTTATAAAGCTACTGAGAGATAAAATTATATACATATACATACTGTATACAGTGTGCAGACGCTTATCCTGGTCAAACTTAAGCCTCCACTCTCATGCACATGCCCCATTGTCATGATGGCAGGTCTGAGCTCAACTTTGTTCTGCTTATGGTGATCAAACACACTGTGGTGCAACAGGCAAACAGCAGTTGCCAGAAGGGGACCATTTCACAACATTCTCCCCGCGAAATTCACCCTTTCGCTCAACTAGAGGGTTATACTGTAATATCTTTCTCTTACAGTAATTATGAGGGTAACTGATATTTAGTGAATTGAACTGACTTGTTAGAGACTTAATTATTTAGTTCATTTACTTTCCAGGTGTTTGTATAGGGCGTAAAGATTTGGACCACAAGCCCTTGCAGTCATTGACCCTTCTGTGCCTGAATCTTGACCTTAAAGGTACAGAGGTCTGCTGAAGCATGAATTAAAAGTGAGGGAATCTCACTGGGAACTTCCTTTTTTTTTTTTTTTCACCACCTGCATTTTTTCCATGGAGATCAAGACTGCTGTGTTGTATACCACAGTGCATTGTAAGGGCCTCAATGCCTAGCTCAAGGGCACCTAAGCAGAGTGGCTGATGTAAAAATACTTTCCGTCATCAATATAAAAGCTATCTCCATTACATTTAGGTTTAATAGCATTGAATGACTTTTGGCCGGCATGGGGCATCCCTATTTGCTTCATTTTTTTAGACACTCCCATGCTATCAAATTCCATGTCAGATATATTGTGCTTCCAGAAAAGTCAGTCTCCCCTTTGTAATCATTACTTTGACGCTGAAACAAGCACAATTTACAAGTTGGAAACTTGTAATCACAATAACTCCAATACGACATAGATGAGGCATATCCATGCAATCACAGTGTCTCTTGTTTGATGCCAGCCGGGGAACTTTGTCACATGTTCTCTCATCCCTCTGTCTCCTGTCATTTCCTGTCAATTCTCTGCTATTAAATGAAGGCAAAAAGTGTCAGGAAAAAAAAGCCCACTTCTTGAAATTATATGAGGGTCGTGGTGGGTTGCTTGGGGGGACTCAAAACCCCAGTATCTCTACAAATCTCGGCTATTAATCACCACACTGCAATACTGGTACTTATTTGTCTTTTCTTTGTTTGTGTTTGCACAGCCAAAGAACGGAGCAAAGGTCATGGGAAATTATAATTATGTATCTGACACCCATGTAGTGTTCGAGCGTGAAGGAATCCTGCACGGTCTCTACTTGCCCTTTAAACTGAGAAGGCGGATCTCTGAGGGGGGAGTTGTCCGCCGTGTACGTCTCGCCGCTCTGCCACTGCGCTCGCCTCCTCGTCGGACCAGAGACTGCGGATCACACGGGGTGACTAGTAGTGGGTCAGCGGGGGTCGAAAAATGGTGAAAGTAACGACAGTGAAGACCAAGCCGTACACGGACCAGAAGCCCGGGACGAGCGGTCTGAGGAAGAGGGTGACTGTGTTTCAGCAGAACCAGCACTATGCGGAAAACTTCATCCAGAGCATTATCTCCGTCATCGAGCCCGCTGAGCGCCAGGCGGCCACTCTGGTGGTGGGAGGAGACGGGAGGTTTTTCATGAAGGACGCGATTCAGTTGATCGTTCAGATTGCAGCCGCCAACGGGGTCAGTTGGAGAAAGAAATACTGTCCACCTATGCCGTTCCCCGTGTGTGTGTGTGTGTGTGTGTGGCTTGCTAAGTTGGCTAAAACACCCCCTGTCCAACAGACGCCCACTGAATAACCTGTTAGCTAGCAAGTCGACGTCAAGCTAGCTGTCAAGTTGTACGCTATGGTATATTTTGCGGGCTCATTTAGCTTCCCAGTTAACGTTAGCTACCAGTAACTATGTGTTACATTAAAGCTAACGGTAACGTCTTGCGGCAAACGCACGCAAATAACTCACTAGATGACATGTCGTACAAGTAGCTGACGTTATTGTAACGTTATTGATACCGAAGTGGGGTTCACGTTAGCCCCGTTCAAAGTTTCGCTGTGGGTTTCATCGTATTCAGTCCAGCACTTAACAGTTAAACTCTAGGTGATGCAATGCGCTAAAATGAATGACATTCGCAGAGCTAACTAACGTTAACGCTTCCCCCCATTCAGGTGGTATAACAAAGAGACACAAATATGGGCAAGCATTGGCATTCCTGCCCCAACTTGTTATGCTTTCATGTTAGATATCGGCCTGGGCTCCGTTAAGATGGTGTTTGTCAAAGAGTACTGAGCGGTTCTCATGAGGTCCGGAGCCGTTGGTGGGCCCCTCGTGTTGTATTAAAAATGACAGTGACACCCGTATTGGTTGTCCTGCACTGTCTCCGGTGCCAGCCTGACCGCGGTGATCTTTCGGATAAAGACCACGAAGGGGGTCACTTGCGTTACCCTTTGACATTTCCATACAGACACGACGACGCTTTTGCTCTAGCGTAAAAGACCAAAAAAACCCTTTTCCTGGATTTCAAAAAATGATCTCGGGTCTTGGTCTTGCACAATTCTATCAATGAGCAAGAACAGGTTTTAGAGTTGGGAAAAGGGAAGCGCGATAACCAGACGTTGAGTTGTTGCATAACAACGGTGGTGAGGTGCCAGTGGCTCCCTTCACTCTGATGTTACTGAAACGATCCTAGGCGAGCTGGGGGGGGTGACAAGCAACGTGCAGCCAGTCACGTTGCCCTGCATTTGTCTGTGGCGTATATGGAAACTGCAGGGTCAAAAAAAAAAAAGAAAAGCAAAAATGAATGAACAGTGCATAGACTGCGTCTGTCTTTCGCTTGAAATTTTTAGGTATTAAAGCATCCGATGCTCTTATCCCGAATGCAGCGCTCACAATTGCAAGCAAAAATAGGCCTCATCACACCTGGACAGGACATTATGGTTGCTGCCTAGACTGAGTCTGTGACCTTCTTTCTCATGAGATGGCCATTCTGTCTCTGATGTGGTTACCGCAAAGCAACTAATGGCGAATGCAGGGTTCTTCCCTGATGCCAGAAGGGTCAGGTTGTACAGAAGCTGTTGCGTATTTTTTTTTTGCAGTTTCTCAACAAGTGGCTGTTGTTAGGAAATGGAAGCAATGAGGAGACTGCATCATTGCTAAAGATGCACAGACAGAGGCATTGGTGCTCATATGTTTTCCTCAGAGAAGCACAAGTCAGTTAACTTCATACAAAGTGCAGCAAGGCCCACAGCTGATCCACGCATCTCTGAGAACTTGCCACAGTTTTAGTTTCCTGCAGCAGATTGAGGCTGTCCTCTGTCTCTTCATGTGATTCCCGGACTGACTCCCATGATGTTGAGATCAGGGCTCTTTTGGGACCGTACCATTTGTTGCAGGACTCCTTGTTCTTCTTGTTGCTGAAGATCGTTCTTTACAACGCTGGCTGTATGTTTGCAGTCGTGCCTGCCTGATGGGTATTGTGTGATGGATAACAATCTAAACATCTAAAGTGCCTAAGACATTTGCACAGTACTATATGTGTTGAGAATAACACGATTACAGTGCCTGTACATTTAATGTACCTATCCCTGCCCTTCAAATGAAAGTGTTAGTGTTTTCGGATGAACCTTTTCTACTATGTCCTTCTATCTCTCCATGTGTGCATTAATCCATGTACGTGCATACGTGTTCCTGCCTGCAGATTAATCATCTGGTGATTGGTCAGAATGGCATCATGTCCACCCCGGCAGTCTCCTGTGTGATCCGCAAGACAAAGGCAGTTGGTGGCATCATCCTCACAGCCAGCCACAACCCAGGGGGCCCCAATGGAGATTTTGGAATCAAGTACAACATCTCCAGCGGAGGTGAGTGGAGGCTACATTATGCTCCCAGTTGTTCGCAGGAGCTCACAGACCGAAGGTTCCTCTACCCACTATGGTGCACAGCAACCAGTGAAGAGACTTGGGCACACTATGTGCATTGGCTACAGTGAATTGGTAAGGATGTAATTGCAGACCATCCTCTCTGACTTTTTTTTTTTTCCTGCCCCCAGGACCTGCTCCAGAGGGCATCACGAACAAAATATTTGAGACCAGCAAAGGCCTGCATGAGTACCACATCTGCCCTGAGATGAAAGTAGATCTGTCTAAGATTGGCAAGCAGACCTTTGAAGTGGAGACTTTCAAGCCTTTCACAGGTACATGGGCATGAAGAGTAGAGTTCTACCCTTAAATGAAATATAAACAGTCAATGGCAGTGCATTAACTCCTTTGTTCAAGGTTGAAAATTAACACCAGTGACTTACAATGTGGTAGCAATTTTGCTTTTGAACATTATCTGTTCATCAGAATAATGAGTGAACGCTAATGACTTGTGAAACCCATTGACTAGTGTGACCAGAGTGTGATGATTCTTATCATATCATCTACTGCTATCTCAGTTGTAACCGTTTCCTCTTTATTTGTCTCAGTGGAGATCGTGGACTCTGTGGAGGCCTATGCCGAGATGCTGCGGGGCATCTTTGACTTTGCCGCACTGAAAGAGCTTCTCTCTGGAGCCCATCACATTAATGTCCGCCTGGATGCTATGCATGGAGGTATGAAACAGCACGACACGGCCTTCCGTGATTGTCAGAGCATCATATAGTTTATACTTTAGTACTAAGCAAGATTGTGGAGAAGTGTGCAGTCCTTTTACATCTCTAGCAAGTCGTGGTGGCTCCTTTTAACGACACACTCACTCCCTCTAGTGGTTGGTCCGTACGTGAAGAAGATAGTCTGTGAAGAGCTGGGTTCCCCTGCCAACTCAGCCGTCAATTGTGTCCCCAAGGAAGACTTTGGGGGCCACCACCCTGACCCCAACCTGACCTACGCTGCTGACCTGGTCAACACCATGAAAGGAGGAGAATATGACTTTGGTGCCGCCTTTGATGGTGATGGTGTAAGTCACCATTTAGTCCGGGGAGGGTGATTTTACAGCTGTAATATCAGACAGTATATTTGGGGGAAGTGAGAGCAGAGTTTTTAAGTTCCTCAACTGAATTCCAATCTACAATGTCAGCTCACATAAAATAAATTTAATAAGCTCTGGTCTATTAAGTTTTTAATTTTAGGTTTTTTTCTTTTTAACAGACCAGTCAGTAACCAAAATAATTGGCCTGGGTCCTCGGGTAAGGCTGATATGAAATCAGTTTGACTTTAGCACAGCCTTAATGAGGACGCTGAACATTTTTGAAATACGTTTTTTCCTTAGCTTTCCCACAACACTTTTCTCATATTTTGTGAAAAGGACAGGCCAAATTTTAATATATAACAGTATTGGTAATATAATAAAAAATATCCTCAATTTTACATCCTTCTGCTACCTTCAGAATTCATAGTGAGATGTACTAAATATATTTATTTTTTAATATTTTTGGTTTTGGATTTTGAAATACTATATATAAAAAAAAAAAAATCAAATGTAGCCTAGTTCAGCGTCTGTAAAGAATCTTTACCTACTGAACAAATATCACAGTTCAGGAAACTAAATCTTGTTAATTAAACTGAAGTGAACTAAATCATGTCTGCTATTTGTGATTGTTGACCCTGGTCTGTCTCTGTCATTTTTTTTTTGCCGCCTCCTCAGGACCGTAACATGGTGCTGGGTAAACACGGCTTCTTTGTGAACCCTTCAGACTCAGTGGCTGTCATCGCTGCCAACATTACCAGCATCCCTTACTTCCAGAAGACTGGTGTCAAAGGACTGGCCCGCAGTATGCCCACCAGTGGCGCCCTGGACAAGTAAATACCATATGACATAACAGCTGCTCTAAAGTTCTCCCTCTTGGCTAAACTGAAAAAAACATACTGAACTCCCATTAGTTAGAGATACATTTCTTCTGTGTGGTTTACGGTGTGTGCCAATCTGTTCCAGTGTGGCTAAGACTCTTAAGATGCAGCTGTACGAGACTCCAACTGGCTGGAAGTTCTTTGGGAACCTGATGGATGCTGGCAAACTCTCGCTGTGTGGAGAGGAGAGCTTCGGCACTGGTCAGTAAAGGACATCAGACTTGTGCAGCCAGAACTCCAGTAAGAGAAAGTAGTGCCCCTCACTTACTCAATCACTCACCCCCCCCCCTCCTCTAACTCTGCTAACCAACCAGGCTCAGATCATATCCGTGAGAAGGACGGCCTGTGGGCAGTGCTTGCATGGTTGTCAATCTTAGCCACCAGGAAACAGAGCGTGGAAGAGATCATGAAGGATCACTGGCAGAAGTTTGGCAGGAACTTCTTCACCAGGTCAGCACTGATCCATGTAGAATGGTTTCTGAAATTTGGGGACTGAGTCCCAAAAGAGAAGTATTTCAGGTTGCCAGTGATGAGATTATTTTTAATATTTGTTAGTTCCAGGACTTGGTTTGGTTGAGCATCTACTGGGATGATTCAGGGATGTAGGTCAGTACTCTGCCGCCGTCTAGTGGCAAATAAGAGAACTACAGCGCATGAAATCCCAGAGACAGTCAATTAATTTACACTCAGTTTTTTGTTTCGTATTTTTTAAGGTAGGTTTGTGGTGTTGAATTGGGGTGTGTTTCTGTCACTTTGTCAACTCCATTTCTATCAATGAAGATAGGCTAAATAACAGAAACACATCTGTGTATAATGCAATACAGGTCCCCTGCATCACAAACTACATCCTCCAAATTGATCGTAAAGTTCTAGTAAAAACTGAACATTAGAAACGTTCATGAAGGCAGGACTTACTGCAGTACAGTTGTATTAAACTACATTAGTTTTAGCTAGGTGTACCAAAAAATGGCTCCTGAGTGTAGCTGTCTTTTTCATATTTACTTTTTTCCCCATAATTACCCATTGACAAATGCAAAAGAAATTCTTAAAATGTAGTAGCTTACACAAAATCACAAAATCATCACTCCTATCCCTTCAAATTAAAGATGAATCGATTATGTTCTGACCAAAAACCTGTATTTTTTTCTAAATGCCAGTTTGTTAGCAAATCATATTTTTGAATCAGTCCAATTTCAACTTTTCATTAAAGGTACGACTATGAGGAGGTCGACTCAGATGCTGCCAACAAGATGATCAAGGATCTGGAGACAGCAATGTTCGACCCATCCTTCATAGGAAAGAAGTTGTCGTCAGGCGATAAGACTTATGAGGTGGCTGTCGCTGACAACTTTGCCTACACGGACCCTGTTGATGGAAGTGTGTCCAAAAACCAGGTAAGGAGCCGACAAAGCCGATCTCATTAAAGTTTTATTCTGTGCTCCCTCCATCTATCATCGGATGTAATTCATTGGTTAGATGAAAAATCTGTCAGTGCTTTTTGCGGTCCACTTTCAGTTCAACTGTTGAAGGCATTCCTACTATTCCTACTGCGGTCAATCCTTAATATTTGGAACTCATTTCATCTTAAACGGTTTAAATGGTTGGCTAAATGTTAGAATTGACTGAATACGTAATTAAGAAATATCCCTATAATAGATAATGACCAATGGATAACTACCAGCATGCAACAGTGTGACTTATGCACATCAATACATTCTACCTCCACGTTTTCCCGTAACTGTACATTTTCATTCATCATTATCTCCCCTCTGTCTTTCTCTCACTCTCTCAGGGCCTCAGGATCATCTTCTCTGACGGTTCTAGGATTATTTTCCGGCTCAGTGGTACAGGCAGTGCTGGAGCAACCGTCAGGCTCTACATAGACAGCTATGAGAAGGACTCCCATAAGATATACCAGGACCCACAGGTCAGGACAATAAGGAGAAGTTCCAGTCGGCTAGATCCAATGAGAAAAAGACTTAACTATGAAGTAATCATAGTGATAGGAAGTAATAGGAAAGTAAACTTCCGTGGGACCAGCAAAAGTTTTTCATATGTAAAAAAAAAAAAAATCACAGAAAAAGAAAAGAAAGGATACCCACCTAGGTAACAGTTTATACAGAACTTGTCAAAGGTCAGCTCACTATATTATTGCCTGTATGCGGGGTTGAAGGATCTGTAACGTGCAAGAAAGCCAGCTTGCATTGGGTGGAGCTCTCCAAAAAAAAATGTGCCAGAGCTTGTACTTTTCATGGGAGATGATGGAGATGTTTGACCAAGTCTTGAGTTATGACAGCTTATCAGGACCAGCATGAAAAGAAAGAAACTTGGCCTAGGGGAAAAGTAAAAAGCGCAAGTTCCAGCTAGACACTTCATAAAGTCGGTTTTACTGGTGTGGACAGGGAGGTGATGTAGAGCAAGGAAGTGAGACAACCCCAAAAAAAGTGAATAAAAGTTCTACTCAAGCCCTTTATCCGCTTCAGCGCTTACACCTCATGAATGAACAGATAAGCGGAAACATATTGTTTCAGAATCTTAACTTGACAGATGAATGGCCAGTGGGTTAATGGTTCATTTGGTTGACACCGAGTTAGTTTAATTTACACACCCGGAGGGTTGCATTTTACAAAGAGCAGGTTTAGAGAAGAGGAAGTCATTCACAACAACCATTTCACATTTCAGCCAATAGAAGTGTTTTTTCTGAATTCACCATGTTTTGCTGATCTCTGGCTAACACCGCGGTTGAGAATCACTACCAGAAAACGGTTGGATGCTGGCAGATCTCTGGTTGGACCAGCAGAGTTTGTGTTTCTGCTCATAGCTTTGAAACTCAGATTAGCTGTCATCTCAAGGGAAATGAAAGACCAGTCCTTCACATGACTGCATCATTTACATTAAGCATTGTACTGAAGCTCTTTATCTGGAGTGATTTTTACATGAAGTGTAATAGTCTATCAAAAATCCCCCCCAGGCCACACAGCTGGCTGACATTAACTAATAGTTAATAGGGCTGCAACTAAAAAGTATATATTTATTGATTGGTTGATTATCTTCCCACTAAATTTTTTTTAAAGTATAAAATGTCAGAAAGTAATGAAAAATGCCCGTCACAATTTACCTGAGCCCAAGGTGACCCCTCCAGATGACCATCAGTGTAAAATCCAAAAATATCACAGTGATGTAAAACACAGAAAAGCAGTTAGTCATCACATTGGAGAAGCTGGAACCACAGAATAATTAAAGGGGGGAAAAAAAAACTTAATTTGCAAACTCTTTTGATAAGTGATTCATCAATTAATTTTCTGTTAATCAACAAATCGGCTAGTCAACTAATCATTGCAGCTCAAACAGTGATAAGAGCTGTATTGTGTCTCAGGAATATTAATGAATCAGCTGACGCCCTGATCCTTGTTGTGCGACTGGAAAAACTTGGTCATTTGTTGAGGTATCGATAAATAGATTTCAAAACTCAAGTTTAAATGTTGTAGGCAGGGGAAATTTTCCCATCACTTTAAAAATATGTCTTTATACTTATTCAAAGAAAATATTTTAAACTCTGATTACTCTACATTAAATAATTTGCTCCTGTTATTACCTGTTTGCTATACATGGCTACCATCAAGATGCATGTTTTTGAGGATGTGTGAGGACGGCACGACCTGAACAGGAAGTCAAATATTCTGTATGTTTTGGTCATCTCATTGTCCAGGTCATGTTGGCTCCCCTGGTAGACATCGCCCTGAAGGTCTCTAAGCTTCAAGAGAGGACTGGACGCACTGGCCCTACTGTGATCACATGATTCCTCTGCCACACTGCCTCCACTCACCCTCAGCAACAGGATACCTCCGCTCTCTTGGGGGTGAAGCTGCCCTCGAATGCCGTCTTGGCTTCGGTCCCTGGCCCTCTTTAAAAAAACAGAACTAGATGAAAAACTGGAACTCGGCATTGCGGTTGAATGCCAGAAAATACATGAGGAGCTCTTGATTTACCTTACACCGAATGTTATCCGCTGCCATCTTCTAGTATTAGAATAGAGTGTTAATATGCTGTTCTCTTAAAACACTGGAGAAAATCCGCCTGAGGGGTCAGATCGTTTATATTAACACCTGCCTGACATAAAGAGATTGTCTTTTGTTTAGACAAATACATAGAAGAAGATTTGGCATCAATAACAACTGAACTTTTATCACATCTTAATGATTTAAGGAAAACAAAATGTAAGGTCTCGAAAGTAGACTTAAAAAATTTAAATGGAGTGTGCCTCATGTAATTTCTGTTCAACTGTGATATTTTCCAGATCTGTCCCTTAACGATATAATTAAATGGAGAAACTGCCAAGCTGACCATAAATCAGCAATTCTGGGCAGCGTCACCCCTCTCCCGCCACTTTCCCCTGACTGACCTGGTGCCTTCCCCTCCCTCTCTTCTCCAATACCCCCAAAACAGCCTCCTAACGTGAACCACAAACCACAAGCCTTGAGAACTAACACATCCACCAGTAATAAAAGAACCTCACATAAAAGAAGAACTGTCGTCATGTTTTAAATCTGTTTTTGTCTTTTTTTTTCATTTCTGCTTGCGCAAAATTTTAGGCATTAAATTAATATGCAGATGTCTGTAATAGGCACACAAAAGCTCAATCCTCCCAAGTATTTATAGATACCGTACCTTTCCTTCAAGAACGCAGCTGGTGCTTGATTAAGTGTGGGAGCCAGCTGTAATTGTTTTAGCAGAGCTGGGTTTAGAAAACTCTGCATTCACAACAGAGACTGAAACAAGAGCGTGTGATCTGGTGTTAATAATAGCGTCTTTTGAATTGGGAAATGATTCTAGATAAATGCAAAGTTCCTGCACTGCAGCGAGTGAGCAACGTTGCGGGACAAGCTTCCAGGAGAATAAAGTGCTTTGAAAAAGCTAAAGGCTCTCCAAAGACATTCCTGAGGCAATCGGAGAGGCATAAACTGATGAATTATCTCACTCCCTCGCAAGTTGTCTTCTGTAATGAGTTACTCAGTGTAATCTTGAATAATGATTGGTGTTATAAAGTGTCAAGACGGCAGGGGGATCCCACAGGCTATATCTAAAGTCAAACAGACAAGAGCTGTAACAGATTTAGAGTTTTTTTTTTTTTTGGAAAGGCTTATAGACGTAGTTTTTCACAAGGGACATGAGTGAATAATGTTTGAAGCCGCTCGGACTATTTGAGACTCTAGAGGTACTGGATTGGTGTGAACTTTTTCCTCACACAATTCTCATATCTGGACTTAAATTGGGAACAATTTAGTTAATAGGAGCGAGGTTGGAAAATCAGGTGCATGCTCCGTGTTCCTCTGAACTGAAAAGGGAAAATTGGCCTCAATCACAGATGGCACATTTTCCACCAATTTCTGTCATGTATGTCAGTGTCATTCATCCTGACCAGCACAATCGGCTCTACCTGTTTGCAGTAATCCCCCCCGAAAACACATGGTAAATAGTCAGAGTTCCTGAGCTGGAACTAATTGACCAATCAAGTTGTATTTTCTCCCAAATATCTAAGGGGTTTGATGTATGACGACAATATGTTACAGCTGACTTGCTGCTATTTTACATTTCCTGTTATTTACTGACACGCTTTGAGACACACACTTTCGAATGGCATTGTTGACTATTAGTAGCTAGATCTGAATAAATGTTCCGAATTTTTTCGTCTGTGTTTACTTTAAGATTATGGATAGGGCTTTTAAGGCCTATTGCCAGCCTTCAAAGGTACAGTCGGCAGAATTCGGGAAAAATAACTGCTCTAAACAGTTCCTCTCTATTCCCTTGGGGGTCACGGTAACGGGGTGGAAACCTTTTTCATGATGCATTGTTCAGACCCTGTCAGGCTAACATACTGCAATGCATAATGCGTTCCTCTTGTTCGGCTCGTAATGGCTCACAGGCTGTATTTGGATTGGCTGTCATTACATCGGGTAATCACAATAAGGCTTGCATTAAGCTGGCCTGGTCCTAAGCTATTAGATGTCCAAATGGTTTCTCTGGAGCTGGCATGGAGCAGCGTGTTTTTTTAGAGCGGCCTGTTCGTTGCTCGCTTAAAAGATGAGGGCGACGTGGCGGACAAAGACATCATTCTCTAAGTCCTCAAACAAGGACTTGGGAAAGCACAGGCAACGAGTGAGTGGGTTTCACTCCGCCGCTTCTAATGGTTCTCTCTGTGAGCTTTTTCCCTTTGCTATCACTTGGCACAATTCTCTGTGTCAAGTGATACAGTATTAAGAGTTTGACGAAGTGAGGCTCCCATAACAGATGACTACATGAAATTATTTTATTCCACATCATCTCTTCCAAAATGAATAATTATGTCATTGCTTGAAACTTTAATGGCCATCATATTTTACATGGTTTCATCTTCAGGATGCAGCCGATAAGGATAGTGCACCATGGTAGCAGGTATACAACGTTGGTCTTGTGGGCCTAGGGGCAAAAATGAACCGCCCGGCCCCCCCTTTTCTCCAACTCTGTGCATCATGTACACTCATCCTGGGCTCGAGTATTGACTGACTCCAGGTTTGCTGTGTGGAAATCTGATTAAAACACAGATTTATTTCGGTATATGTACCATGTAAGAACAGCATGCTGAAATAATGAAAGTCCTAAAGCTAAATTTTGACATATGACCCTGCTAAGACTCGTCAAGCGGGACACACCTGGAAGTCCTATCAAGTGAATGTTGTGCTTCAGGTATCCACCGATAAAATGGCCAGTGAACCCGGGGCTTTTGGGGCCACTGGGACCGGGGCCCCGTGTGCAATTGCCCACTTTGACCAGCTTGTAAACCAGCCTCGATGATTGTGACTAATTGCGACTTAGTTGTCTAAAACTAGCCAACCAGTCCACACTGTGACAATTGACTGGGACACAGAGCTGCTCAGTACGGGTGGTGTGTTGGACAATATAACTAGTTGCTCATGAGGCATGACTTACTACACGCTGGAAAAGTCCACCTTAATGCAGTACGGTACGTTTGACAATTATTCAGCAAAGAGTGAAAAAGGCATATCACTATTCACTGAGGTCCAAGTTTTATCTGATCAACAGTCCAAGAAGCTCATACCAGTGAATGTTTGCGTAAAAATAACTTAAACGATCCATCATCTGCAGGAACATATATAATTATATATATATATATTTTTTTTAAAATCATTTTATTTTTGTGAAACCTTTAATTCTCTGAAAATACAGTAATTGACACGTGGAATTAGCAACAATCTAATATATTTACAATGTATAAAAACATCCAAATAATGTTGGAATAATAGGAATGAAGCTGAAATGGAAACAAAATGCTGCTGCTGCTACAGAGAAATCATATAATAAGGAAAATTTAGTACCATCCTGACAAGTGCAGAAAATGAAGATGCCTAAGCAGTGATTGCAAATTAAATCAGTCAGATTTATTGTTGTTGCTTGTTTGAGCCTGTGACAAACTCCCCCTCCTATCAAATGTTCAAATACAAATAATGAAATGAAACCGCTCTGTTATTAATTATACTGCTTCAGCCGATGTCTTCTTCTTCTTCTCCCTCTTATTATTAATATTATTTTTGTTATCATTATCATTAGTTATTAGTTATGTTGTTATGTTAAGATAGAGGTGTGCTTGGCTGTAGTTTCTGTACTGCGGCCATCTGGATCTCCTCTTACCCAGCTCAAGAGACCTCTCGAGCTCTCAGCAACTCAAGAGCATTCTTAAGTGAGAAGGAGTTTTTACAAATTGTTTTTTATCCTTTAGGTATTTGAGTAGGAGTAAAATCGGGAGAATTTTTACCGTTATTTTTCCACTTCCATCCAAAATTTCACTTTCAGCGAGTTAACAAATACACTGGCTAGCACATCCTCGACCTGCCAACGACTGTTCATGCTGGTCCAGCTCCTGGTAAGACGGCAAAACAAGCTAACCAGCCAAAAACATATTAAGAGGTTACGTGTAAAACCTATGAGGAGCTTATTGATGTAGCGCTTTACAATTACACTAACCGGTTGTGTATCTAGTGCCTTAAATTAGCTGCACACTGACAAATTACAACATTTATAATATCCAATAATACCATGTATTATTAATGATATGACACTCTGAAGGAAGTGTTTCTGCATAATTAATACTCGTGATACTTTAAGTACACTTTGCCGATAATACTTTTGTACTTTTACTTCAGTATCATTTTGAATGCAGGATTTTTACTTGTAATGGAGCATTTTTCGACTATGGTATTTCTACTTTTACTAAAGTAAAGGATCTGAAAACTTCTTCCCGCGGTGGAATTAGTAACCATAAAAAAAATTATTGGATTTGAATTTGCAATTTCCTACGCTACCCCCTACTGAAAAATAAGCCCAGTACATTAAAGTACGTAGTTTTTTTCCTGTGTCAGGCTTCAATTTGATGCATAGCACTTTGTTTGTTCTAATGTGTTTTGTGTTTCTGCATGCCCGTGTCTCCTGTGTTTTTTTTTTTTTTTGGTAAAAATGTGGGACAAGCATGTTATGTGGGCTTTTTTATGCCAAAAAAAAAAAACCCAAACCACACCATTCACAGTCTCAGTGGTGGTATGCAACCCTCCGACTGGGCATACAACAGGAAAATCTGAAAACCTATTTACAATAACAGGAAATGTCACTCAATTTAAAATAACACACTCTGCCGGGTTTCGGACTTTCCACTGGCTATTTGTAAACTTGAATGATGTCGCGCCAAAGCGAGAAAGTGGGGAACCTAGCCGAGCCTGTCTTGTTAAAACAAGGTATCACCTCCGGCTCGTCTGCTAGATGTGAACAAGCTGTGACAGGGTGTGTGAGGTTAACAAAGTCTCAGACAATCCCAAAAAAAGCTCCGCATGAGTCATCACCATGCCTACACTCTCAATTTTCTGGGTCTGGAGCCAAAGTGTAGAGGATGATGTGTGAGGCCATAAAACCGTTCAGCAACGGGACAAGATGAGCTGGAACATTTCTAAACCACACAGCCGAACTGAGCAGAGTGGAATAGAGGCTGGATTGTGTCCACAGGCTGCTCTTGTGAATGTGAATGAAGGGAAAAAAAAAAAAAAAGAACACCAGGAGACTCCACACTTATATTGCCCATTGTCCTCCGAAGTGTAGGTTTGATAGAGAGACTAGGATTTCAAATGAAAGAACAATGGATGTTGAAGCTTTATACTGTATCAGAAATTCTAAACATGTTCAGATCTATTGTTTACTGCAAGCGGGCAACGGTGCAACGGCATGCTGTCTTCTCTCAGCCCGGTTTAACCTTAAACAACAAAAAAAGTCATTCCCCTGACAACGCATTTATCCTCACTCCGTATGTGTGGCGCTAAAAATACAAACAGAAGAAGGCAAAAGGGTAGTAAACAATCAAAATCAGCGACGTGTTGCGTTCAACTGCAAGCAATTACTGCTCTGCTGACTGAAACCTCGCATATTTGGAGGCCCTGTAGAGGATTGGAAGAATATAAAGTTGCCTCTTTGTCAGTGTACAAATGTACCTGGTTTGTGAAAGGTTTAATGAAATAGGTCCCGGGAAAATTGATGCTTTTGCAGTGTTCAGTGTTTGCTCTGTAAGAGGGTACCACATGGATGTTGCCTGCTCACAGTGAAGATATCCCTTTCTTTCAATGCAGGGAGACTGCAGTATTGGCGTGGAGAAGTTCCCTCCGTCCTGCATTTGTGGTATGCTAGCCCTGACTGCAGTTTGTTCCCGGGAGACACCCGGCAGGGACAGTGCAACAGGGCGCTTTGAAAGGTAAGCCCATGAAAACGCAGCTAAACTCGGATTTTTCAAAGGGTTGGACAGGAGCGGGCTGGGGGGGATGCAGGGGATGCAGTGGGGCCAATATTGTCTGTCAGCCATTTAATGAGGTCTAAACTGGGACGGAAACTTTCATGAGTTATTCGCTGATTGAAGAATGCGTAAAGTGCTAGCACATTTTCGGAGGGATGCAGGGAAAGTCGGACGGAGGCAAAAAACTTAGAGCAATCTGAGGATGTGAAGGAAAAGCGACAGAGAGAGTTTTGGAAGACGTTAAAAATTCTGAGAAGACGTGGCAGATATTTTTGAAAGGCCATTAACACCCTTGTCCTTTCGCTGTCTTTTATTGACCGAGACGTCATTGCCAACTTGGTAACAAAGAGACCCCCCTGTCCATGTGCTGTGGCCAGCGCAGAAAAACCCCGGGGATCTTCAAAGAGACCGTAAGAACCCTAATCCACACCGCCATGAAAGTCAAGATGACTTTCACCATGCATGGTTGCAATTTTAATAATCATATCCTACTTTAGGGCCAAATGAAGACGATAGACATCAAGGGGGAAAAAAACAGACCAATGTCAGAAATAATCTCACATCTTGATCGTCCCGGTGGTGAGGTCTTCCCCCTCCGAAGCCATTTCCACTCCTCTAAAGCTCCCTGACCACGTAAACACAGTTTAGGTTAAGTTCCTTTGGCTGCTTAAACAGAAAAATCAAAAGGGCGCCTCCGAGGGAGTGGACATATGATGTACATCAGCTCACACATTTCTCCAGACTGTAATCAGTCATGCCTAATTTTCTCTGCTTTGACAGGTATTTAGACTTATTTTGTTTGAATTTGCTCTCCGTGTGATAAATCACTGGAGCACAAAGGCCCTTTATGGTGTTAACTGAAATGTGACGTGAGATCAGACACACGCACACAGCTGCACATGCTGAACCCCACACTTTCGGTGTGCCACTTGCTTTCTGCGGTCCAAAAGATGCTCCGACCCACCAGAAGAAGGCACTTGATCCACCTGAGAAAGTCCTCGAAAAGGTGCACGCCGCACTTTTAAAGATGTCTCGAGGAGCTTGGAGCCTACATATTTCAAAGTTCAGGCCATTTCACTTACGACACAGTGAAATCAAGAAGAATTATACTTTTTCAAAATCACAACCCCTGACATGAATGAATTATGTCCAACCTATTAAAGCGAGACTGAACGCTCAATCATCATTAGCAAATGAACTGCAGTCTCTATTTACATGTTGAATTACTTGAATTGACCACAGTCCTGGTTTTGATCAGAGCTTCTGGCAGCTATTGCAGCCTGCTGCTTTGTATCCCTCAACCCCTCATAATCACCATATTCTTAATTTCCTCAGCCACTCAAGTAACAGTGGACCAGGGACACTGCAAAGATGTGTTGACATACAGTGTACAGTGGTACAGGAATTCAGCACAGAAGAGCAGGGAGTGAAAATCTGCGAGATTGAAGCTTTGATTCCTCCCGGCACACACTTGGACGCACCCTTACGCTATCTCAAGGTCGACGGGGGGCTCGGGCAGTGTTGTCCCCAGACTCTGGTTTAGCAGCATCTTCTCCAGGGATGACTCCGAGTGTGCGTAGGAAGACGGAAGGGTAGGGAAAGGTTTTGATTAGGAGCTCTCGGGAGGCAGTCATGGACCGGGTCCTGGACCCCTGGGACTGATGAGTAGCAGGGATATCAGAGGTGAAGCCCTGGCACTTGTGAGCAACCCGGTGCGCCCCCCTCCCCACTCCGATCCTCAATCAAAAGTAATCCGGTCTAAAGCATTATTCATACATATTATTCCTTTGCTCTGTAACAGTTAAATCAAAACATACTTCAGGGAGGATGATATTTCCCTCTAATGAGCAGGGGTAGGTCACAATATGGTAGAACCGGAGATGCAAAATTGCTACCATTCTTTTCCCTGCCCCCAAAAATGCCGGCGTTAGTCTTTCAAAGTGCTCTGTGTGTGTGCAGACACACATGCACAGACAAAGTATGTGTCAAAAGCCAGAAGTGAGTAGAGTAAAATGAAACAAGGTGTGGAGTTATTGAGGAGAAGGTGAGGTGGGTTAATAATACTGTAAGGCTCTGGAATTAATAATTGTGTAAAGGTGCGCGCGCGCGTGTGTGTGTGGTTGTGTTTAACGTGTCTGCCGGCGTGATTGTTCAAGGCACAAGGAACCTCATTCTCTTCCCTTTACACTTACTTTTTCCTCCGTTCATCCCTCTTTGTACGAGCTCACCGAGTTAAACATTTGGGATAGGGTCCTGATACGGCGAGTCCTTCGTCCAGTTATTGTAGATGAATGTGAAAGCTCGATCTACACGCTGAAGTCACCACCTCCACGTCTGATCATTTTTATTAGCTCCAGATGCATCATTATCAGATAATCCGGAGAGATAAATTCAGCTCCGTTACCAGCTATTTATCAATTCACATCACGTTGGACTGCATTGTAGTCAAATGAGAACGTGTGTAGACGAAAGGTCTATTTCCATGATCCTGGGTCACACTGTAACAGGTTTATTTAAATATACACAGACTGATTTTGTTCCGATGTCGAGGGCAACGTCCCCAAATCCCAAATAACAAGTTTTGGGATTGTGACCAGTAAAGTCTGGTCACAATAGGGGCTACAGATTATAAATCTTATGAACGTATCAACGTCATTTCCCTAAAAGTTGCATTCGTTCTTTAATCAGGTTTTGTTTTTGTTTTTTTGTCTGAGTCATTTTAATGATCATAACTTGCAGGTGATCGTTGCTGGGATTGGTTACACATTGCCAAATCCACTTCCTGTTCAGGGTTCACTCTTGGCCTTAGAAACAGTAGTCTTGGAAACAATCTCACCTTACTGTCCATTGAGCAGCTGTTCTGGAGCTCTCGGTCTTATCACACGACCTTCCCAGCCGAACGGAGTTTGCCCAGTTTGGAATTGCAGATTTCCAAATTGCCGTTTTTTTTTTTTTTCTTTCTCCCTCGGGACTTCACATTTCTCGGGACTTCTCCTCCATGTTGGCTCCGAGGTTGAACCTGAAAGTTCATTCTTGACCTTTGGGAAATGATACATTAAGTCGACAAAACGATGCCATCCCAAGATCCATTCACACGCTGTTTTTGGAGCTTTTTCGGGGGGAGAAAAAAAAACAAAACAAAAGAAAAAACTTTCTTGTTGCTCCCAGGGAGGCTCTCGGGTTGTGGGGTTTCTCGAGTACAGGAGCGTGAAGGTCTCTGATTGCCCTCCGACAAGTTCCTGTCGTGACCACGTGGTGGCGACACGTGGCTAATCAGAGCCATGTGGCTCCAGTGGGCACAAGTCTCCTCAGTGAATTTGTAGGAAGGATTGCGCTCAGTCGGAGAGAGAGAGAGAGAGAGAGAGAGAGAGGGAGAGGGAGGGAGAGAGAGAGACAGACAGAGGGGGAAAGTGAGCTGGGTTCCAGAGAGGAGGGAAGAGACAGAAATCGGGACAGACCGAGACAACGTCCTGCTGCACCCGCGCATTTTTCCACAGGGAGAGTTCTGGTGCGCTTCGAAAGAGCGGCGGAAAACAGCGCGCAAGTTATCAGGTCACTGTCTTTTTTTTTTTTTTTTTTTTTTTTTAATTTTCTGGAGGTGCTCGAAATAAACATCGCGAGTGCAGTGGATGTGAAAAACGGGCGAAGGTTTAACACAGAGCCGGAGGAATGTATCCAACTCGGGCAGCGGCGTGCCAGCGTCTCTGGAGATGTCCAGCCTGCGCTCTTTGGATCGCCCTGCTCCTTCAAAGCGTCCTGGACCTGAGCGCGTCTGGTGAGTCTCACGACCCCCCCCCTCTTACCCCCTCACCCCCTTACCCCCTCACCTCGGAAATCTTTCCCCGTCTGCCCCACTTTTGCGGTCCATCTCTACACGCGTGAACTCAACGATGAGGTCTGTCAGCGTTGAGGAAATAAATCACTGCCCGGGCTTTTCTGGCGTGTACCTGAGCGGACGCTCCCTAGCGACTGTGTCGCACCTCAAAGACAGTTTAAGTCATCACCGTGTTCACGCACGGCTGTATATATTTTAAAGGCCACTTTTATTTAGTTTTGTCCTGAAAGCGCCTCATAAATGCCCTCGCCCTGTTGTCCCGCCGATGTAGAGCAGAGCTGTTTTGCCCCTATCGAGACTCCTCTCTCATGTAAATGCCCTTTGGTTTTTCGATGATCGTCCCTTTGTCGGCCTGAACCCTCCGCACGGGGAAAGGCTCGACTCTCGCTGGCAGACAACAGGGGGGCTCTTGGCCGGTCAGCTGGGTCGCTATTGTGAGCCCATCCACAGCTCCCAGGGACACGGCTCGGCTTAAAGATAAGGCACAGGTAGCCTCCTACTGGGGAGGCAAACAGCTGTTGCATTTAGCATTCAGTCTTAGTTGATGTCAATGGGGCTGGGCCTTATTTGAGGCAATGAGGTGAGGGTTGAAAAGTACATACTGGTCTGTGGCCTGTAAGAAATCGTACAGCAGTCTGACTTAATTGCCTTGTACAAAACAAACACTAAACACTGAAATACATCCTCCACGTTATTTGTCTGTGCACTGTGGCTACAAGCAACGAGTTTTCGTTTAGTTTTCTGGCTTATTCAACAGTCTCAGGGACGATATTTCCACTGCCTCTTACTTCTGTCCCAGTGTGTGGTGTTTCACAGGCTAGGGAAAGAGCGGCCTGGTGGCATATGCAACCGGCTTTTGTTTGACTAATATAGGTGTGATTGAATTCAGTTTGAGTTAAATTTGAATTGTTTATGAAGCCGCTCTTGGAGAGCGTTTTCATTTTTCGTCCTCTGGCTTTTGAGTCATAAAACAATCCTCCCGTCTCAGATGGGTAGTGATGAATTATCTCCGGAAGGTTTTTTCGGGGGTTTGTTTGGATTATCTCTGTCCTCCTTAAATGCTTTTGGCTGTTATTTAGGATGGATGTGTACAGTATATGCTGCGTTGAACGTAAAGCAGTTTGCTGGCCCTTCCTTCGCCATCTCTCTCTTCTCTCTATCTGTCGGCCTCTCTTTCTTGCTCTGAGGCAGGGAGGAATGTTAATCCACATTACTTAACTGGATGAGTTGGCTATAACGTCTTCAAATGGAGTTTCATGATCGAATGCGGAGTGGAGGAGAGCAAAGCCCCAGCTTCTGCAGCTACTTGGTATCTGGAAATAGACGAGTGGAAAAGACTGCATCTTTTTTCCAAGATAGTCGCAACTTTTATGGGCGAATTCTACCCGGAAAATTAAATTTAATATGCTAATGCTGTTACTTAGGAAGCAAAACTGATTTGCTTTGCACTCCCTCCCCACTGCTGAAACTATAAAACTACTGAAAAGCTTCAATCTCCCTCTCCCAGAGGTAATCTGCAGGTGTTCTTTATCGTGATTTTGACACTGGATTTTTCTGTACGTTCCAATAATCGTAGCCTAACTTTAGCCTTAACAGTTATGGATAAGAAAAAGACATCCATTAAAATGCTTTGTTCTTCCACTGCAACCACAAACTTGACCTCGTATCCACCGCAGAGGATGGTTATAGACGATAACACTGGGAGTCCTGTCTCTCTTCGGGCTCGCTGTGATGGGAATGGTCAGAGAGAGAAACAACAGTGTGGTTCAACTGCAACCGAGTGTGAGGAGAAGAGTGCAACATCCTGTGATCAGGGGCCAGCGGATGTAATGTGGCTGCATTGTGGAACATCCTGTGATCAGGGGCCAGCGGATGTAATGTGGCTGTATTGTGGACAGGACAGAAACTGAAAGGCGCAGCTGTCTGCCTTTTTATTTAGTTTGTGTTTTTTTACTGGTCAGTCTCTATCATCAGGTCAGTCAGGTCAGGTTCTGTCACTGGGGGGGGGGGTCGTCAGTCAGCATAGTTAGGAACAGTCAGCTTCCCCTTTTTTTACATTGCAGACTTGAGGTAGAAACCAAGAATGAAAAAACAAATGTGGATGCATTGTTTCTGTATTTGAAGGAACTGTACGTACTCTTAGCTGCTTGCAACACCTGAAAATGTGACTGACTGGCTCACGAAGTGCAGTCAACGCTGCTCAAATTTTTTTTTTTTTTCAAACCTAATGAATGCAACAGTCTCTCTACATTTACATGCTCGCAAAACTCTGATTAGAGTGAGCGATCAGTTCGAGGCAGGAAATTAAATAATGGGTTTGTATTTGTGTTCCCGTTGCCAAAAGGCAGTTTAGGCATCACTATCGCTCTTCTAGGTGCTAATCTAAACAAGGATGGAATCATGTAGAACAGATCGTGAGATCTTGTTCTCATAAGCATTGCGTCATTTGCAAATCACAACTGTCCTCTTTTTCCGCGTGCATTTATGCACAATTGAAAATGCTAAAAAAAAAAAAAAAACCCACACGAATGTTGACATGTCCTGGTGTTTTTTGTTTTTTTTGTTTTTTTTAACCCAAAAATTTACAGCATGGAAATTCATATATTTTTTTTTTGTACTAAAAGACGAATGTTGACATGTCCTGGTGTTTTTTGTTTTTTTTGTTTTTTTTAACCCAAAAATTTACAGCATGGAAATCATATTTTTTTTTTTTGTACTAAAAGTGGGGAACAGTCAGAATTACGACAGTGCGAGTAAATGCACCTTTTATTTAAACCCAAGGTACTATGGGTGCAGCATATTTACAAAATAGTCACTGTCATTCCATCTATCAACCGAGCTCCAAAGTAGTAGGCTGTGACACGTTCATCAAAATAATTTGATAACAGCGTTTCCCAATTATATAAACTGTATAAATGTTTCTGAATCTGGGACGTTCACCTCAGAACATAAAAGGTTCTTTGCAGGGCAGTGACAATGTGAAATCTGTTTAGAGTTGCATTTAGCCTTTTAATAACACTCAGGAAGGCTATAAATCATGCTGGGTGGAACTGCCTCAGTACAGTATTCAACAGGACACACTGTTGACACTAAAGGCACTTCACCCCTGGAAAAAAAAAAAAGAAAAAATTTCCTCCTTCCTAGAGGCCGAGTGTGTAGGAGCTTGTCCTGCTCTCCCTGCTACTGAGATGTCTATCTGTGCCGTTATACGTCTTCTGGCATTTTCTTCGACTCATATTAAGGGAGCAGTTTACAAGGAGGTGAAAGACACGTCAAAGTTTACGACAGCCCTCTCCGCATGCATCCTTGTGAAATGTATGCAAAATCAGCCACTACCTCTAGTGACTTTCTAGTTTGCTCGGTGCGTTTCATCATTGCTATAATTTCTCCTTTATGTATGACTATATTCTGTGCATTTGATGCTTTATCCAGATGCTCTGGGAAATGTTGGGCTCCGTCATGGTCTGAGTGGTACATCTCTCTCAGATAGATGAGTCCGCTGTGTTTAAAACTCAACTCCCGCTCCGCACAGTGCACAGCACACCAACTCAGGCATCAAGTGGTGTGCATCCCTAAAAGCTTTTGGCAGACACAGAAGAATGTGGCAGGAACTGTATTTTGGAAACTGATGTATGGTCTTTTCCTGGGAGGAGGGGGTTGAATTTTTTTTTTTTTTTTTTTTTTTGAGACAGTTCGACTCCATTTTGAGCGTGTGAAATGGGAAGGAAGTCATAGACATTAATTCATTCAGCACATAGGCATAAATCTCATGCTCCGACTCTGTTTTATGTCACTGATTTAACGCATTGCTGCGTAAACCATGTTGTGCTCTGCCAATTATCTACTTCCCACTCGTTATTAAGCACGTGTGTTTGCCAAGGCTCAGTGTGCCTCAGTGTTGCCGTAGGGCCAACTGTTTGGCAAATATTGTGTGCTAATTGTTTAACTGATGTAGAGCCAGCGGGAAATTTGCTTTAAATGATTTTTTTTTTAAAAGTTATCAAAATATCAAATAACTGATTTTCAGTGCTTTTTTCCCCTGACTTTTCTGAATTTTGGTTATCTCGTTGTTTCACAACCAGGGCTGCATCGTTGATGACTACAGAATTCAAAAAATATGTTAAAAATACGTTTCCTGATGATGTGAGATGCCAGTAAATGGTACATTTGTTTTCCATTGAGTTGCTGGCAGGAATGTTCTGATAATGTGTTGTCATTGCTCGGTTGACAAAGAAAATTTGGAAGGAGCCTGATTCAGGTTTTCCTTCTCTGGAGATTTGTTCTCTGCCAAGTCAGGCAAAAGTCTTTCTGTGAATGGTAAGAAGTGTAAATTTCCTGCATTTGCGTAATATTGGCAGAAAAATGCTCTTATTTCCACAAATCGGACTCTGTGGAGCACGCTTGTTTTCTAGTGGTCAGAGTTCCTTGGAGAGGCAGCATTTAATCAAAAGCTAAACACAGTTCACTCAGATCCTCGGTGGAGACGTTTGATAAAGTTTCTGCCACTACAAACTGTAGCCAAGCGTGAAAACCTTTTTCCTGCAATTTACTGTCTGCACAGGAGGCCGGTCTGTTGGAGAGAGAAAAACCTCTACAGGGTTCAGGGGAAATGCAGCACTGGACTGAGGGAAGGAACAAAAAGCACTGGTTTCAGGTTGTGGTGATGCGGTTGAGAAAACTGTGTGTAGATGACAGTGTTGCACTTCAGTGATTTTTTTTTTTACCAGAGGGAGAGTCTGGACTGGCTGATGAAATAAGCTGCAGCAAGGTAGCATTAATTGTTGCTGCAAGCGTTATGGTACATTAATTGTAAAATTATATTTGCCCCTTTCCATCGACGGACCTTTGCTGTCCAAGTCCAACTACAAATTAAATAGATTTCTATACTTGTTTCATTTGATACATTCTGTGTTGATTTCTTTCGACTGCCGTCTGGAAGACAAATTACGCCTGCCACGTAAAAAATGTTCTCTGCCGTACTTCATGCACACAACACAATGAGGCCTTTGCTGCGGTTGTAAGGCACGTTGCGAGTGCGAGAGTGTGCTGATGACAAAGTGACACTTTAATGAGTCTAATGGAATAAGCCACACGTACTGCATATCAATTTCCCCATATGGACTTGGCGCAGTTTGACGTCGAGGACTGCAGGGAGTAGCACTGGCTTAAAGAGCTCTAAATTTCAGCGAGACCACTCTTCCGCGCAGTTTTATCAAATTACGGCTTTGCTAGCGTCCTCCACCGCTAGCCTTGCTCTGGCTTAATATGTGGAGATCATGGTACATTTTATTTAACAGGGGGTAGGATAAAACATGGCTTTTTTTTAAAATTCCCATATGTGTGTCAGAGTAAATCTTCATAAACCCTGTTTGCATAGCATTAAGGACTTCAGAAACCCCCATTGCAAGCAGACGGGCAGATCTCCGTCCACCCACAATTAGGTCTTTGTACAACACCACACTCCCTCCAAGGTATTAAATACCTCAAACTTTATAGGATTCTCTGCCAAAAATATTGGCATTTATTTTCCAAAAAATGTGATCTTATCAGTCAATGTAGGATTTTTTTTTTTTTTTAATTATTTCATCAGCTTCGTTGCTCAAAGATGTGCCACTGTCAAAATTCTGCCCGTATAATGTTTGCAGCATGTTCCTCCTTTTCACGGCATGCCTTAAGTATTTGGGCGGAGCAGCTGGGGAGTCAAAGTGCAGTTGTCACTCAAACTGACCAAATCATCTGTATGGTAGGTGGCAAGTGAACAGAAGCACCAGTCAAGTACTTGCTGTTTGTGGATGCAAAATATCCGTGTTTTTTTTTTTTTAGAAAACTTGTGCATATTTGTCCCTCAAAGTATGTTTTCCGTGGTACGCACAGACCTACTTTCTTCCTGCTAGAGATCAGAAAAAAAAATCCAGCCCCACCACCATTGGCATGACATCAAAACTCCTTGGCACTCCTCTTATCTGGCTGGCACAAGACAAATGCTGGCACTCTCTCCCTGTTTTTCTTTTTTGCTCTCTTTCTCACTTTCTTGGCGGTGCTCTCTCTCTCTCTCTCTCTCACGCACACATGCACGCACGCATTGTCCCTTTTCCCCCTCTGTCTGTACGGTTCATTTTGGCCGTTGAGTGGCTCCTCCAGTTCGCCCTTCTTGCCTGGCTGACTTACATGCTGCTCTTGGCTACGCTGTGTGTGTTTACTCAACAATAACTGAGAGCAGGGAGGCTCCACACCAGCTCCTGCCCTCTTTAGAGACACAACCTCCAAAGACTCATACTGGCCTTTGGTAATGGATTTTCAGCATTTAGCATTTTCAATTGGAGCAACAGGCATCTTTTGTGATGTATGCTGACATAGTAACACTTACTTCATACATCTAGTTCTTTCACTACAGTTGTGGGATGATTGTGAGAGGGAAGTATACGAGAGGGAAGTCTAATCAGAGTTTGGCTTTCTAAGTTCTGATACGTTTTTGTGGCTCCGTGTCTGCTCTCTTGCCCACACGATACTGCGGTTACACTGTAAAACCATTGGACCATCAGCTCCATAGAGACATTTATATAAACTTATCACTCTGATGTTATTAATAGAACATCATCACGTGAATATTTTTTCACTATTGTGGTTTCCAAAATGATTTTTGGCAACTTAATTATTCAAATCTTTCTTTTTCTTTGTTTTTGTCTGTCTTTCTGTTTTCATGCCTCCAACACGCCCAAATGATGTAAATATTAATCTATAGACGTCTGGACTGCAGGAAATTTAATTTTATGGAGCATCTAATGACTTGCGTTCAGTAAAAATTAACTCAGTGAGTCTTTTTTTGTGTGTGTGTGTGTGTGTGTGTGTGTGTGTGTATGTATGTATGTTTGTTTGTGTGTGTGTATGTTTGTTTGTGTGTGTGTGTGTGTGTGTTTGTGTTTGTCTATGTGTGTGTGTATATGTCTATGTGTGTATGTGTGTATATGTCTGTGTGTATAGATATATCTATATCTATATATAGATATATCTATATATAGAGAGAGATAGCTATATATAATATATATATATATGTGTGTGTGTGTGTGTGTGTGTGTGTGTGTGTGTGTGTGTGTGTGTGTGTGTGTGTGTGTGTGTATGTATGTGTATATGTATGTGTGTATATATGTATCTATATATGTGTGTATGTATATATAAATGTGTGTATATGTGTATTATTTATATATATATATATATATATATATATGTGTGTGTGTGTGTGTGTGTGTGTGTGTGTGTGTGTGTGTGTGTGTGTGTGTGTGTGTATATATGTAATATATATACAGTATATATGTTTGATTTACTTGTCAGAGCTCCGGACCAATTTGTGGGTTACCCTGTAATTAAGTCATTCAAGTTTTTATACATTTTTAAAATATTGACAGAAGTGTGTTTGGCTGTCTTTGGTCTTTTATTGCGTTTTTTATTACAGTCAGTAGCTATAGAAACTATAATCCTGTTGCACCCTGAGGCTGAGGAATTCTCTCTTTTGGAAATGAGTTCCTCTCAATGGGTTTTATTTTTAAGCTTCCAGTTTAACAAGTCTGCTTTAGCCACCAAATAGATTTGTGGATCTGCTGAAGGAATAACAACTAGATTGTGAATGTCCGTGCCTTTTTCCCGTTCATTGTTTTCAAAGTCGAGAAGTTTCACGTGCGTTTTATCAACCTACAGACTGAGTTTCTTGTGTTAGGTTGTACTTAAATGAAAAGAGGTAACCATGATTTTATTAAATCTGGGTATGACTTTATTTACAGCTATCTCGAAATTGAACCGTATTTCCTGTGCTGCCACAGTGCAACCATTGATCAGATGACTATGTGACCATGTTATGCATTTAAGTTGTGACGGCATAAACATAAATATATAAATACAGATCAGTTACAACAACTATACTGTGTCATTGGCTATACAGGAATTAAAAGTGAACAAAAGCAAGGGAAAGTTCTCTTCTAGTGTCAGACGTGAAAAAATTGTGTGGACAGTGGACTGAAAATGGTATATGAATCATGCCTTCTCGATTTAGTTGGCTTACTGTAAGCATGGGTCTTAAAAAGTGTTCATCGGCATGAGAGTGGACATGGACTTAGCATGTTTGTTTAGCCAAAGGCTTTGTCACATTGTTCTCTAAGCAAGTCCCCCATTAACCAGCAGCTAGTCTTTATCCAGCTACCTGATTCACACACACACAAGCTTTAAGAGGGGCGGCCTTGAGCCGGTGGCTCAGTCCTGTTGTCCAGGGTACGTCAAACCTTCACATTAAGCAGCACTGCCTTTTATCCGAGGACAGTAGCAGCCAGCATAGAAGCAGTGTTTCTATAATTTGCCAGCAAAACAAGGTCTATTTGAATGTCAACCATGCTAGCTAATTGTGACGATAATGTTCGGGGACAAAAATTATGACAGGAACCAGAAACCATAAATAAAACAGTGACTTAGCAGGAATAGAAAAAGGCACTGAAGGCCATAAGAAAATGTACTTAAATGGAAATTCCCTCTCTATCCATTCTAATCCTGTGTTGACCACACTGACCGAGGAATCTGGAGTTAAAGGTCTCACTGGCTGTAATTCTGAAGTACCGTTAGTTAAATGCCCATCTTGCAAACCACTGCTGGCTAGCCATCTGTCTAATTCAGCATCAACCCGGGAAATCACTGCCCATGTGGCATTAAAAGCGGTCAAGCATTGTCTCATAAATTAGACTCGGTGATAGGGCATTAGGAAAAATCTTCAATGATCAGGTTAGTCTTTCGATCAAAGTTGGAATAACTCGCTTGTTCCATTTGCATTTTTTTTTTTTTGAATTCTGGATGAAGTTTGAAAAGATCATGTTTTTTGTTCCAGAAACTATAGCTGGGAGTATGAGAGTGTGCAGATTATGGCATGCTCAACACTAAGAGTTTTGGCAAACCCTCAAAGCAGTCTTGGGGAAAGGCTGTTACCATACCCACACAGTCTTTGGTAGCCTCTTAAATCCATTTTGGCTTGATGGCGGTGCCATACGGCAGCTCCTTTCAAGGCAGTTATTGACTTCTACGTAGCCTAACTATCCCGATTGTGGGTCCGCTTTAAATGGAAACAAATGAGTAAAAAGAATAGCGGGATGGAAGGACAAAGTCAGCTGTTTTGCACTACTGACTGTCCAGATGCTTTAACCAGAGGCTTATAGAATCACAGAGGGAGTCTTGTGTTTGATGTCTGAGCGGCTGTGGGATTTTGTTATGAAATCTGCAGGAATGGTAATAAAAATGGTATGGAGTATTCACAGTGCAGGAATCCGTCTTTTGTGTTAGTGTGACAGAAGTTATGCTGTCTTCTCCACTTCATTCAGTCAGAGTTTAGCTCATGTAGGTGGCACTCTGTATTTAACCCGGGCGGGTGGAAAGAAATCTCGTCAACTGGGACGCTCTCAACCAGGAATTCATACATTTATCCTGTGGCATGCCGAATGCCGCTCTAGCCCTCCGCAGAATCTCTCTCTCTGAGGCGGATAAAAAAAAAAAAAAAAAAAATGGTGGCGAGTGTTGAGGGGAAAATTGAGTTTACCCGTTAAAGCAGCCCCCCTGTTTTTCTTATTTCCACTTTAAACAGTTATTTAATTTCCAGGTAGATGCTTATCAAGGCTGACGCTGACTGGGAACAACCCGAGTTTAAGTTTACTTCGGGGGTGTTTGTGTCCGGCATGCCAACAGATCTCTCACACCTCGCTCTTGTTTTCCTGTCTCTCTATATAACTGTCTCTGTCTTTCCCTGACCCGCTCCCTGCTCCCCTCTTTCTCTCAGACAGCATTGATTTCAGCAGGGCAGGAAATGAAACTGCATTGCCCCGCGACTCCCAGCAGGAGAGGGGGACCTGGGGAGGGGAAGGAGGAAGAGGTTCACCGAGTAAAAGAAGTTCAATGCTAGTTTTTGGATAGTGTGAGGATGTGAGAGAGGATTTGGGATGGGCCTGGCGCAGAACAGAGAAAGCCGAGAGGGCTATGAACGGTATTGAGACGCGAAAGTATTTTCGTAATGGCATTTGACTGACAGCAGTCTTAAATGAACGCTCAGCTTGGAATGTCAATCGAAAAGCTGAAACATTTGACTCGTGAAAAAAACAAAACACACAAAATAGAAAAGTAGACAGAAATAAACAGCCACCAAGCAAGAGTGAAGAAAGGGGCTCTCTCTAGTCGAGGACTGGTGGCCCCTTTTATCTTTGACAACTCCTGACCTTCATCCCTCTATCAGAAGTCAATGATCTTCTCCTCAGAGAGGCCTGTATAAGAGGCTTAGACCCGCGTGATCCCACTGCCTGTTTGTTTAACCTCTGCGTGGCTGCCTTAGCAGTGCTAAGCTTTCCCCACAAGAGCTCATTACCTCTCCGCCCTCCGTCTCTCCTACTATTTCATCCAGCCGTCGTACAGGGGTTTAAGAGCCCCATAGTAAATACACTGTTAAGATGTAAGTTAAACTCTCATCAACACTTGCCTGCAAAGGAGCGATATTTTCCGGGATTACATTTGGAAAGGTTGAGCAATGCATGCAGGCAGCATTATTTTCTAACAGAAGAAAACAGATTCCCAGCATTTCGCTGTCCCACAGTAATCTTAAGTGGAACATAAAACCTGTCATGTCAATACAACCATAATTGGAGCAAAGGAGAGATGGAACAGCTTCAGCATCTTTCCAGACGTTTAGCCACAGTCCCACTGCACTTGAATAGAATATTTATTGAGCTTTTCATTGAGATGAACGACTGTTTATACTGTTGCATGCATTTAGTAATGATGTTTTGCAACAAGGTAGGGGCCCTTCCCTCTAGATGTATGCAGCCTGAAGGGTCCTGCTGCAGGGAAATTTTTAAAAGCGTGTTTTTAAAAAAAAAAAAAAAATCCTGGCTATGGGCATCATGTCTTATTATTCCTGACATGCTCTGTTGAAGCGCTGATTCGAAATGGGCCGGTGCTGATTCGGAGCGAGACAGATCGCTGCGGCTGTGATTCATGATTGTTTAAGTGGGAGGTCAAACAATAGTGGAGTCGGTCCGAAGTTTCCCCTGCCGGTACCGGTGAACAGCTTGGAGTACTGTCAGGTCACAGCAGGAACTTGTGGGAGGCAAGAGTTTGCCTGAGCTTTCCCTCTTTTTACGCGCTCTCCCACTTTTTCTCCAGCTCCGTCTCTGAGCTCTTGTCCCCTCTCTTCGCATCCTCTGAAAGTTTGTCCAAAGCAGAGGGTTTGTTATTAAAAGTGTTTGTATTAAAGTTATTTCAGTTATATCCTAGAGCATGTTCTGTTCTGGCTCACTGTTATTGTTACTTAAGTTGTCTGTGACCTGTTGTCCCCTGCTACCCTCGCTCTGCACCCAAGACTTTTACTCCATTTACTCTTTAATTTAAACTCCATTCAACTCCAGCCAGCTGGATATTTGCCTCTGTGCGTATAGGAGTACACAGACGTGCCCCTCCACACATTTGTTGCTCGGCAACATTAAAAAGAAATGATCAAGTAAACAAATCACACTCTTCTATTCACTTGTCGTCATGCAAACAGTGTTTCTTTGAGGGTCAAGTGATGATCAGACTTGCAGCCACATAAGGAACAATGTAGCGTCTCAGTGCACATTTTTTTCCTTGTCCTATACCTGTTATGATTATTTCGGTAAAGATGGTGATGGACAATGAACCCAAAACCAGTCTCGTATTTCCATATGTTCAAAACCCGATGAGATGAACAGGTTTTATGTGCATCACTGTGCGATAAGCGCGATGCACTTAGATGCGGAGTTAGAGAAAAATTCCACCGATATGCCATATTTTTAGAAAGTGCCACCACGTTAGTCGTAGGCTTGTTAAATTATCTAAGGAAAGCACAAGTTTCATGCCCACTCCCTTTCAAGTTAAATTTACTCAAATAACCCATTGTTGAGTGTGAGTGTGATAATGAGTGTACTGTAAGCTTAGAAATATGTTAGGAAGTAACACAAGCACTTGGCTGCTCGCTGATCATTTTGTTGTATGCCCAAATTGCGTCGAGAAATGTGTAGAGAAGCCCCGTACTTTGGATGTGACAACAATGCATTTTTTAAAGTAGGTTACGTGGGCTTTCCAGGCTCTACAGTAATAAAGGTTGACGAAAAACAGTAGTTAAGATGGTCCCAGACAATAGCAGAGAAGTGTTTTACTGCTGGGTACATAGCAGATAGCAACCTACACGTTTGCCTTCGGGCCTGTGCTTATACAAGTAGTGCAGCCAGAGTGTGATTGGTGTTATGCATTTGCAAATGTGCACGCCCCATGTCACAGTGTTGGTGGTCTTGGAAAGCCACCAAGATCACTCGGCTGCTCTGTAATGTGAAAGCAATTAGCAGCCAGCGGTTTTACGCGGTGCCGATATGTGTGGAATAACAAAGGGGAATGTAGGTCAGCCATGAGCCATAGGTACACGGCGTGGCCATCGGATTTTTTTGAACCAGGTGCAGTTATTTCAAACTATGAGGACACCGAAGAAGTTATTGCACAAATTTGTAGATACTTAGGTACACATGTGAAGCTAATGTAGCTCTTTTGCGACAGTCTTTTGTATGCTGCGACGTGACTTATTGGCCCATAACAAAATCCTTAAAGAGATAAAATAGTTCATGCAACCAAATACTAAATAGGATCCATACAGCAACAGAAATGTAACAAAACGGTGTATTTCAGCCTTTTTCAGATTCCAAGGAAAGCGACTCTTGGTGGGGTTCATAGTAGAATTCCTGATGTAAATGGGTTTGTAGCGAGTTTAAACCCAGATTTATTCAGCTCCCTGCAGACCTCTTTGATGTCTTCACCCTCCGTTTACTTCATCTGACATTCATTTTAATGAGACTCACATTCTCAGATAGAGATCTGCCTCCGACTTATGCAGGAATACAGTAAATCAGTGCCGCACACATATTAACATTGGGTTAGATTGAGTTCCCTCTGTGTGAGATTTTTGTTTTGCGTGTGTGTGTGTGTGTGTGTGTGTGTGTGTGTGTGTGTGTGTGTGTGTGTGTGTGTGTGTTTACAGTGTGTGAGCAGGGTGCGTGCCCTCTGTCACATCTGGCAGCTCGTGGTTTTTTTTTTTTCATGAACTGCTAAATGAGGGGAAAAATACTCCCAGCTGCCCTCGGGAAAACTCACCTGGTGTAGAGACGTCTAAGTCTTTTGTTTTCTCACTCAGACTTTCTGTTGCCTAGAACTCTCCTTCTTTCACATTGTCCAAAACATGCAGATACACACGCACACACTCACACAAACAATTTAAGCAATCTGCTGTGTTTGCATTTTTCTTCTTTTTACAACCCCTATCAGTATATGCTTGTCTTTTTTTAAGCCCAGCTAAGGGTGCACCAGCATGAAAACATGCACATGTGACCTGGACTGAAACATGACAGTACTCTTAAGTAAGATATTCTGTGCTTACGTCCTAGCATAACCCCAGAAGTCAGATCAAGACAAGACGAGGAGGACAGTTTGGCAGGGTTACATGCATAGCAGGAGCAGCCACAGCCTCTTCACATGGTAAAGTCATTTTCACATCGGCCGCTTTGGGAAGAGGAGGCCAGGAGCAACATCCACCCCTCCCGCCCCTCACCTCAAACCTCCAGCCGGCATATTTCGGCTATCTGAAGGGAGCAGAGCCGGGCGATATCAGCCCTGAGAGCTGAAAAGCAGCTTTTGTCTCAAGTGACCCTCCAAGCCCTCTGCCTGACTGCTCTATCAGCAAATCATAAACTTTACAGCACAACTAGAAACACAGAAGTGTACGTTGAGAGGGGAAAAGACGAGGGGAAGGAAAAAGGGAGAGAAAAATCCACACCATGAAAGACTAAGTAAACAACACAGAATCGTTGCCAGCTATAGATCAAAGAGTAACGGTCATATAAACCTGTGCAATTTTATATCAGAGATTAATGATGACCTTGAGTCATCATTAATCGGGCTGTTAGGGGTTTGACTGCCTGTGCAGTGTGTCAGACAGAGAGAGCCAGAATAAGAGAGAGGGTTACAGGTTGTTTTAATTCGATCTCATGTTGCATTTAACATCTCAGTCTTAGTTTGTAATTCCCAAACAGTGTGGAAATCAAGTATCTCGCCCACTTTTTATATACGGAATAGGGGTTTCCAGAGTACCTCTGCCAACATTGTCACCAAAAGAGGCCATGATACGCTATCAGTTTTCTGTCTTCAGTCTGGACCGTACCATTTTAGCACTGACATCCGGAGAGGGGAGGCTCCATCAGCAGCTATCTGCACCCCTCAGTCTTTCTGCCTGCTCACAGTTTTCACTGGAGGCTGTAGCCATCCGTCTCTCTTTTCCTCCGTGCACATTGTTCTATCTGCAACGTTCTTCATACTTTCATGACACATACTTGCATTCCTTCTCTATTTAATGTCTTGACAGTCTTTTCCTCCACTCACTGGATTTCCTTGTTTGCCACAACTTTTTTTTTTTTTTTGTCATGAACTGCTAAATGAGGGGAAAAATACTCCCAGCTGCCCTCGGGAAAACTCACCTGGTGTAGAGACGTCTAAGTCTTTTGTTTTCTCACTCAGACTTTCTGTTGCCTAGAACTCTCCTTCTTTCACATTGTCCAAAACATGCAGATACACACGCACACACTCACACAAACAATTTAAGCAATCTGCTGTGTTTGCATTTTTCTTCTTTTTACAACCCCTATCAGTATATGCTTGTCTTTTTTTAAGCCCAGCTAAGGGTGCACCAGCATGAAAACATGCACATGTGACCTGGACTGAAACATGACAGTACTCTTAAGTAAGATATTCTGTGCTTACGTCCTAGCATAACCCCAGAAGTCAGATCAAGACAAGACGAGGAGGACAGTTTGGCAGGGTTACATGCATAGCAGGAGCAGCCACAGCCTCTTCACATGGTAAAGTCATTTTCACATCGGCCGCTTTGGGAAGAGGAGGCCAGGAGCAACATCCACCCCTCCCGCCCCTCACCTCAAACCTCCAGCCGGCATATTTCGGCTATCTGAAGGGAGCAGAGCCGGGCGATATCAGCCCTGAGAGCTGAAAAGCAGCTTTTGTCTCAAGTGACCCTCCAAGCCCTCTGCCTGACTGCTCTATCAGCAAATCATAAACTTTACAGCACAACTAGAAACACAGAAGTGTACGTTGAGAGGGGAAAAGACGAGGGGAAGGAAAAAGGGAGAGAAAAATCCACACCATGAAAGACTAAGTAAACAACACAGAATCGTTGCCAGCTATAGATCAAAGAGTAACGGTCATATAAACCTGTGCAATTTTGGCATCGTAGATTAATGATGACCTTGAGTCATCATTAATCGGGCTGTTAGGGGTTTGACTGCCTGTGCAGTGTGTCAGACAGAGAGAGCCAGAATAAGAGAGAGGGTTACAGGTTGTTTTAATTCGATCTCATGTTGCATTTAACATCTCAGTCTTAGTTTGTAATTCCCAAACAGTGTGGAAATCAAGTATCTCGCCCACTTTTTATATACGGAATAGGGGTGTCCAGAGTACCTCTGCCAACATTGTCACCAAAAGAGGCCATGATACGCTATCAGTTTTCTGTCTTCAGTCTGGACCGTACCATTTTAGCACTGACATCCGGAGAGGGGAGGCTCCATCAGCAGCTATCTGCACCCCTCAGTCTTTCTGCCTGCTCACAGTTTTCACTGGAGGCTGTAGCCATCCGTCTCTCTTTTCCTCCGTGCACATTGTTCTATCTGCAACGTTCTTCATACTTTCATGACACATACTTGCATTCCTTCTCTATTTACTGTCTTGACAGTCTTTTCCTCCACTCACTGGATTTCCTTGTTTGCCACAACTTTTTTTTTTTTTTTTGTCAACTTCATTTCATATCCTCTTCTACTCTTTTTCTTGCCCAGACAGGAAGAAAGCTGCCTCAGCCTTGGAGCAATTTTAGGCAGTATGTCTATCAAAGCAAGGCTCGCAACTGAGATTTAGTAGGCTTAACGCCTTTCACTCTTAACCTGTCGTTTCAGGATTTCCAGGTTTCACACCAGTTGGATACTGGATAAACAAGGAAACAGTGCTGCCGCCGACACACTACAGTCACTGTTACATGGAGAATTAGAAGATTTAGACAACAATGTAATCCCACTGAAAGTATTAACATGTACGCCAATATCTTACTTATGTTATGTTTGTAAAACTCATGTATTCAAGTTTATGACACAGTCAACACATACGTCAAACATTAACTGTAATCTCATTATCAGACCCAAACAAGACATTGAGGACTTAACCTTACTTAACCATTTGCAAAGTATCCGTTTCTATCATTCTGGTAATATTCTTTTTATTCAAGAGTAAAAGTATATTTTTGTGATATCATAGTATCCTGAAATGGAATGTAATGAAGATCCTAAATGCAGTCTACTCTTGACTATTTACATGTAGACTTGAACATTTTAATCATTCTTTTGACTAAAATCCTTGTTCAGTCCATTTTAATTAAATGTCACACCCGGGTTTACCCCTCTGCAGTCTGTTTGTTTGAACTGTATTATCGCATAGTAATACACTTATTCCTGCAGACCATACAAAAATCAGTCTGGTATAGTTTGTTTAGCTGTTTTACATGTCCTCAAAGTTTGACCCTCATCCAAACTTTGTCCTGATGTTATTGTGCCCTCTACGCAAATGCTGTAAATCTGCTTCAGTTTACTGTTCCAAATTATATATTTTACCCTTGTGCCGCCTGTTCGGAGTCGAAATTGAATCATCTACAAGTAGCATAGATCATAGTCGTGCGGGTGGTGCACTATAATAAGTAGAAAAATCCCCGTTTAACCACAGGGCCCGAGTTCAAGAGCCTGTGTCGGTGAACACCCACACCCTACAAGTGCCTCTAAACAAGACAGTGAACGCCTACCAGCCCTTGGAGAGCCCTTCATTAACTGACCCTCCACTCTGACATCCCTGTGGAGTGGCGAAAATAAAAAGAAAAAGGTCTCTTCTGGGATCTATAAAGTAGCCCAAGCAAATTGGTACACTTCCTCATAATCTGACTCAGCCTCGTCCCATCAGTGCCACTGGACCACCAAGCTCTCGGTTAGACCTGCCCCTTGACTAGCCTACACAAACAAGAGCTGTGCAGCAGCAGTGGCACTAGAGTGGAAATCCGGAGACCAGACATCACTTAACTAACTCTAGTCTCCTCGGCTAAGTGCTGAATGCAGTTATAGGACAAAACTACTTAAAGCCATATATTATTCTTGAACTCTGTCCACCTTCCAGACAACAGTTGTTTAATTTCTCTAGAGCATATACGCTGGGCTTATTCAATGATCTATTTTTGATGTGTTCTCTTAACATATTTTTGTTAAACGTTTTTTCACTTGTTTTGGCAAATGCTGCAGAATTTAATTATCTCGTTACCCCAATTTGGCTTACAATAATAAAGCTTTGCAGGAAGGTAAACTATGGTTATTTTAAGAGAAGTCAAAAGGCCAAGAAAGACAGGCAGCTATTGTTTCAATTAAAAAAACAAAACAATGACCAAACACCAGTTGAAATTCCTCTCTGCATTATCCTGTTTGGTGTATCCTTCTTTAATGAGCTGTCAGGTTACCATATTTAACTGCGGTTAGACTGCCCGATTCACTGCTTTTGCTGCAGAAAACCGATATGATTTGACTTGACTTCCCATTTATGTTTTGGACTGTTATTTTAGTAATTTACTTGCCCCAGGATCCCACTAATTCCTGCCTACATGACTGCTATTTTGTCTGGTTTCTTTTGTGAATTTGGTGTTTTTAAAGGGAAGAAGTAAAAGATACAGAGTACATTAAAAGCTGCTGGACCGTCAGTCAGGGAACGATGCGTTTGAACAGCAGAAGAGAGACTCACTGCATCTTTGTGCCCCTTTTTCGAATGCTGTGTTGAATAAAACACCTTTGGGAGAGCTATCGTATAACACACTGTTGAGGGCCGGTGAACTCTCCAGCTCATGTCGTGTTTATGTTTATATGCTTGCGTCTTGCAGAGGCTCATCTACGGTATAGCCACTGTGCTTTATACAAACAAAAACAGTGGGATAGGACTTGCCGGCCAGCTCTACAGATGCGGGGCTAATGGTGGTGTTTCCAGCCTTATCTTTAGTTACCATCCATGAATGGAACTAAAAGAGGAGAGGCCAGCAGAGGGTAAAAAGGGGGCAAGAGGAAAAGGGTCAGCAGACAGACAAGAATGGGAAAGAGAGAGAGAGGGAGAGATGGTTATTGGTAATCATTTAAATGCCGTATTGTATGTCTGATTGTGTTGATATGCTGTCGGTGACTGTAAGTCGCACTGAACAGAGGCAGATGGGGAAAGGAGGGCCTATAAGAGGCGGTGGGTTGAAGAGGTGAAGAGAATGAGTGAGTGAAGGAGGGAGAATGAACAAACAACAGAGTGAAAGAGAGAAGGGAGAGTAAGTGGGGAGGCGAGGGGCAAGTCTTTTATGAGCCATGGAAAACAGGGTAAAAGGAGGAGAGACGGGGAGTTGAAGTATGCGGTGGGTCTGAATAGGGGGACCTCATGTCCTCCTTAGTGTCAAATGAATAACTCCTGACCTAACACAGGTCTTTAATTGGTATAACCACCAGTTGGATGGAGTGCTATGTCGGCTTTATTGTGTGAACTTTAGACAATACACACATTCTGTCATCCCCGTAAAATGAAGGGTTTAAGATTTAGTATCGGTGAACGTGTACATCATCTACTTATGTACGTAAATGGAATAAAATATATAAATAATAATAATAAATATTTAAAATTGGTCCCTGGGCATTTTTCACATTTTTTTTTTGGACATTTTATAGACCAATGGATTAACTGAAAAATAGCCAGCAGATTAAGTGGTAATGGAAATAATCATTAGTTTCGGCCCTACACTTGTTTTTATGTTGGTTAGTTCGTATTCTGAGAGTCTGTGTTCATATGAAAGAGCATACAGACAAACCATTAAGACAGTTGAACCAAAACAATGAGCTTAAAGCTGCGAAGTGCAGTAGAAAGCCACAGACCTGAGTACTGATGCTCTGCTGGATTGTCGGTAACTGCACTTCTTTCCCATTACAAAAAGTCGATTGATTCGGTGTTAATAATACCGCTGCTTAATGGAGCTGTAATAAAAGCTCCGCTCACCGGCTTCTGGGTGGCTGGCGAGAGAGACCCCGGGTCAGGCTATGGGGCCCCCTCCCATGTTTGGGGAAAAGAAGAAGCCCTGGGCCCGTGAGCCCGTAGGACACTGCGTGCATGAATGCCGGGGCAGAAGGGGGTAGGTGGGGTAGGAGGAGAGGAGATGGCTGAAAGAGGCAGCTCAAGCAGAAAGAGAGGGAGAGAGGTTAAGTGGAGGCAGGTGTTCCATGACAAACCTTACAACCCCCCACCTCTCCTTTACTCTAGTTCCCTCCTCCAGCACTGGTCCACTGAGAGTACTGCAGACTAGCCCAAGAACAGAAACTCGTTAGTCATTTCCCTCTTCCTCTGTTACCTTCTTTTGTTATCCTTTATCCAAGCACCTTATCCTTCTGATCTAATCTATCCTACCAAATTGCGCCCTTTTCCTTTCATCCCAGGTTCCTTTTCACAGTCTCCTCTATGTACTTTCCCCATTGCTGCAGGACCACCTGGCTTTGTGGTCAGAATCGTATAAAACCCCTGCTGCTTTAAACGGATGGACAGCTTTCCCACTGCTCCGCTTTGCCTGCATCAGATGGCAAATTAATTTAGATTAGATTGATGGAAAAATCATGTTCTCTAATCATGTTCCAGAGCTTATTAAGATCCAGTCAACACAAGAGAAGAATAGTACACAAATCCAGATTTGATTGCTGGAAAAACAGGGAGCGCCTGACTGATGTAATTTCGTTAGATGAAACGAAATCACTCTGTGATTTAAACATTTTGCCTTTTTAATTGTAATGTAGTTTGGCATTTTTGGCATGGCACCATCACATTTTCATAGGTTAATATATGGACTCTACGCGGTGAGTGAAGATTAAGATGGCCTTTTTTTTTTTTCCTGCAGTTTCAAAATGATCCTGATTGGCCTAAGGGGACACTAAAAAATTAGGTTAATTCTCTTTATGGCAGGCAATATCTCATGCACTGCTGGAAACCCCGGGATTTTTAAAAAATGTTTCCCTTTTAATTTTCTTAAAAGTACACAATTGATGCATAATTCAGTATGATCCTTTCATGACTTAGTCGGCATAAGATCTTACTTATGTGGAGATTTACGACATTGAAATGTTCTAGTATACTACATATAGTCTTGGTTATACTTGTATAATCATTGTAAAGAGAGATGAGTCACAAGGAATTCTTAATGGCAAACCTCATAGCTTTCATTTGACCACTCTACTCTAAGTACGAGTCACAGAGCCGCTATTGTGTGAGTGATTTGTGTGCCCATTTAGGATGACTGGATTGGAAGATTGGAAGTGGGTATGCCTGACAAGCCTGTCTCTTCTGGTCTGCCAGAACATAACGTGTGTGTCTGTCGATGTGGACAGAGAGGACGATGGTTTAGCCTATGAAACACCGTTGGTTCTAGTCCTGCAGTGACTTCTTGTTGTGCTTTTGAGCAACTTCAGACAGCAGTCAGCTTCGGTAAAACATCTGGAAGAAAGACGTGCGGCTGTGTTTTGGTTTGAATGTCTGAATCACCACTTATCATCACACGCACCCATAACACACATTTGTGCACACACACACACACTCACACTTAGGTCATCAGGCACCAACAGCAACCCATACCCACAACCATTTCTAGTATGCTTTCACTTGCTCATGTTTTTGCTAAGATGAATTAATTCACGAGTCACTCTGTCTGCTTTCTCTCTCAACTCTTTGTGGGAGACAGAGACAGACAGACAGACAATCTCTCACCCCGCCATAGCATGATGCACATGCATTTCGATACCACCTGCCCTCTCTTTCCACAGACTTTTCCGAAGGTTGGAATTCCCTTTTGTCCCGTGTGTTACAGCAGTACACACACAGTTAAACATGCGCTGAGTGAAACCATTGGTCCAGTCCATGAGCGGTCACTCAACGATCCAGAGTCATCACAGGCCCCAGTCCCCTCCAGAGGAGAGCAGCACTGATAAACACAACTGGATAAGAGGCCGACTCAAAATAGAAACAACCGCAACAATTTGCTGCACTAGGCCTGATTAAAGACTTAAAAAGATTTCAAAGTTTCCCTCTAGTCAGCAAGCACCATCTGCTGTGGGCACAAGTTGTTGTTATTGTATTGATGTAATAGTACCAATATTTTGAAGACAATTCCAATGGTTAAATGTCATTAGTATCAACTAATCTGATATTGATTACTGTTTTTTCCTGTTCCTAATCTAAACCAGAAGAAGACAATGTCACAGTTCTTTCTTTTTATTGCTCGCTTTCTCCCTCTCTCTCTCTCTCTCTCTCTCTCCCTCTCCCTCTCTCCCACCCACACACACACTCACAACCACACACACACACACACACACACACACACACACACACACACACAAAGCAAAATGTCTGTCTATCTAAACTCAAATAAGACAGCGATAACAAGGTCGCCACTTCATGGCTGCTCCACTACCTTAACTGGTGTCCATTTGTGATAATGAGCCAGACCTTATCTGTGTTATCGCCCACAGGAAGAGAGGCAACATGCCAGACAGCAGTAGTTACAAAGGGGGGGGCACGACTGTATTTACAAATGTCTGTATGCATCACAAATGGCCAACAATAATTCAGTCACACTCCTCCTATATTCCTTGGTGTCCTGAAGGTTATTGCGGCACTAACGTGAGGTTGTTTTCCTCATACAGCTTTCTTCAGTCTAAGTAGTCTAGGTTATCTACCAATGTCCAGGCCCAAGACAAACAACTAAATCCACTTAATTCCCCCGGGCTCAAGACACCTTTGTTTGGCCAGATGCCAGAGTGTTTTGAACTGTTCAGCCAGAGCTGGGAAATATATCTAAATAGGGAATAGCATATCATATTAAAGAGGATTATGTCATCATGGGGGATTTTAGTGTAGTGCAGTGTTATGATTTTGTTTTTTCCTGCACTTACAGTAAAGGAAAAAACACACAGCAAATTCTGAAGTTACACAGTGTATGCCTCTGGAACAGTGTACATGCCTCTGGGACTCACTTTCAAGCTTTCAAAGCTGTGAAAATACCAGCAGTTATGTCTGAGACATTGTCAGGTCATATTGATACATAATGACTAAGAGGTAAGAAAAATATTGCCTATTAAATGCTCTGCCATTACCAGTTTCACCCCTGATGTCGTGAACCCTGACTCATGGAGGTGTGTTGAGTAAAAAGATATGGAAGGAGTTGATAAGATGGAGACATATAGGCCATTAAGGACCCTTCGCCCTCCAATATGCATTAGTGCATGTTTAGCATTGTGAACTTGATAAGAGGTTGTGATGATAAATGAGGCAGCTTTTTTTCTTTTCTTTTTTTTGGTCTGACTTTCCCTCCAAAGTGTGTGAGATTCAAAACCCTGACACGAATTGACTGAAATCAGAGAAGATGACAATGTGTGGTGTACTTCTGGGCGTGTATATGACCATGTATGCAACTCCTACATTGCAAACCAAAGCCATACGTTTCATACTTGACATTTGTTATTGCTAAAGTGTGTTTCATTTCTTTGCTTTTTTTCTGAATTTCAAACCGTGGTCTTGTGGGTCAGTCGGTAAACCATTACAATAATAATGTTAAATGAAGAAGGGGAATAGGGGGACGGAGGCAGAGGGGGAAAGTGAGCACCTGAGGTGATAGTGATACAGAGTTGGAGGGGGAGAGACAGGGAGCAGGAGGGCAGGAGGTTATTGGATTGCTCCGGTCAATTCCAGAAATGACTTTTCCATGACTCCAGGTATGTGATCCTGGCTGAGCTCGGGGATATCCTCTGTTTATGCTCAGGCAAAGACCTGCAGATTAGGCGGCCTGGTATTCACCTGATTAAAATGACCTCCTTGTGTAAACTAAGCTCGAGAGCAGTGCGTGCGCACATGCACACAGGACCGTTTGGGACCTCGATGGCGTATGAACAATTCTGTCTGTGTAATTAACGCACGCGCACACGCGTGTGCACGCACACACATGCATGCGCGCACACACACACACAAACTGCACACACACACCCTCAGACAATGCGGACAGCAATGTGTGTTCATACTGCAGTGAGGCCAAATCACCATGGAGATTAAGAAGTAAAGCCTTACGAAAGAATCAGTCGTAATAATAAAACTATTAACCAACCTAGTATTCAAAACAAAGAGCACCAGTACTTATATTTGTTTGCACAGTATAAGTGTGTGTGTGTGTGTGTGTGTGTGTGTGTGTGTGTGTGTGTGTGTGTGTGTGTGTGTGTGTGTGTGTGTGTGTGTGTGTGTGTGTGTGCAGTTTTTAAGGCCAGGTGAAAGGATTAAGCAGTGATAGATCAAGGCCCAAGGCCAGAGCGCTCATTTTTTTTTTGGATACTCCATCAATCTTCTGTCTCCGCCTCATCTCTGCTTGTTCTCAGGTTGCCTTTTGTCTTCACCGTACTCTAACATTCTGTTGCTAAAGAGTGTCTGTCTTTTACTCTTTATCATATCTGTCAGTTGCTGGGTTTTTTTTTTTCAATTTCCTTTTCTCTGTTGTCCTCTTTATGTCAGTTTTTTGTACTGAAGTCAAGTGGAGTGAATACAGATTTCCGCCTCGATTAGAGTGTAAAACTGAAATCCACCATCTCGCTGCTTTCCAGTGCAGCATCTGCTTTTCTTGTTTGTGCGTGAGTATGCGTAGTTGAATGCAGAACGTAAATGTATCCGATGGTTGGTATGTCATTGCTGACAGCTGTAATGTTTTTATAATGCAGCTTCTTCCTTGAGAGCAACTGGTACTCGTACCCGTGGTCTCCCTATCCCCCTTGCTTTTGTAAATCCATCAAGTATGAGCCCCGCTAGCTGTTAGTATCCACTTTGTCATACAGATAGAATCACTGCATAGTGTATGAATATAAACCCAAAGATGGTCCTGACTATGTAGGCTCCATTGACCTAATGAGCTTTGATTTTTCATTAATCAGCAGAATAAACTACTTTAAAAGACACTGAACCTATTAAGGTTTTTCCAACAATCTTTGCTTCCATAACTGAAACAGTTTCTAACAGCCCACACTTAGAATATAAGTCAATGGGGTAGGTAATGGTTACAGTAGCTTGATCATGAAAAAATCCTCTGGGAAATATCACTATGCTATACATGGGGAAAAAAAACAGATGCCTCTGATAAACTGTTTTCTTGGTCCCGAATCTGTCTCTGTCTTAAAAAGACTAAAGACATTACACAGTTTGGCTGAATCAGACCATCTGCCGAGGCAAGACAGAAAACATCTGATAATTAGATCTGCAACCAAAATGCAGAGGTCTAGATGTAAGATGGAAATATGCAGCATGAAATCTATGACTTCACACTGTTATCTTCTGGCACTTGTTGGAATAGATGTTTTTTAAAGGTTATCGGCGGTTAGTTCTGAGGTCAGTGGAGGGGGGTCAGAAAGGGAGAATACCTTGTGGATGATAAAACTTATTTTATTCAGTATTAAGACACTGTACACGCCTTGGTTTAAACCCGCATACAATATCTTATTGGCTCTTTAAAAATAGGTTTAACTTTCCCTACACTCTTGTTGAATCTAACACAACATTGAAATGCTACGTTTGGTTGATGGTTTTTAAAGGTCAATAGTGAGTTGAGAAATCGGCAAAAGAAGGAACATGTACCCTAAACTTTGATTCCAAGTTAAACACAAACACGAAAATTAGAGTAACAGGATTAGCACATGACTGCAACAATATATAGGCTTTCGCTGGTGGGGCACCCCAGTATGGAGCACAGCACCCCTTCGTTTTCGACTGTGTATCAGTTATCTTACCCTCATCCAAAACCTCACAACAGGTAGTTGGGAGTGCAAAACTGACTCCAGATCAAAGTCATTGCAAGGACTCCCCCAACCTTGACTCTGAACTTAGCAGGGCTCCGGCTCTGTAGGCATGACCCTGTCTAAACGTTTGGTAGTATAGATCCACAAGCCAATCTGACCATTAATCCACCAGTGCTTTTATAGTTTTTTATAGAATCAATTTGTTCTTTGATACTGGTATTATATCGCAGAAAAAAAAAGGGCTACATTTGAGGGAAAAAGAAAAGGAGAAAATCTGTTGCCAGTTTATGGAACAGTTGGTTTTCTTGGTTTGATGCGGTGCTGCAGAGGCCACTGGGAGGAGTGGGAATGTCAAGACAAAGACTACCAGTAGAGAAGGAATGCTGATGTCCTGCTGAGCTAATCCTAGCTGGAAGAAAGGAGAAATGTGGAAAGCGAGGGAGAGAGGGAGGAGACGAAAAGATGGCAAAGGAAGGTCTCAGGGTTTGGGCAGAAATGGAAAGGGTTGCTTGAGAAAAAATCCTCTTCCCATTCACTGCTCTCTCTCTAGCTTTCACCTGCTTTCTCTCTATGGCTTTAGGGTGTTCTCTTTTGCGCTGGTGGTCCAACTGGTCTCTGTTCAGTTATCAAGGCATTTGGAGTTAATGAAACAGCTGTTCTATTTGAGAGGTGAGGTCCTTCAGATCAGCTTTTCTCAGTCTGCATGGCCCAGCGCTCACTTGCCTTTTTAGTCCTGAGGGGAGTGAGTAATGCCATTTTCACCCTCAAGGGTCATTTATATTGAAACAAACACCCAGCTCAGCCTGTTTTGTTGAGGACTGGATGGAGGATTTTAGATTAGATCAGACATTTTCAGTCATTTTAAATCAATAACAGTCCCCTGTTCGAATCGCGTAGATTGTGATGAGAATCTTAAATCATGTCTGTGTGTCAGAGGCATCTATAACTTGAATATTTTTCCTGGAGAGAGGCATCTATTCTTTCTACTTAAATATTCACGTTTATGTATTTTATTGCACATGGGCACGTAAAGATTTATGAATCTGTTTGTGAGACAGTCATACTGATGGGTTAGCAAGTGTGCGTGAGCAGTTATGTTTTCAATCCAAGCATGAGAAGAGATAGAGAGAGTCTGAGCCTTTTGATTTAAAGCAGATCTTCAAAGCCTCTGTATGAATGCTGCAGAGCGCTGCAGCATCAGATTGACCCCCCGATAGGAACCAGACCTCTGGGCGCTAAGGGAACATGGACTTAGACTTAAAATGAACTAGAAAACCAATGGCAAGAAAACACTGAACCCTTTCTAAAAGGTGATGTAGTGAATAGAAGATCTCATGAGACCTAGAAAAAGAGAGGTATTGGCGTCTGTCTATTGTCCATTCACACTTACAGTAAAATAAATATATCAAAGCCCAATGAGCACCATCTCACAGATAACATGAAAGATGGCGATGTCATTATGCATCTACCCACTCCACTTCTAGGAGCAGTCAGCATGTTGCCTCACTAGCTGAATCCGAACCATTTCCTGTCCAACTTCCTGCACCAGGCCTCCTGGTTTTGTGCTGTCTGGTCCAAGCTTGAAGCAATTACAAGCGGCTCGGGGGAAATCACCTCCCTCCGCTATACGCTCTGGCTCATTTTTCACAACACCGCCAACTCTTTTAAAGTGTTGACAGAGACATTAAACACGAAGGCCTCCGTCACCGACACAGGGTTTTAGGACAAAGGCAAGTTAATATTAGCTTAAAAAAACTACAAGAATTTTTAAAGAGGACAAAATGGAGATATTCAATATAGGGCAAAGGGACATTGAACATATAGCTGTTTGCCATTAACAAGAAATTAGGCATTTTCTAACCATCTTTTAAATTGGAAAACAATAAAATAAATGGTGGTGTTGAGTCTGGGAATGTTTTTTGGCCAGAGTTTGTCATCATTAAAACATATTTTAACAATAATGACATCAACTACTTATCAGTATAAGCTGTCAGCATCCTTTTGGACAACATTTTTATTCTAAGTTTTGTTGTGAAATACATACAGTGTATTCCTAATCAAGAATAATGCAAAAAAAAAAAAACGAGACAACATGATAGTACCTCTCTGCTGGTTTGTCTGTCACTTTCAACTGCGAATAGAGAATTTTAAAAGAATAAACTGAGAGGAGAAAGTAGAGAAATGTGATTCATAGACAGTCGAATTTTGTTGTGGTGACTGGGCCAGACGCATTTCCACAGTGGATGGAAACTGAAGACAGGATTTTTTATGATCCTGCCACTTTTCACTCCTCACAAACCATCTCACACAAAACAGAGGTCAGCATTTCCTTATCCCTGCTGTCTCTGCTTTTTTTCCTTCTCTTTTTTGCCTGTCTTTTTAGATTTTTTGTCTTTCTCACCATTTCTCTCTCTGCTTTTTGGCTCAGAACATTTGTCTTACTCATATCCAGAAGGCCAGATGATTTAAGTCCTCTCCTTGCTTCAGGCCAAAAGCTTGTTTAATGTCTTATTCGCGATTATCTGTAGGCAGGAGAAAGGTAGACTGTATTGTTCGTTATTTCCCGGATTTGACAAGTAAGTGCAGTTAGTCACCAGCAACATCTTGCTATGGTTTCGTCTTTGAGTGTGAAATTAGTACAGTTCTAGGTGTGTTTTCAGAAATGAATGAATTCCTTGACAAAGCAGAAATCACAACAGGAGGAAATGTAATATAGGTAGAAGGAGGTGAAGAAAAGATTGAGGAGGGGGGGATGTTAGAGGTTGGGAAAAGCTGGTGAGACATGGATTTCATTAGAGGGCCCTGTGTGAATGGTCCTCCTCCAGGAGAGAGGGCATTGTTCTGCTCTCTGCCCCGAGCTCAGAGCTCCTGCCATAGGCAAGACTTGTTAGGGAGACAGCCTCCCGTAGAGGAGGCTGGACAAGGGTTATCAAAGGACAAAGGAGCCTTTTGGTGCGCTGACAGGCGACAGGTCAGACGCTGCTCTCGTGTGTGTGTGTGTGTGTGTGTGTGTGTGAGTGTGTCAGTGTGAGTGAGTGGGGGGGTCTGTAGTGTGTGTGTGTGTGTGTGTGTGTGTGTGTGTGTGTGTGTGTGTGTTTGTACTTTGGCACAAGAATCCGTCTTTTGCATGTTTTTACATGTTTGTTCACAGCAGTTGGGCCAGTTTCAATAGAGGACTGTTGACGGACAGCGGGATGATCAGTTTGCAGGAGACAGACATCCTGTGCGTGTGTGTGTGTGTGTGTGTGGAAATGTAATTGCGACCAGATTACATTTTCTGTAAACATAATAAGGATACTATATGTTGTTAATTTACAGTATGTATTGGCAAATGGCTAATACATTGTCAGTGAACATATCAGTCGAATGTTCACAGACAGTATAATTGTTTTCGCAGAAATATCTGATCTTTCACTACAATATCCACTTTTAGCGACTACTGCATTATTAAACCTAATGGTTATGTTTGGACACTCTTGGTTAAGGTTAGGGAGAGTTCATGGTCTGGTTTAATACAGAAGAAGTTCACAGTAATCCAGACACGGTCTGTTTATTTACATTAACCAAAACCACCATCCTTCCCTGCCCTTAAATAAACCTTCCTAGCTTAAACCCAACCACAAGCCATCCACTCCAGCCACCACCTTGTGAGTCCGCTGCCGTTAATAAATGTGCAGCTTTATTCATTAAACCATAATCCGTAAAGCCATACATCCGTACATATAGAACATAATCCAGCCGGTGATTACGTTTCCTACAAAAAAGTATTTGCTGGTGCAGTTCAGCTTTGATTTCTAGGAGAGTGGGTTGGATAAGGATGACAAACAGCAAGAATAAGTTAAAATCCCACATCTGCTGACATGTTTATTGTAGAATTTTACTCTGTACAAGGTTGCCTAACTTTTTTCCTTTTACAGGGAAAACGGAGGAACAACTGTAGCCTGTCAATGTCAATACGATGTGTAGAACTATTTCTGCTTTATTAAAGGTACAGTATATCTGCCATTAATAAAGTTATTAGTGTCAAAGGCAAAGCGTTCAGATTTCACATTTTGTCAAATGTAGGGTGAAATCTAGGTCCCGATGGAAACCGTATCAACTGAAGAACCATTTGTAGGTCGTGTGCAGAATCCTTATCGAGATCTCTCATCTCTCTGCCACAGGGTGTTTCGAGGAGCTTCCCTTGTCATATAAAGGCTTCAGTCTTGCGAGATTAGTTATGAATACCAAAAGGGAGCATTCCTAATTTCACAGGCTTCTCTTTCTCCTCCTGTCTCCCCCTCTGTCAACACACACACACACACACACACACACAAACACACACAAACACACATACTATCCACCTACCCCCAAATCTTTCTCAGCATCACCTTTCCTGTGTTTTGGCTAAATTTGATTCCTGCTTCGCTTCTGTTCAGCCCTTCTCCTTTTTCTTTTTTTTTCTTCTTTTTGCGTCTTTGTAAACCAAAGACACGTATTCACATTTCACTAAGTGAGACTCAGCAGGGTAACATGAATATCATCATCCAAATACTTGCTCGTGTGTATATCTCTCTCTTTATCCTCTTCCGAGCTTCCTTGTCCCACTTGTATTTGGATCCCAACACCCTGTAGATCTGTGTCCAGTGGCCTGACCCAGCCAAGCTGAACCACATTCCAGGAAGTGAACTGACTCTTAGTAATCTCATTTGTTTTTAATTATATGAGAGAAATAGTCTTTTAATTGATTTGTGGGTTATGTAAACACTGAGAACATGTTTTTTTCCTACCCTTGTTTAGCTCATTTCAAAGTGCACTCTTTGCCTGCTGCTTTGTGGTTGCATACGTGCTTGCAAATACAAAATGGAGTTAAGTGCTTTTGCGTGTTGTGTATTTATGTAGAGTTTATGGTGTTTTTGGGAAAGGATGAGAAAGATTATGTGACTAGACAGTCCAAATTATTAGCAGATAATTGCCTGTTGCGTTTTACCCTTGATAGGTGTTTTCAGTATTTCTTTATCCATGTGTTCCACATTCATATGGCCTCCCTGCCCCCTTTTGTTTTACTGAATTTGAAGGTTACACAACGGAGCTCTGTGGCATTTGGAGCAGTTGTAAAACCGTTTTTCTTTGCATTTCCAAGTAGAACAAATTATTACAAACACGCACTCCTGTGCCATCCTGCGATAAATTCATGTTTGGAACATAAAAGGTTTTATCAAGTTAAGATAAGATCTTGGCTCCTAAAGCTTCCCATGTTTTTTTTTTTTTTTTGTCAGAAAGGCTGGCATTTACTGAATGTCTACATCAAAGAGTATGTGACAGTAATGGGATTATATATGATAATCAAGGGTCAAACCCACGATATGACTGGCACACAATATGTGCCTCAATCCACAAAGCCTTAATTTGCTCCGGTGCTGTTTATTAAAGCCCTCTGTGCCTCCAGCGGTGGCAGCCTTCAGTACTGGATGCTGGGGCACCTTGATGGATTTGGTATGTTATTGAGGGAGACGCGGGGTGTTACACACCTACCCCTCCCGCCACTGCGTGTGTGTGTGCGCGTGTGCGTGCGCATTAGAGATTGTGGGTCCTTCCCTGCCATATTTCATGCTCAGTGCTGTGAAATGTAGCCATTTCTTGAAAGATCCCACTGCTTTGAGGAGGTTTGATACATTTGATGATAAATTGTTCGTTTCCACACTTGTTGTGGCAAACACATACATTTCAGTATCACCATCAGGTCCCGTGCGCTTCCTCTAATCCTTTTGTACCCCACTTTAATGGAACTAAATGTAATTATTTTTCAGTATGAGCACAGTGTTTTTGTTAGTGCTGTTGTATACATTTATTTTATTTCTCACAGTTACCCACAGGTTTTTCTCGGTCCTGACTTTTTTTTTTTCCTGTCCCCCATCCTTTCCTCCCCTAGGTTTCTCTTCCATCTCTCACACATTATAGTATTATATTTTATACGTTATGAATTATTTATGAGGAAATGAATAACCATAGAGGAAATAACTGGCTCACCTGATGAAGGTAACGTCGGAACAAAAGTATCATAAAAAAATGTTTGTCTATGAAGCTCTGAATGACCTTGTGTGTTAAACCTGCTGAAAATCTTTGAGTTACCCAGACCTCTGAGGCCATCTGGCACCAGACTCGTTGTTTTTTTTCCGAGGGTCAGTTATCAGCATGGTGGATTGCCCTCTACATTACCAACAGTTCAGCAAACCGTGGCGTTAAATGTGATGCCCTATCGATTGCATCAACAGTGATTCCGATTGAGCACGATGGTGAGATGTAGGCTGGCGACATGGCCGCTGTTTGCTTCTTTAGATAGTCTTTTATTTTTTCCAGTAGGGGAATGAAAAAAAAAAAAAAAATCAAAGCCAGCCACGAGAGTATCTGGAGATTGTGGGTTTGGTTAAGAGGGCTGTATGTTTACAGATGTTTCGTTCGAGGTTGAACGCCTGCCATGATGTGTGCTGAACTTGGAACAGAGATTAAAATCCTCCCTGTAGTGCACTTAATATATGTCAGTCTCCCAGCCCTGCGGAAGAATGTACTGATCCACAGAGGCAGATGCTTGTATTTAAAAATACAAATAACATGTCTACCTTTGGAGGAACATCAGTAATGTCATTTAATACTAATAAGCTCTTTTTTTTTTTTAACAGAAAAGACACAATCCTGTACTGACAGTTTGATGGCTGTAATATCATATTATATTCCTTGAGGGACAAAAGGTTCAGAGAGAAACAAAAAGGACCACCCATAGTCTTCAAATAAACACACGCTCTGTCTGTCTCGGCTCTTCATATGGGACCATGCAAAAGATTTTCTATTCTGGCATGAATATACATACGCTCCCACTGTGGCAATGATTTAGCCAAGGATACACACACCGATAAGGGAGATGATGCCCGGTGCGCAGACACGGGCAAATGCAGTATGTCTGCTCACACGTACACAATATTTGACACCTAAATACAACATCGTATACTCGAACGTACAACCTCGTACAAACACTTTGTTCCATAGATGCCAATCAGCTGACTGCTGATTCATAGCGGCTGCTTGGCTTACCTACTGTTGGCAGACTTAGCGCCAAATCCACACTGACCCTATACGCAGACATTTGATGTGTGGTTTGCAATGCATTTCAGCTGCAAAGCAGTCAACCATCACTAAAGTTCACTTGAATCTCAAAAACAACAAGCTGTTTTGCTTTAGGGTGGGCCGTGATAGTCGCATCACTGCAAAGCAGCACCAAAAAAAAAAAAATCAATGTCTGAGCTTCACAAAGCAACGCTGCAAAATGCTAAATGTGTTTGTTTGTGTCTAATGGGAATCAATAAGGTTAGGCTTTTTTGACTAGTGGTCTCGAATAGGGCTGCAACTAACAATCATTTAAATTATCGATGAACTTACTGATTACGTTTTAGATCAGGTGATTATTGGTTTTTCTGTAAAAAAGCCAGAAAATAGTGAGATACGTCCATTATCACTTATCTGAGCTCAAGTTGACGTCTTTAGATGGCTTGTTCAAACAACAGTACAAAATCCAAATCTATTCAGTTTGCTGTCATATAGAAAACAATCAATCCTCACACTGGAGAATGTGAAACCACCAGAGGATTGGTATTTGAAATGAGAATGAAATTCAATGAGTGCTGGACTTTTGCAAAATGCTTGGATAAAATTAAAAAAGTCGTCATAAAGTTATCTAAAAACTGTCTTTGAAAAGGGCTTCATTTACAAGAATAGTTGTCATTGTAAAACCAGAGAGGCTTCTAGCCGCTCACCAACGACCCTGTGATGTCCCCCCTACAGAGTGGAAGAGCGGGAGTAACAGTTTGTTGCATTTTTATCTTCCTTACACATATGTATATTTACTTGACCCCACAGTCAGTATTAAGACGTGTGCCAAACTAACCACAACTGCATTCCAAGAAAAAGAAAAAGAAAATAAAAAAACCGTTAAAGAGTGAGGAGCAGTGAAAGACAGTTTCTTCTTCTGTTCATACAGCTTTTTGCTCTTCATCTGTAAACCGAAATGGGTCGTATGCACTACAATTCATCCGTCCCTCCTTTCTCCCTCATTTTTGTTCTTTTTTACTTTCTCTGTCTCCTCCTGTTTCCATGGCCGTAGCCACTGCAGATTCACGTTTTTAACAGTTCAAGTGTAGCTGTCATATCATGCTGAGGGGCAGGCAACTGCAACACAGCAACATGTGGACTGCACATGAATGTCAAGTCATAATACCTCGTTATCCTCCTCCTTGCCTTACCGATCTCCCTCTTGCCGTCTCCCTCTCGCCCAATTGCCCTCTTCTTCGTCTTTGTTCCAGGGCCCTTGGAGGGTGTTTTTCAAAACAGGCATTATTGACATTGAAGCCCTGATCAAATGCAGGCATTTCTGGTTAACTGAGACCATGAAGGGAGGGGAAGAGTGGTGAGGGAAAGGCGGCGGCTTGGCTTTAGCAGTAAAGGCATAAAACCCTTTTCAACACGAGTTGCTCGAGTGCTTTCCAAGTCCTTCACTGTTTGATACTGTAGAGGCGTCATATTTGTGTTTTTAAGAAGGAACTTGTTCTGTGCACCATGCTGACAATTTGTGGAGACCTGCATCTTGAGATAAATGACAAATTCACATTGAGAAAGGTCAGCAAAAGATTTTTTACATTACAGTATCTTTTGTTAATTTGCAGGTGTTTTCATGTGATTTTTTTTTTTTTTTCTTTTCTATATAATCAAAAAGAAATAATTGGCCTACAGTCTGCATTTTTCCGGTCTTTACAAAATACTTTTTCCCCTTTTGGGAACTCGTTCAAAGCATTGGAATTGACAAATTTTTAGCAGCGTTCAACATGTTGCACTGGTTTCATTTACCATCATCTAAAGTGCACAATGCATCTTTTTCTAGGTTAGATCCACTCCTCCGTACATTCTGCTGTTTGGTCTTCTGTATAAGGGTTTGATTGTTTGCGCAGTGTGTTACATAGCTTACAGAAGTGTCCTGGGTCTGAGCTCTGCGTTCAATTTGAAAAATATAAAATGGCAAAAAATGGCAGTAAGTCTGTAAAAATATTATCTAAATTTTTTCAGGCCACTGGCTGAAAAAGGCTGTCTATCTGCACGGAACGCGTCTGAGGATATGGATGGCCATGACTGAATGTTGCTGATTTTTTTTCTATCTAGCTTTTCAAATTTTGTGTGTAAGCCTATTTAATTACAGACCAAATAAAGCTTCGCCTTCTGTCTGGTTTGGCTTGATTTCTCATAAATGACTAGTGTCAGCTAGAAATCAAGTGGGCCAACTTTGATTTATGTGTTGGGGGACACTGAGAGAGACACGCTTGAACCAAAACATACACGAAGTACGTGTTTTCATATAAAAACTGCGTCACGTAATGTGCGTCTCCTCTTCCGTGGTTCTTCCTACCGTTCTGGCATCAGAGTGTAAATTATGTTACATTACAGGATCGCTGTAGCAATAGTCGCTGTTTGTCTTGAGTCCTGACATTTCGAAGAAGCCCAGCACTGAGGCATTTCTCTAAGGGTGGCAGACTTGCCAAACTGTAGATTCAGTCTAAGCCCTCTCTGTTTGGTTTCGCATCGTCTCACAGTTTATTGACATTGCTGTGCATGCCTTACACAGTGCAGGGTACAGCTGAACAGGCGCGCGCACACACACACACACAACACACACTGCTGTTTTTGTTGGAATCTGGAGTCCTAGACCTGCAGTGTGTCACTGAACCCATGGGGAGAGAGAGAGAGAGACCAGGTGCATTGTGTCCCTGCATGTTTGTGTGGGACCGAGAGGGAGAGAGATAGACCTGACCTTGTGTATGTGTGCCTGATTTCCCATATTCCCAGTCCTGTCTCGCTCAGAGAGCATACCGAGGTCTCCTTAACAGACCAATCATTCTTTAACTTGCTTATTGGCCGGAGCTGTAGAAAATAAGACTAGCATTAGTTTGCCATCACGACATTCTGTTTTACGTCACCCTCGATTCGGGGCACAGAAATCTTGGCCCGGTGTGGGGGCCAAGGATACCGCAGGACCTCAGTCAGTGAAAAGGTGCGTGTTGTTATTGTGCCTCATCGGGTCGAGCACGATGGAGATTAACAGGTGGGAGGGAGGAATGTGATATAAGTCATAAAACTGGATTTAAAATCAGCTTAGCATGAACACATGGGGAGCACCTTCGTCTGCTCAATTTAAACGGAGCCTCAACCTTTGCAGGGGAAAACAGCCTCACTCACATAAACCACACATGACCACATTTACAAGCCACTTCAAAATGGTTCACATTCTCCGTGAATTAGACGCTGTGCTTTTTACTGGTCTTACAAAGAAGTTGTTTTTAAACAGTGTGTTGTTTTTTTTTTTTTTTTTGTTGTTTTTTTTTTTCTCCTCCTCCTTTTGGTTAAGAACTGCCCCAAGCATTGAGATTATCATTGCCAGGGTATGTAATGGAAGTGAAAGTATGTTTTAGAAACCACACGTACACAAATTCCACATGAATACACTCACAAGCTGTGATTAAAAAACACAACCCCTGTCCAAAAATGTACTTTTACTTTTCAGGCTTTGGAAAAGAAAGTAATGAGTGTGAGTGTGTTGTAGCTCTGCAGTAAACTAAATGATAGGGTGGCAGCACAGGATGACAGCGGGCCGTTTGACAGATGGGATGTTAATGAGAGGAGAGCAGGACTAACGCTCGGGAGCGAACCTCTAATACCATACTCACGGGAGACCAGAGCTTCAGGAGACCTCCCTTGCCGATGGGAACTACAACTACACGACACAGCAGCAACAGCATAGCACAATTCACAAATTTCATAAAGGATGCAGAACATTATAGACCCATAAATAAAGTTCTTGATTTGGACAAAATGTTCAGGGCTTTTACTGTTTTCATGAAGTGCAATAATAGGATGAATCTTGATTTAAAAACCATTTATCCTGTATTGATTTCCCTTATTTAATATATAAAAGTCAAGAATGAAGAGATACAGATGAACAGAAGCAAGTCCACTTTTATGCTTTGTGATGTAGATTGTGCAAAAGGACAAGCAGTAATATAACAGCAAAATATACATTCAGCATGTATCCACTTACCAAATAATAGGATGTAAGTTAAATTACCATTGGGTTATTTGGAGAAGCATCTCTATTAGAAACCAATCTGGTTTAAGAGGGTTTTCACCAGAGCGGGCACAGGGTGTAATGGGTTTTAACAAGTGGGCATGTCTCATTACAGATTGTTGAATAAATTCAGGATTTACACAAAAACTCAATTATTGGGCACCGCTACAAAAAACACAGCTCAGTCCAGGATTTGTTGAATGAACATAAAAACAGGCCACTAAAAATTCTCTGTTAGGTGATGTGTTTAACTTTGTGGCATTCTCCTGAAGTTATTCATAGTTACATTGAATTTTATAATAAATAAAGGAAACACTGAGGCATACTGGTGCCGTTTAAGACTCTGACCATGTAATCGCAACATCCCTTTTTTGTTGGACCATTGTCTCTCTCTCTCACTCGCTCTATGCCAACACATACTTGGGCAAAAAAGAGCCGAAACCCTGTATTAATCTGAATTTACACAGTTATCGTAAAGAAAAGCAAACATTTTCTCAGTAAATTTGCCCACATTTGGTAATATTAAACAGTAAGTGCCTCAGTGGACTGCCCCTCTTTACTTTTTAAGCTCTCTTTTTAAAGGCTCATAGATGAATGATTGTATTAAATGTTTCTAAAACTATGGGTTAGGGAGCCACACTTGGCCACAGGCCTACCTGTTTTGGGTCCCCTTTCTCACATGACAAGTACAGAAATATGCTTTCATGGTTCTGGATAGAAGGCAAGAGACTAAGTGTCTCCTCTTGGTCTCAGGCTGAAAAAAATTTAACAGCCCTCATATTAAAGGATAAAAAACTGTTTTAGTATGTTGAGAGCCTGGCTGGGACTCAACAGTACTAGCCACATTTTGATAGAAATGCATATTCTCCCTCTCTCTCTTATATGCTGTATAAGGAGTCATTGTGCAGGAAATGTTAAAAATGGTTTAAAAAAATCAATAAAAATGAAAAATATCAATCTTACTATACACAGTTTGTCAGTAAATTCACCGCCACACCACTAAAAAATGTTTAACCCTATGTCTGTAGTTTTTTCAGAGCTTGTCAGCACACTTCTTAATCTTCAGTTTGTTCCAGAGAGCTTCTGCTCCATTAAAAGTGGACTCATATTATCTGAGTCTTATTCTGTGGTACCTGTCTCTCTATCTATTCTCCTGTGTCTCTTTAAGTAACCACAAAGGCACCTGTATTGGTGCCTTTGTAGGTTGTACTCACAATCGACCAATTTACCCCTTCTCTCACTTTTCCACTTCCCCAATAAAGAGCATAAAAAGACCTTTGGCGATAGTTTCTGGAACCAGTTCCTCTCGTTATAATATATGAAATCGTAAAATGTAGGGCCGTGATCAGTTTTGTGTATTCGTCTGTGCAATGGAAAATAACACCGTCTCAAAATACAGTCTCGATGGCCTTAATAGGTTCCATATCTGTTTTTATGGGAATAGCGCCGCATTGGCACAGAACAGCGCAGATGTTCAACACAGAGCAGGAGAGGCCTGCTGAAGCATGGGATGGTCATCTGCGTTTTCTCCTGGTGTTTGTGGTGGCAGCGTTGACAGGGGTGTCATCTGTCCTTCTGCCCTTCAGAAGCCTCCGTACTGTTGGTTACAAACGTCTCCAATGTCCAACAGAAGCCCCATAAAGAGCGCATAACCACTATCTGTCAGCAAAAACGTCTATTATAAACCGGTCGAAATTGTTGTTGTGCCACAGAAATCTTGTAAGTTGGAAAATCCAAGATTAAAATGCAGAAGTGGCTGTGTGTTCAATCGATCGTTTCCTGGAACGAATTCATGGAAATCCAAAAGAGAAGTCACAGAAGTGAAAACTAAAACAAGGGTGTGCCGGTATCAATATTAGAGCCCATTAATGAAGTACAGGTAAAGATCCTAAAGTCAGCCATAAAATGAACACATCACATCAAGTATTACACAGATCCAGAGTGGTGTTTTACCTGCCTGCTGACAGACAGCTAAAGTAGGAGCAAGGCAAACGGAGGATATTTGTCTTCTCATTTTGTGGCGTGGACCTTGTATTTGCATGTCATTACTGACCCTGCACTCCACAAAGTGTTCATTCATGCTCACTGTCCCTCTCTGCACTGCACTTCTACTTCTCTACACCACCACCTCCCTTTAAGCCCCGACTCCAAAAACCGCCAGGCCCAAAGGCAATTAGCTTTTTAACTTTTCCACTTGTTTTCCATGTGAATAGATTATGACAATTTCCTGGCATAAATTACTGGAGACAAGTTATTATATTAGACTTTTAGAAAATCTAGGAGGCTATTTTAAATAGGTCAAGGGCAGGAGAAGCAGGCACTGGTCAGGGTTTATATTCAAAACACTTGTGGATCTGTACAATGTTGGCAGATGACAGATTAAGTTGGACAGGTCCTGGTTTTCTAGTCTAATTGCTTTGCCAGCCCCAGAGACAGTTAGTCGCTAAAGGCCAGAAGCCATGGCCTCGCCCCATGCATCCATTTATTCACTCTCTTATCAACTCTCCCCCACTTTCTTCTGCCAAGTTTGTGTCCTTCATTGACTCCTGTCCCCCTCTCTCCCTCCCTCTGTTGATGGTGTATGTGACAGCTGTCATTAATGAGTCTAAATCTGGCAGCGGGCTGGGCCGGCTCAACAACTGGCTTTTGGCGGGTAGAGTACAAGTAAGAGTATCTAGTTATCTGGTTAGCATGTCAGATTCAAAGTGCTGAAAACAGGTTGGCTCAGAAATAGTGTCCTATATGAAACTCAGACCACTTCATACAAATAAAGATAGGCTGAACACACACACACACACACGCGCATGCTTATCAAGTGGCCGACAGCACTTGAGGATTGAGTTTGTTTGTGGGTTGGTAAAAAGAGTGTGTGTGTGTCTGTGTGTGTTGTGTGTGTGTGTGTGTGTGTGTGCGTTCGCGTGCGTTCAGTCTTGCATGCTGACTTGCATCATGTGCGACCCACATTCCTCAATGGTTGGTTCATTCACACGCATGGCCATCTAGCAGAGCTACGGTTAGCACAGATGCAATGCTTCAGCACTTCACGATGCACTTGAGTCAAAATAGCATCTCAAGAAGAAAATGAGTTCATTAAGATACCAAGGAATTTTGATATATTTGGCACTGCTTTCACAATCGAGTGTTCTGTGCTGAGGGCCGACCCATGGAAAGCTGAACACACTCCGGGATATTATTAAGCCTCAGTATACGAGCCAGAGAATCTGCGATGCAGTTGAGGTCTGAAGTTTTGACAGATGCTTAATGCATTTAATCATTATCTGTTACATTAATTACTCGCCTTTATTGAATGGTAAACAGTATTATGTCTGTAATTTATCAGCGGTAATGAGGCAGTTGGACCCTGAGGTAAGAAATACGGGCATAAGTAGCCTGGTTGTTCAGCATGACATCAGTGAGTTAGTGTGGACTGAATGATTAGAGGGAGAAAAAAATGAAATGTGTATTTTACCAACTTTTAGAAAAAAAAAAATTAAAATGGACCCGGTAATCAGAACCCAACACTAGTGGCTACAGTCAAGTTTATAAAGTCATTTAGAAGAAATATTTTTTATCCTTTTCTTTTGCCAATATTCAGTACAAACACAGGAAATTTTCAGATATGTTCAGAGGATTAAATAATGCTTTCAGTTCATCAGACTCGCGTCCAATTGCTCTAACCTTGTCTTTGTATTTTCTATCATCGGTAGCTCAAAAACCAAACAGGCAGCCGCCCACTGCTCGGCCCTCGCAGGTCACGGACCAGTAGTGCTCAGGGACTAATGAGCTTTCAGTTACCAACCCCAGGGTCAGTACGGCAATCAACTGGAGTTCTCAACAAGCCAATCTGAGCTGGTGCTGGCCAATTAGGCAGCCGCGTACATGCACAGCTGCACACATGGAACATTCCACAGGCAGGTGAAAAGAGGAGGACTGGGTGCCGAACGCGCTGTGTCTCGGTCAAGGCCAGCTGGGGCGGGTGAGACTTACTCGGTGGATGTGTTGGGGCTCCGTCTTAAGCGGGAAGAGTGGGTAAATGGCCACAGTGTCTCACCCCCCCCGACTACAGTGTGCTTTAAGCTTTGTGACCACGTCAGCTCTTTCCAAAACGGTGGCCCTAGACTTTCTTAGTAGCTGTTATAGATCCCGCCTGTGTGAAATATACCAGGCTAAAAAAAGGCAAGCGCTAGTTGTGTGCTATGTGAGCTTGATTGCGTCTTTAGGGGCCTTGAGTATTTTTACAGTAACCATTTCTAACCAAACCAGACCAACTTCATGGTTTGCTGGAGAGACTTATCTAACCAAAGGGACCAGAATAATTTGAAAAATGTATTTCTAGAGCCACTAGTGAGAGTGCAGGTCTCAGAAGTTACACACAATCTAAATCAAGATAAATTATCAGATTTACCTCAATAAATATATAATTATAAGTATATTTTAAAACAACATGTGTATTTTCTTCCTCATGTTGGTTCTTGTCTCTTTTTTTCCCCCCTTATTAATTACACTATGACTCGCTGAAAATATTAGGCTGTTGGCTGAGCGGTTGGTTGAACTTTTGGTTTGCTGTCATTGGCCGTTGCAGTTATCAGTTTTTAGGAAGGCAGGAGATTACTAATGTCTGTACTTTAATAAATGTTGTTTGTCCATTCCCACTTTGGCTCCAGTTAGGTGTAAGGAGCACAGTCTTCGGAGGAGCTAGTTGAGATTTATGTATGTGCTCGATTGTTTTTGCCAGCTCCTTTCCATGTTTGCAGATATGGAAACGTGTGATGTAAGGCCCAATATGTCACAGATTATAAAAGTGCGAAAGCCCTGAGCTCTAAAACACTTATCATGAATGTCGAGACTGTGAGAAGTGACATTGTAATTTAATTAATCATGTTATCATCTGGTGACCTACCTTTTTTTAAATGCCAAGCTGGTATTTATATAACAGGACTGTACTTATTTATTGCTCTCCTGGAAAGTCAATCGTGACTGTTAAAAATGTCTTCATTGAAGGTGCGGCTTTTTCCGAGTCCACATCTTTGAAACACGAGGTTATGTAGGCAGATCGTAAATGTTTATTAAAGATGTGGGATTGTGTAATATTGGCAGTGCGATGTAATGCGACGTAGAAAGGAAGACGTCAGTGCTAAGTTGAGCCAACAGAGAAAATCATAATAGAAGGAAGACCAGGTTGATTATTTAGCCATATTCAAAGGAAGACGTCTGTAAAAATAGACAGTATTTGTGGAATGAATAGAATCACAGGAGAGACAAATGAAGTGAAACCTACTAAATTCACACACACACACATGCACACCTTAGTAAATCCAGGCCTGCACTGTCATCCAGGGGAGGCAGGTTTGAGGCAGGCACTCTGCACCTTCGTTGGCATCTTTTTACCTGCTTATCTTGATGTGATGTCAAATCACCATTCATCAACATGAACTGAAGACAGTGCTAGGCTAAACACAGCCCACACATCATCTGGAGGGGCGGAGGGGGACGGGGTGGATTGTGGGTAATCAGACCGGGCCCCAAGACAGAGACTGAGGATGAGTGGGAAAGGAATGCAGGAGGGAGGGAAAGATGAAAGAAAGAAAAAAAAAAGAGGGAGAAAGGGTTGTCAGGGATAATGGAGTAGCAGCATTTATCAGTCTCTGGATCTACATGTGGAGAGAGGGAGGGAGGCAGGGATGAAGAGATGGATTTAGGGAGAAAGCAAGGGCACCTAATATGAAGGGTGAGTGAACAAGGCATCACAGAGGTCAGGGTTCGCTCGAGTGGGGTTTTTCTCAGCTTTAACAAGCCAAAGAAAACCGTGTGCTCATATTTTACATATGCTGCATCTCTAGACGTATTTATTAAGGTGCTGTCAATGCTGGGGGTCGAACTATGGATTACTGTCACTGTTAATTAACCTGCAGATTATTTATTTATGTATTTATGTATTAATAGTTTTGTCTATTTCATTAGGTGTTTTTCACAATTGCAATTTCCTCAAGCCCAATGTAATGTACTCACATTGTTTGTCTTGTCCAATCAACAGTCCAAAAACCCCAGGTACTCAGTTTTCTATCAAGATAAAGTAAAACAACAAAAAGTTGGAACCAGTGAGGCAGTTGTGCTCTAATTGGCGCCAACTGAGCAGAAATGGCAGTTGATGAATATTCATTGTCTTAACATCTTCAGTCCACCTGGAAACATTCAATCTGAGAGACCATTAAGGAAACACTAATATGGCAGTGCAAAACAAACGGAGTGAGTGCAGATGAGTACAGTGAACGTTTGGTGGTAGACGGATGAGATGATGATAGAGCTGGTGGTTTGAGAAAAGCGAGCCAGACACACTGAGAGACAGCGTAGGAATGTGGATGAGCGAACGAGCGAGCGGAGAAGGGAGCGAGGGATGCTGAGTGTGTCGGAGTGTGTTTTCCCAGACCTCTTGGTGTCCCCTCTGTTTGACCCTGGTTTATGACTCTTTTACTGCCCTTGCACACTGTAGCCGTCCAGATTCTCTTGTCCTGGGCTCTGCTCCCCTCGTCAACCCCACATCCAAGCCTCAGGCGGGGTCAGCTGGCCTTTAACACTGTGGTTCCTACATTCCCCCTCCTGATTTCCCTCTAATTCAAACCAGATTAGATATGAAGCCCCCCCTCCCCTCTTTGTTTTAAAATAGCGTCCGAATGACACACACTTTCTCTCTCATGCATTTATCATGACTCAGGCCAGTAAATGTCAGTGAAAAGATATTTTAATTTTTGCTCCCTTTTCCCCACTCTACGACATTTCAATGGGAAGCATTGTTCTTTTCATTCCACTGCAGGTATTTGAGAGTGGTTGTTGAAGATTACCAATTTCACCACACAACCATATATACTGTAAAGGGGTCAAAATTAGCTCCACCTCAATCAGCTACATCATTAAATGCTGTTTACAAGTGAATGGATCAGTAATACTAAAAAACAGTGTAATACTCTAAAAGGGGTCATCGTGCATAATGTGTAGTGTTATCTTTGATAGTCTAATTAAATACATATGCTTTTAAGTGCTTCTGTACTTCTACTTGAGTAAAGTTCAGAACGTTTACTCTTAATGGAGTACTTTCTCTACCACTGCAGAGCTGTTACTTCAGTCTAACAGTACTGGCATTTTTTCCATGCTTGCCTCTTTTCTACACTTACAATGAAAAACCTGCATAGTTTGGGATGTATTCTGGGACATTAAGTCGTCATCTGTATGAAACAAAACTCTTTTCTCTGCTCCGAGTCATGTTGAGTGTGCTGAGGTTGGCTTTAACGCTACACTCATTCACTTCCTTGAAGATCATTTATGAGCTTTAGCCCTACGCTGAAATCTCCTCAGCCCACAGTTAGCGGACCTGGATCTGGAACGGTCTATGAACGCGCAGTACCTCTCAGCGTTTTCTTTAAAACGTCTTAGTTCTCATGAGGTTGATAAATTTAGGTGCTCAAAGCCCAATTTGATCCAGTGCAGACTGAGTACAGTACAGTCCAGCCCTGTATGCATGTATATTTTGTGTGCGTGTCACACTTAGAAAAGGCTCCACTCATATTTATCCCTGCCATTTTTCAGACTGTGCAGAGAATTCCCAGTGCTCCAGTCTAAGTTATAGCCCACTTATTTTAGCCTCACGGAGTCTGCTGTGGTCACTGGAACAGTTGCTTTCCCAAAGGAGGATTACTAAAGTGCAATGACCTGATTTGTTCCTGAAACTTACTCATTTTAGCTAATACAAAGTTTGAAACCGGCTCCAGAAATAGGAGCGTGTTCTGTCTAAGACATCTTTGTGCACTGCACAGTAAAAGCTAAAAGCAGCAGCAAATAACCTGCACAGCTGATACTGTATGAAATTTTCCCTCACAAGTCTGTAACGTCTCCCCGATGACCTTCATTGTGCAGAAAACACCCACAGCCAGGCAGCTCTGCTCTCAGATTTAAGAAGATGAAAAGCGGAGGGGAGGAAAAACTTTTTTCTCTCTAAATGAGTTTCTTGAAAATGCGCTGCATGCATGTAGTAAATTACACTGACAAGGGGACACCATCCTCTTATCCTGCCTTAAATCACCGCAGGCTGTGCGAGTACGTCCTTACTCCTGCCCTGTGAGCCGTGTGCTTACTTTCACCTCCGCAAACAGGAACTCTGGGGAATGAACCAACAAATAAATACAGCAGGGAGATAACTCATAGCAAACCAAACCGAGGGGGGGGGGGGGGGCGCACAAGGACCCTCTCAGCCACACAGTGTAAATATATTTGTGTGTGCCCAGGAGTAAATGTGGTTTATAGCCGCTCTGACACATTGGACATACTGTGGTGCTGAACGGCTAAGTGCGGCTCTCTACAATGTTTGATAGCCTGCGTTGAAGTGCAGCTCATTCGCATGCACGCGGCTTCTGCTCCAGGACGGGGGCCTTGCGTAATGTTACCACGCGTTTTCATCAGTGCAGATGTGATGCATTCAGAACTTTAATGTGCGCAGGGATGCCACGCTGTAATGAGGACATTTGGGACGATAGGAATAATACAGTTGGGGAGTAAACACGGTAAACAAGTAAACAGGAGAAGCAGTAACGTACAAGACTTAAGAAGGGTTGCGATGCTCAGGATGCTCAACTATAAAATGTGTACTTATATCATTATATTTATGTAATTGGGCTCCTTTAAAAGTCAAATTACAGCTGATGCTCCTTGTCCTGACACGTTAATGTTACTTTCCGTGTTTTTCTTTCTCTTTGCTGCTCTCTCTGACGCACTCAACTTCTAATCCACTCTGCCCCGTGCTCCCTCTCTACCTCTTTCCTTATCTCCTACGTTCGTCCCTCAGTCTCCTCTACCCAGTGAACTGCTGCTGACCTCCGTGCTAATGTCGGTGATTAATGTCCCCCTCCCGTGCAACTCTTCGTCCCATTCAGAAAAAGGCACAGTCTTAATGGAGACAGGGATCATAGTCTGATAGTTTGCGCCGTACCTGCGGGGAGATAAGAGAGGGATAAGAGAGATGAGATTTTGCAGCCAGTGTGGTGCAGCTGCTTTAAACCCACCCCAAATACACATTTACCATCAAAGGGAAATCAACCCCTTCTCACCAGATGTAACGGTGATGTTAAATCATTATTCGTTTTCCAAGTGACCAGTTTAGAAGTTGTGATCATTCTGCATTCAACATTTTTTTCCTGACTCCTTGTTGTTTAACAGCCCCAGAAAACATGGTTCCAGATCTAAATTATTTCCTTATAGCCTTAAATGTACATGGTAAAATAAGCAATAAAGTTCAAATTTTAAAAAAAAATCTGAAATAAAAGGCATTATTTATTTATTAAGAGTTTAACAGTTCAAAACGCGAATATTCAGGACTTTGTGGATGTGGCTGGGTCGGATTTGACTGACAGTGGCCTGGAAGAAAAAAGCAGACAACCCCACAACTGTGTGTCTGTGACATCACCTTTTTAAAACTAAGCTTCACTCACTTCAAACCCAGGAGCTCAGAAAAAGACACAAATACAGAAATGTATAACGTGAAACAAAACAAAAACAAAAAAACGTACGAACTTCAGCAGAAAATAATGGGAGCGTTTTGACGTAGGACCCCGTAAGGAGAAGCTGACTGAGACAGCAGGTTTCGGGGCCTTTAAAGAAAAGCACAACAGTTAAGATGGTAAGAGTGCTTGCAGTTGCACATCATTTTCATATCAAGCTTGCCCTTTTCTCCTAGAAGTGTTGAAAAAATCGATTTAAAAAAAATATTTAAATTCTTTACGTCAGCTGGCTGCTGAAGTGAGAAATGTTGTATAGAGGCATCCATGAATGGCCGGTTTTTGAGGGTCCTCTGGTCTCAACACACACAACTGCTCATGTGCACACATACTTGCAAATATTCCCTGTCCTAGTGCCAGTCCTTTGCCTGCCCCGGCGTGGTAGAGAGGGCTTTCTTTTCCTCCTACTATGGTTTCAGTTAAAGAATACCAGACCACCTGTTGGCGGGACTTCAGACACGGAGACAGATAGACTGCCTATAGGTAGACACGCGCTTAGACATAAACACAGACAAGCAGATGGAATATCAGCGTCTGCCATGATCCTGTTACCTCAGAACCCAGGAACGTTAAATAGAGATTCACTTCGGCGTCTGTGTCCAAAAAGAGCAAAAAGGCACTTCAGTTCTGTTCAAGTAAAGTATGCACAATGAGCTACAAGTGACCACCATATCCGCTACTAATGTTACTGAGTACCATTACTCCTCTTTACAGGATGTCTATGTACAATAAATTAAGGAAAGTATTTTAGATAGATTTCCGTTGGTGTCATTGGCAGTATCACTGGTTAGAACTGACTTGGCATTTCTTTGAAGGCTGTTAGGTGATCTGCCGTGCTTTTCCATATCCACACATTATCAGATAACCAGTAGTTTTTTTTCTCATTTTCTACTCATGCCCTAATGAATAGAAATAAGTTTGGTTTTTTTCACACCACTTTTTACCTCGAAAAGCTGACCTACCCTTGAAACCATGATGGCAGCCAGGGTCGGAAGACCTCTTTTTCTCTCCGTCTGTTTCTCTAGCTCTCATTCAGTTACTCAATCACATCCACACACATCTGCATATGCGGTACATATGACATGGAAGGTGACAGAAAATTTGAAAAGTATCCTAATCTCACGATGATTTATTTTGGTGGCTGTCACTTGTGCTATTTTCTTAGCCAAGCTCTAGGAAAGTGTAAGAAAGCCTTTTTGCTTTGATCTAATTCTTTTACTGTGCGAAGATCTTCAGTTCTCACTCCCGGGACGAGATGCTTCAGGCCTGCACAGCAGACACTGAGAAGGAGGAAGTCTTTGACAATTTGTCTCCCTGACCCCAGCTAACCTGCAGTGGCAGGCTTCACAGGCCTGGAGGGCTCAGATCTTTCCCTTTGGCCAGGCTGTAGCATCTACCCTCCCCCTCAGGCTCCAGGTCACAGCAAGTGGAGAGGAGGTTGCTAAGTGTGTGACTGGCTGGGTTTGTGAATATGGTTTCCAGGCCTGAGGGGACTGGACTGGCAGTTAGGGTTGACGTCTCCTGAGGGAGAAGACAGAGATAAAGACAGAATAGACTGGGGCTGATTTAGAGGTGATATGGGAAGCAGAGGGGTCACCTTAAAGGTGACAACTGACAGATCAATGAAGTTCTTTGTTGTTGTGTGAGAACTCTGAGTCCATATAGAATTTTAGAGACTGTCCCCCTGTAAAAAAACGAGCCCATAGGTTGTCTGCACAAGCAGCTTATTACGAGCCATAGTTACGTTTTATTGTTAGGCTACCTCTAGCACCCATAGTAATTATGACGGGAGCAAAGGAGGAAGTCAGGTTGACATATAAAGAGCGACAACGTCTCCGTCAGGATGAGGTTGGGGTGGATGGATGAGTCCACAAAACACAGGACTTTTGACATGGGAGACCACCGTTTGTTTCCCATTTGAAACCAATAGTCATCGTTCATTTCTTTTGACCATGACCGTTCCATAACCTTAACTGCATTTTTCATTGTAACCCTGAGGAGAACGTCCTGTAACCGTAAGGAAACCATGATCTTTTCCTAAACCCAACCAAGTTGTTATTGTGCCAGAACTAACCAAGCTGAGACCTTTCCATAAACCTTAACTGCATGTTTTTTTTATTGTAACCGTGACTACAAACGTCCTCTAACCATGAGGAAGTACTTATTTTAAACCAAACCACGTTCTTTTCCTAAACCCGACCAAGTTTTTATGGTGCCTAAACCGAACCAAACCGAGACCTTTCCATAAGCTGCACCAGGTGTTTATTATTATAACCATGACAACAAAGGTCCGGTATGCCTGCTGCCATGGGGGCACTATTTCAAGACACGCTCCTATGGGTCGTATCAGAGGATAAGGACAAACGATATATATGGTCATTCAGGTTGGAGGACTTATTTTAATGTTTAAAGGCAGATGCAAGGTTGTAATGCTGAAACAATCTAACAAGCCAGGGAATCAGTTAGCATAACAGAGGATTGCTTGATTACAATTTTGATAATTTATTGTTTAACTCCTGTATTATTTACCTTTTGCAGCTTTATGTCTTTATAAACTTGGTTTTATGTAGTTTTGAGACATTACTCGATGGGAATTTGTCATTGTTTTTGACATGTTTCGGATTATAAATGATTAATCTTACAAATAATAGATCATTTAAAATGATCAAACAAAATCGATATCACAGAAACAGAAATCAGACGCCACTTAATAAACAAAAATTATGTCATCTACGGTTAAATCTACAGTTTCAGCTGCCTTGAACTGTCCTCCTCATCATTCCACACCCACCTTGCTGCACATGCATGTGTGCCAGAACCAAAAGATAAAGTGAACTGTCTTGGAGATGCATCTCAACGTAATAGCCATGTCAGTCGAGCCTTGATATCCCCAGGTGTACAAGACTCCAAAAACCACTTAATCAGCTTATGGTCACAAGTGCTTTAAACTGAGTATTTGTGCAGCTGAACATCTTGAAGTTGAACCAGAAGGTTTTACAGTGAGGAGTGAGTGTAAATGGGTTTTACAGTGTAATGGAGGCAGAGCAGGACTCTGAAGGTGACCAAGACTAATTTGCTCTCGGAGGGGGATAGATGGCTTGTCAAATCACACATGTACACACACACACGCACACACTGTATCGACATACAGTAGGCACGCGGTGACAAATTAGCATTACTGCAAGCATGCGGACTCTCACGCGCACACAACCGCACTCTCACACGCCGCCTGCACCTCGATCCCTCACTCCCTCCATCTCTCTGTGTCTGTCACCACCAGAGGATTATACAGCAGGATACCTTACACCGCTGTTGCAAAAAAAAAAATTAGCCTGGAAAAGCTCTACTCTAAGCAAAAACACAACCATTCATCTCCCTCCATCTCTCTGCTCCCTCGTTACTCCCTCACTCTTTCTTTTCCACCTTTTTTTTTTTGGGTTCTCCACACTTTTCCCCGTCTCAGGTTTTCACGGGAGCACCGCAGATGGAGCACTGCAGTGGACAACCCTATCCTTCTGTTTTGTGCTTACCTATTCAGTTACATGGGCATTTGGGAATTCTGACGTTTAGACTAGTGTAGTTTTACTGTGCTAATTATGCCAATGTCAGGCTGTGGTTCGTGATAATAAAGGAGGGGGTTATACTAAAAAGGAGCATAATTATGGCTCATTATTTCTTCCCAAAAAGAAAAAAAAAACTTTTCCAAAAATTATACAAAAAAAAAATCAGTGCATATTTAGGATATAAAAAATGGGAGACAATTGGATGAAAAATAAAACAAAAATCCATACGATTTTTGTTTTTTGCATTTCTTTGTACTTTGCGGTCACTGTAAGTTAATTTTTTTGTTTTGTTTATTTATTTTTATTTGTTTAAAGAGACAGGCACATATTCAGCATTGCATTGGCATTGTCTCCACAGAATGTTTTTACTTCACTCTATAACCAGAAGACTTTTCGAGTTGGCCTTTTCACAAGATGATCTTGTTTACTGTAAACTATGATGGTCAGCTTCTTTTAGCAGCAGGAAAAAAACGCGTTTCAGAGGTTTAAAAGAAAATTCAGGTGTTTGTGCTCAATACTGGTAAAAAGCTAAAACCGTGAGCTTCAAGCTTAATGTAGTAATGAATTTTTAGTAATAATCATTCGGGGAGAGGAGAATAATGGAAAGATACTTTGGAAACTAGTACTTGACTTCTATTTTTGCTCGAATAATGAATTAACTGAATAACAAAATTACCTTTTTTTTCTTTTCTTTTTAAAAAAAATTACCTCTTGAAAAAGTTACCCAACCAAAAAAAATTATCATACAAAACGATTTTATAATATATCAGCACAGAAAAATTGCTAAAATTTTAATAAATTAGTTTTGTTGGATAAACCTAAAGTTAAAATTTATTGTTTTAAATAAAAGAAGGCAATGGCTTGTAACATCCACAGAATGTGGATGATGTACTGATACCTTTTGTTTTGTTTGCGTTTGTTCTTTTGTTTCGATGAAAGCCGCCAACTGGTACAAAGAGCTGGAAGATCACACAACAACAAGTGCTTGGTCTGCATAGCAATGGCTGTTTAGCAAGACTCGACAGTCAAGGGAAGAAGAAAAAGTCCATTCATCCATCAATCAGCTATACCGCTTTTCCTTTTGTATTTCAAAGGGGGGCCGGAGAAAATCCCGGCTAACATTGGGCTAGAGGCGGGGTACACCCTCGACAGGTTGCCAGTCTGTCACCGGGCTGACGCTTAGAGACAAATCACCGTTCACGCCCACATTCACACCTACGGGCAATTTAGAGCCGCCAATTAATCTCACTGCATGTCTGTGGACTGTGGGAGGAAGCCGGAGAACCCGGAGGAAATCTGCGCCGGCACGGGGAGAACATGCAAACTCCAAACGGAAAGGCCGGGGTTCGAACCCAGTACCTTCCTGCTGCGAGGCGACAGTGCAACACCATGCAAAATGTAATGTGGAGAAAGAAACTCATGCCTAATTTTCCGAAATGTAAACATAATGTGTTAACATGGACCACAAATAGTAATCTGACTACTGTGATGGGTTAGCCCTGCACTAGAGGTGAGTGTGCTCTGTTAAGCCCAGAGGAAATTTTTCCTTTCTGTCTATCCGAGAAACATCTGCAACATCTAAAATCTCAAACACCCTGCATGATAACTGGCATGTGTTCTTAGCCCAAGGCGTCTAAAGAGCTTCCAGTTTCCTTATGTTTGGCTATGAGTGCTGTGACATGGTCTTCAACTCCAGCTCACTGAGCTCTGTCTATTTAAAACCTTGGGGGGGTTGTATATTGCCCGGGTAATCTGTGAAATCTGTCTCACAGCAGTAAATCAAAGTTGTGTATGTGTGTGTGTGTGTGTGTTGGTGAGAAATCATATCCGACCCTGAGGTGCCATCTGAGAGGCGTAACAGACAAGTCCCTGCATATATCCCTCTCCGCCTTAAACACCCACACAGAGCGATCTTCCTCTGAGTTTCAGTAAAGGACACTATGAGTAGACCACACAGACGGGGGAAAAAAACAAAGGTCACAGAACAGGTAAATTGTGGTGGGCACTTCTCACTATTTCCTGATATTTCCCCTAACCTTTGCCTAACCTAGCTTACATCTACTCTCCTCCTGGTTCCTGCTCTCTCTTTATCTCTTGCTCTCTTGCTCTTCTACTCTAACACAAACACAAACACACACACACACACACACAACACGTGCACGGAGGAATCCCAGGTATGCTGTGTCCGTGCGTGCCAGAGAAGAAGAGCTCTGTGTATGTGAGTGAAGCTGTCCCGCTGCTCTGGGCTGTGATATGATAAGCAGATAACAGCAGTGCGAGATGAAAGCTTGGAAATGTCTCTATCTCTTTTACTCGTTCTTAGCCTACATGCCTTTGTCCTTGCCTTCCACTCCACCGGCGCGATGAAAATTGTTGTGTCACGACTTTGATGTAAATGTCGTTGTGGTTTTTTTGTCGCTGCGGGGTGTCTTTTCTGTCTTTCCATCATTTTTCAGTAACAGTTACAATTAGAGCTGCCCTTTTGTTTGTTTGACCATATTGCTCTTTCGCTGCTCTTTGTGATTAGTCAGCTTTGCAGTTATGGCACCGTTGGAGTGGGGAAGATGTACTCAATCGTATTCATTCTCTGATTGGCACATGCCAGGTATGTGTTTCAGGGTATACACAGGCATACAGTCAAGGTTAATAAAATACTTGTCTTTTACAGGTTACATCGAAAACTTCTAAGATGGATAAAGTAAGTCTGTGTGCATACATCTGTCTACAATGATATGATGTTTCGAATGCAACAAATTAAGGATTAACGTCATCCGCCTATAAGAAGCTTAAGAAGCAGCTCAAGTATAATTTTTCTCTTCACAAGGTCTTTAAAGGAAACATTTGACCTCTGCTTTAAACCCATGACCCAAACCTAAGCAAGCTGACACGAGAGAGAAGCTCCGTCGCGGCTGTTGGCCCTGGAGTTATACGGAAACTCACCCATACATCGTTATGAACTTTAGATTGTACACCCATCCTACCAGCTACATTCCTAACTGAACGCTATGCATTCAATGGCAGTTTACAGCGTTCCAGTGAGGATCTTAAGAGGGAAACCCCTTGTCCTTTCCCAACCCTGCTGCCTCCTCCTTTCACCACTTCACTCTCCTCTTGGAGCTAACACACAACCTTCATAGATTGGCCGCAGAGAGATCCGGTGATGATTAACCTTTAATTAATCGAACGTCACCGCTGCGTTCAAGTGCTCCGAGGGCTTGTTTTTTCTGCCTGCTTGGAACCAGATGGTTGTTGACCATAGCCAGCAACAGAGAAAAGACCTCATTGCCTAATCTGCAAGCTAAAGGTCTGTCCAGCCCAGTGATGCAGTAAATGGCCCGCCTTTGAACCCATGACATGCTTTACTAGATCCTTACATTACATGTTCACATATGCTGTTTTCTTTTAGATGGTTTAAATTCCTGGAAACTGGTCATTTAATTGCGGTGGTTGTGTTAATTTGGCATCCTTCGGGCGTACTAGTGGGGTCAGACTTTTTTTTTTTCTTTTTCTTTTTTTTACTGTTACAGGTTTTAGAGCATTGAAATCCACATGGTGAGGTTTGGCCAGCAGGGGTGTTGAAATGTTCAACAAGATGAGATTACACAGATTTTTCTTAGTTGACTCAGTGCCTCGCATCAACATAACACGACTTTCCTCTGTTGCGTATGTTGTTAACAATACACCAAAATTGGAAAATGTTTGTTTTTCTTGATGCATGTGTGGGTTAAAGAGAGAGGAGGATATCGGGGAGGGTTGCCTCTGCTTCACACACACTTAGACAGTGACGCATGTGACCCTGTGTATTGAGATGAAAGGCCTGGCCTCTGTTGATCTGTTCAAACCTTGTCTTATCTGTCTCTTCGGATCCCTCCAGACTTAACTCCCAGGTAATTCATACCGTGTGTTGTTGGACTGGTCAAGCCGAGGAAGCACTAGCTGGGATTTAAGCACAGGTGATGATCTTCATAGATAGCTTCTGTTCACAATGACCCTGCAGATAAGACGTCGTATGTGGCCTGTTGAAATTATGCATCTATAGTCGGGTCCTTTTTTAAAAATGGGGGAGTTGACGAGGAGAAATATTTTAATGGTCCTGCAAAGATTAAAAGTATGAATAGCAACCTAGACATGCGGAGCTTTTACAGGATACCATTTGAATTGAAGCTACTCTAGTACAGGATAAACTTGTGCTCTCGACAACATGAGACAGTCAGAAGGTTAAAAAAAAAAAATCTCTTTAAATGCAAAAAGTGAAAGATTACTTTTTTAATATTTACGCAGGCACAGGTAGATAAGTTAGCAAGAGAATACCTCCAAAGTGTTTTGTATAAATGCAGTTTGGCTTGGGAGATTTGACAATATATTATACCTTGAGACGATAGAAACAGAAACAGGACTTGCATTCAAGAGGGGGACAAAGACTTGAGGAGTAAGTAGGAGCGCAACTGCATAGGATTAAGTTCAATTTAAATCAATACTGCCCCAGTTTTTTTCCACTGAGCAAAATTTATCCATCAAGTGTCACAATTCGTGTGATGTTTATCTTAGAAAACTAGCTCCTCTGACAAAATGAGCAGTAGTTCCCTGTGGAAATATTGCAGAGTTGCCCAACACTGTCTTTTCATCCTATTTATCTCATTCTATTCTCTCCCTTCTCTGCGTTTACCCCCATTTGTCATTTGCTGTAGCTCTCCTAACTCTTGGCAAAGGTTTCACCTGAATCGAGTCTTGTTATCCACGGTGCACGATAACCTTACTTTTTCACCTGTTCTAGAGGGAGGTAGAGGGAGATGACGAATTCTGGATTTCTCCTCCAGCAAAAAAATGTCATTCTTGGATTAAAGCAACACCCTTTCTCATTTTGTCAAGAAAGTACAGGAGTAGTCCACAGAAGGATCAGATGAACATTCATGGAGATTCAATAGATATTTATCTTCTGTCAGAACTTGGCGAAGGGATGTGGATGAGCACAACACACCCTCTTCAAGCATGCTATACTGTACACGAAGCTGTGTTTTTTTGTGTGTGTGTGTGTGTGTGTGTGTGTGTGTGTGTGTGTGTGTGTGTGTTCAATTATCCCAATCTGGAAGTAATTTAACTAAGTTGTAGGAACAGGGGCAGTCCTGAAAAAGATGGTAAACCCAGCATGGCAGAAAATTACCCAACTACCACACACGTACCGCACATATTCACACACACACCTCACTCTCTTACTTCTTCTGCTTGAAGTCGTGCAGTGCGACAAAGGCATCAGGATGGTGCACAACCTTGTAGACTGCTGGCCATCCCATCATCATTATTATTCCATTACCATGTTTTTCCGTAACAATCAGAGGAGACTGTGGTCTCCTTAATGAGGTGCGCATACATAGTATCTACTGCTTCCTCTCTCACTTGACCTTCAATATCAGCGTCTGTTAGTAGTGTAAGAGAGGGAACGGCGTGAAGCCAGTTGAGGCGAATAGTTCCCAAAACACACACACACGCAAATACCAGCCTCTCTGTCCATGCCCATCTGTCCGAGGTTGACCTATTAGGTGTGACCTTTCGACTGGCTGGATGCACGGATGCAGTCGGCTGTTTTATTAGAACGTATCAATGTCAAAATCTCACACAAACGGCACTGCGAGCCGCTATCGAATGTCCAGTTTCATGAAGACTTTGGACCTCGCCGTGTGCTCTCTCTTTCAGTCTGCTCCAGCTTGCCTTTATTATGAAGGGCTGTTACCGAACTGCATTCAATAGGCCCTTTGTCTTATGTGTGTGTGTCTGTGTGTGTGTGTGCGCGTTAGTGTGTTTGATTGAATGAGACATTGTCATCTACACTGCCGTATGTTCATGACCCAGACGATACACAGTCTTTGGCTGTCTTAATGATATGTGATATAAATATGAATTCACAGTGCTGTGGGTGAAAACAGAAGACTCGTGTGACAGTCATAATGTTTTGAAATTGCATGTGTGTCTGAAATGAAAGCTGGCATAGTTCTTCACTGTGCCGGGCTAATTAAAGTCCAGCTGCCAGTTTCGTTTTGATTCTAGTCACTGCCTGCTGTTGACTTGACTGAATATGTTAAGTCAACAAGTTTGTTAAACTGGAGCCCTGGTAAAGTCCTCGCCCATGACTCAGGGTTGGTTGTATGTTCTAGTGTTCCAGTTAACAATTATTTTCATTGTTTGCCAGTTACCGTCTTGATTAATCATTTTGCGTATAACAATATCACAAGAGTGACAATGTCCAGTGCAATTTTCCGACACACACACACACACACACGTTTTGTTTTGTTTCATTTTGTTCCTTTCCTGTCTGAGCTGATACTGATACGGCTCTGGGACAAAACATGTCACGGGACCTGCAGTTCTGAGTGTGTCCACTATGCCAAAATCACTTCACAGTTTGGTTTAGCTTAATATTGTTGGCTTTCTTTTTGGGTTTCTTATCTTTGTCACAGCATAAGTGACTCTTATTAGTGGTTTAAATTTTTTTTTTTTTTTAAAAGCAGTCGATAGGGAATTTTTCATTCCAAATTTGGTGAAAACAGTGGTTTTGCCACTGCTGCTAATTTTAGTTATGTAAAGTATTTAAATGCTTCCTACATCAGTGTTTAATGCAAACAGGAGACAGATTAGAGACAGACAGTGATGCAGAAACTAAAGAACTGATTGTTCTGAGACACAGACAGTCTATAGGCCGGGGTTGCTTGGAATCTGATGATTCATTAGCTGGACATCATCTTAACTTAATTAGATTGGAGTTGACGTCACAAAGGGTGGGTTTGTAATCATTGGGCTGCATTCAGCATCAGTCTCTGCCCTGTTGCCATCAGTCTGAGTGTATGTGCTGGTAAAGGAGGCCTATTGTTCTCCTCCATAAAACTCCACCTCCCAGATATGAAACACCATCTTGATTTTGTACATTCTTCCTTTGTCTAGAACAAACAGAGGAGCCTGATCGACAATTAATAATAATGTTGCTTTGCTGGGAAAAAGATGGAAGATGGACAAACAGAAAAATAATGCAAGGATGTGTAATTTCTCTTGCATTTGTTCCCTTAATGTTTGTGTGTGTGTGTATGTGCATACAAGCCAGCAGCGGGGTTAAAATGACAGGGAGGCAGCTGGATCGTGAGCCATTAGTGGAAAGAAGGTTGTAAAACAAGCAGGAATTTTGCTGCTGGGCCCTTCGAGGTTTTCATCAGGGTGGGATGTGTAATGACAGTGACAAGGGTTCCCCCAAAGGAAAAAAAAGGAGGGAGGAGGAGAGGGGGAGGATATGGAGAGCAGAACAATGGCTTGATGGGCAGAAAATGTGCAGAATTGGGACATAACAGCTAACGGGTGAATTCGCCAACAAACATCATCATATTCCCACATGGTCACAGGTTTGTGGCTTTGCATAAGTAGACAGGTCCCTCTAGGGTCTACTTGATCAAAACTCCATACCTCCTGTGTTAACCAGACTTTAAAAAAAAAAAGGAGTGGAAGAGCTTGGAGACGCAGCTTGCCCTTTGGTTTGTAAAGAGGTTGAGATGAACAGAGATAGTGAAGATAAAAGAGGAATCCAGTGATATGTCATTTACTCCACTTATCAACAGTAGCAGCAGGGAGTGGTTAGAAGTCCAGCAAAGCAGTAAATAACTTTCTGATTGGCTTTCGTCTGTCGTGCTCTTTAGTCACAAAATAAGTGGCTGGAGATGTCTAGAAGATGTTAGATGAGAGGGGAGGTTTTTATTGTCTTAATGAAAGATTGATGGATTCTTTTTTTTTAATTTATTTTATGATGACATTAATTACGTTTAATCATTCACAGTCAAATAAAACAGTTCAGTTTTCACGAGCAGCATTTTTGTGTTCTTGTGTCATCCTAATGGTTGGATTTCCCTGTAGTGCTAGGAGGAGTTCAGAGCACGAACAACACATTGAGGTAATGGAGATGTCCAAATTTAACTCATGTAGAGGAGGTAATTATCTTGTTAGGAAAAAAGTGTGTAGTTGCATGGCTTTTGGACCGGTGCATGGTGAGAGTACGAGGGTGCCAACACTATAAAACTCCTTTAATTATGATTTTATTAAGGGAAAATGTACACTGAACTGGTCCAAAAGTTACTTGAAACAAGGAACCAAGATAATTAAATTAAAATGCACACAGAAATGTGCACACAAGTGCAACGTGCAGACCCTGAAAAGTAGACAGACGGCAGAACTTGGCCCAATTAGCCACATGCCAGCCCTGAGGGGAAGTAGGTGAGAGAGAGAGAGAGCGTGCAGAGGGCGGGGGTAAAGTGAACTTTCCAGCTGTTACCATATCAAGTTTGACATCAGTGTCTTATTCTCAACCCACCAAAGAGCCCACAGATTGACACACACCACCAACAGACACACAAAGATTTATTAGCGCTGAACTGCCTCAAGGCTTGTTTCTTAAAGTGACTCTTATCTCACACACAGAAAGGTAGTCATACACAACTACATGCAATCGCTACACCAACATGAACTCTTTTTTTTTTTTTCCCCTCTGTCTCCCTCGCATACACACTCCGCTTTCATTTAATAATGTTCTGACTTCCTTGTTCTCGACTTAGGAGCATGAAATTACATTTTGTCAAGGGAGGAGGACTTCTGAGTCGGCTTTTTTTTTTTTCTTTTCTTAAACTGAATATCACCTAAACAAGACAACCATTTCCACACTCACACATCTGAATTTCAAATGCACTTCTATTTTCTCTCTCTGTCTGCAAGCACATCAAGTCACACCACCAAACCCCAGTGAGCTCACACAGCCCCTCCTTCAATACCACATAACTTGCCACCACCCCCTCACAAAATAGTACCTTGTCATGCCTCCCAAAACATACACACATGCAGCTACAAGCATCGGTACACTCGGCTCACAGGTGTTGCATATTGCGAGAGCGTGTCATGTTTGTAGATGAGGAGAGATTATATGGCGCATCATGAGATGAGTAAAATTTTCGTGTACGCTCCTTCATTTGTTGTGCTTAGCACAAGCGTGTGTTGGCGTGTTGTCATCAAACACCCTTTCTCAGACGTGTTAAAAACGACACATGCTTGTACACAGTGCTGCTTTTGGATCATTTTCTGCTCAGGATTGGACCTGCCCCACCTGTAGTCACATTATAGCCCAAGCAGGGTCGTGTGCTGCAATATGATGTGGGCGCCTGAGGCCTTGCTCCTGCCTCGTTTACTCACCCGCTTCTCAGCTCTGCCACAGCAGCTTGTAAAAGTCACGGCGAGTATGAAAATTAAAGAGATGCATGCTGCTTTTATGAGTTTCTTTGACTTTTTCCTCTCTGTCTTGGGTCCTTTCCCGCACTCCCCTCTGTCTTTCCTTTCACCGTCTCCCAATGTGAGGGTTAAAGTACTTTGTGGCACATAGTTTGATTTGATTAGTCATTACAGTCTTTTCTTTGCTCAATCCTTGTTTCTTTCTTTTACTTGCTCCTCTATTCTATCCTTCTACCCCTCTTCTGGTCTCCCAAGATATGGTTTACAGTACAGATACAGTTTGGAGACCTCTCTGTCTCAATTCTCTGATGCCATTTTCAACGGGCCAGTAGACCAATATGATTCTCTCTGTAGTACTCAAACTGGACTAAAAATGACCTCGTGAAAAGCTGCTCTAAATGATCTGCAAAGCTCTCAACAAAGAGTCTCACAAAGTTTGATTTTACCCCAGAGAATGAGAACGATATTGACAGCCAACGCGTTGATCCGACAGAAAAATAAATACGGATATAAAGTCACCCTCAGATGGCACACACTGTCACCCACCATTCATGAATCACCAGAGGAATGACCAGCCGTTTTCAGTTATTCCTGCTTATGATTTGCAGTTATTCCAGGGCACGGCATTTCTGAAGGACTCCGGGGATAATGACAATGTTGAAACGTGCGTAAACGCTGCAATCGGATATGGCCCCAGTGCTGCCCAGCATTGCCAGGCTGTACGTCTGAGCAGACGGATGGAGAGCGATGCCAAATCTGTTAGACAGCAGCATGAAAGAAAGTTCCATTCCACGAGCTAGGCGACTCGGGCTGGTGATTATGCCTCTGCTTTTTATAGCAGTTATATTGGAGTGACACATTTTCAATCATTACTGCCACTCAGCAGAGGCTCATGTGTAAAGTAGCTTCTAGTGCAGTGGCACACAAGCTAATACAGTATGTCTGGTGTTTAGCGTGCATTGCACTTACTCCAGTAGGTGCTGCACGAGCCTGGTTTCAATTAGTGATTTGTTGTAGGTATTTTTTTAACAGTTCTTACAACATTATGAAAGGAACCTTATGCATACAAGTATTGGTTCTCTGTGCGGGGCCAGTTATTATCATCAAGTGTATCCTGTGCAAGTGCCAGGTGCCAAGAGAGAATCAATAGAAAAGCATAAAATTGACCTAGTGTCGTGACACATTTGCCAGTTAGTGAAGTGGATTAACAAGGATATTTTGTAAATGGCACATTGAAAGTTTTAGGTCTACTTGTGATATTATACTATATAATCTTGGATGTTTCTGCCAAACTCAATGATAACATAATTACAGATAACAGTGTTATAATTTGATCTTCTTGAGTTGTGGTTTGTCAGTTGGTTCATCATTTTGACTAAACAAGTGGAAATTACTTCCATTCCAAGTGAGATACATAAGTGACGGCTAACGTTACAGTATAAAAGGCTTGGATGAGCAATCAACTTCGAAAGATAATAGTCCCAGAAAATGTTGAAATACTACCTGTGATTTTGAGTTTTAAACTTTTCCAGCAACACCCTGCTACTGTAATTTCACCAGACATACTGTGTTCGATGATGGCGTACTATGTGTTTTGCTCAAAGGCACCAGAATAGTGTCAGTAGGAGGGTTGCTGCTGGATCGGTTGGCCTTTCAATTTTCAGTTTGATCCTATGCGACCTAAGGTACCGCTGAAATTGTCACATAGCAATGATATAAATCCGACTGCGACTATTTGGGCTGCTAGTAGAAGCCGGGCTGTTGTCAGCTTGTAAAAGTTTAAGACAGCTCTCTTTATGGCACTTCACTGAGAACTGGGACTGTCTTGTTGGAAGCAGCAGTCAGAGCTTGTTTCTGACACACCTCTCAACTTGGAGCAAAAAGGTAAACGAGAAAGTTCTTGAGTTCCAGAACTGGGAACAACTTTATGGTGTTTATAAACACACATAGTAATGAATGAAGTGTGTTCTTGGATAAAACAAAAGACATACTGTACATAACACATGCACATAAAGAAACAAATGTGTATGATTTGTAATATGTCTGCCAGCAACACCAGAAAATATCCAGGAGGGAGCGAAAGGGTACAAATGTCCTTTGAGCAACATTAACAGTCCACAATATGCTCTACAGGCCCAGACTCTGGAAGCGTTTGGAATATTTTTATTGCCTAACTACCTGTGTTTGCCCGCCACAAATCCATATTACCCGACATCATACACGAAGCCGAAGCATTTTTTTAGGGCCTTGTAACATCTGGCACTGGCCTGGATACGTAAATAGTGAGATCAGGTCTTAGCTTTTAAATGGCCCAGGTCTTCTAATGTTACTAGATGATGAGTTACGGGTGGGTGAGCGATTGGGTGTAGATTACAGCAGCACCCTCATCATGTGTAAATGAAGTTTCTGCTGCCCACAGTAATGTAAATACAGAAGGAGGCAGCGCTGTATTACTTGAACACAGTCTAGGTCTTTTCTCTGAAGTCTTGAATTATCTCGCTCTAGTGCCTCTTTTGACCTGGACTAGTCTTGGTCTCAGCCTCTACTGAGTTTTGATTTCACTGATGTTCCAACCTTTGGATATTTTCAGTGATATTATTTTTCACCAGGCCCATTACTGTACATTTTTTCAGGTAGCCAAAAAGACAAAATCCTTTGGTTAGACTTGAAACTTGTTGGGCATTTTTTTTTTTTTCATTTTGAAAATATACGTAATCCATTTACTGCCTTTGTTTGTTTTAAGTTGATATTAAATTACTTTGGTCTTAGTCTTGACTTGACTGATTAAGTGTGATTTAATGTGGATTTTGTTAGTACAGACCGTCAGAAGGTCAGAGGCCAAGGCTGACTGCTTTCTAATAACACTAGCTAAGTGCCACAAAGACAAGTTGGCTTTATTGGCCACACCATCATTTTGCACTTGATGAGGGTTAATGGTGCGAGTCCAACACTGTTAGTATTATGGCTGTCGTTCTCAGCGCTGGTTAGTGGCCTAGTTTGGCCTCTGGGTGGGTATGATGGGATATTTCTGGGTTTTAGAGAATCTGAGGTAGCTAATAATGCAAGAATAGTGACTTTTCCATGGGGATGGAAGCCTATAGACTCAAATAAACATAAGGCTTAGAGACATCAGGGCAAACTTGAGGAATGCAATGCCTGTTCACAAGCCCTCATGAAAATCCCTTATCGCATGAAATAGGCATGTCAGATTTTCCTATTGGGGTCACAGGAGAGCATTTGGGTTCGGCTGCCTTGTATTTTTATTGGCAGGGAAACTTATGGTCTTGTTTCAACTGGGAGTTAAAGGAGTAGACACGCTCATTTTATCCATTCAGAAATACTAGGACGACAATGTGCAATGGCAGTCATATCCCCCATTTGTCACATGATGTGGTGATACTTAGTCCCTGTTGTTGATCAATTTGACTCAGCTTGCCTCTACTTTGAGCTATTTCTGTAAAACTGTAAAAGGAATTAGCATGAAGCTTTTAAAAGTTTAAAATGTTCCTGGTAGTGTTAAAATTAAGAGTCCACCTTGTAAGCATAATTTTGGCTTGTACTGCTCGGTATAAACATTTAGTTTAAAATGAAATAAAAGCTGAAGTATAAACTGAATCGCAGAAGGATTGTCTTTCAAGACACTGGATTAGCGTTTATGCTGCATAGCCAAAAGAACAACACAGAGCTGGATTTGGCAGCACAGATAGCCATCAAAGATAATGAAAATTAATACAGTGTGTGTCTGCAGTGGAAAAGCTCGGGCTGAATGTTTGAGATATTTCATGTGTCTGTGTCTGTGGAGAAGATGAAATTCATTTCTGTGCCTCAGCTGTTGTGTTAAGTCTTTCACATTCCCCAGAATTCAGAACCATGGCTCCTGTCTTTATGTTGGACTGCCGCTGTAAAATTGCAGTTTTGCTCGCCTGAAATTTCAAGTAAGGCAACGATTCGCTCAAGTGTCAAGTGAAATGTCCACTATAAGGAGGGAATAACAATCAAAGAGGGAAGAGAGAGAGGATTTCTACTAAGGTGATTACGGTACTGAGAAGGGAGGAAGCGCAGCAGACACACAAGTAAAATATGAAATAAGACATGAAAGGTGTCTGGGGAATCCTATAAGACAATATAGTTATGATTCATTCTAACAGCCAAGCTTTTGGCCCTTGCACTGTTTGAATTACTGCAGTTAATTTTACAGAGCAGGAATACATGATTTTTTTTCTCACTTGTCTTTTTTTTTTAGAAATATACATTACATGTGTGGTTTTGTTCACCACCATTCATAGGCAGCAGCAGCAGTTGTTTCCTCCTTGCAAATTCACATAAAATCTGTGGTATAGTTTGCCTTTGGGAAATCAACTGAACTGTCAGGTTTAAAGACAGATCTGGGCTTGCAGTAATATGGACTCTTCTTCCTTGGTGTCACTGCAGAGAAGGCAATGCAGTTGAAAACACTACACGAAGTAAACAACATGCTTCTATGCATATTCAAGTCACATTAATTCACTTCAGAAATCACATTACTTACTTCACCACTTTGCCACGACATGGGAAAACATCTACAAAGAGGAAACTTGGCTTTAGACTCACATTTTAAGTAAACCTGTTGAAAGAGTTTGCATTACCATGAAACGAAACAGTCGACAGGCACAAGAAGATCATCTGAGTATAAATATGTGATGAAATGAATTTAAAGTTTGAAAAAATGAATCCAATAAGCACAACAATGTTCCTAGATTGCAAGGGTTGTTATTTTTTACAGTGTTATCTTTGGGATGGATATGAGTGGATCGAGCCAAGCAAGAATATAAAGCTGTATTGGAATGAAAGAGAGGGATGAGAGCTCCTGGAGTGAACTGGATTTATAGTGAGCTGTGTTTAACTCAAGCACAGGGATTGTTATCTGGTTTAATGCACAGAAGTTTATTATGATTTATTATTCAACGAAGTGCACGGTGGAGAGTTGAGTTTCAGGATCATGTAACATTTTCACCTGTTGATTGCACTAACAACAAGCTGTATCATAAGGACAATGTTGGAATGTGACAGTTCTGTATAAAACGCAGAATGTCAAGAGGTTTCATGGTCAAGGTGACAGTCACGGGATCTCACCAGTGGCCCATAGGGATACAGTACCTTAAAAGTTCCTGTTCAAAAATACTCTTAGTCCAGACAACACAGATGTATCAGTGAATAAACCTGATTTCCCTTCCTATTTTCATCAATTTATCCCCTTGTTTCTCTCGTTGTCTCTGTGGACAGTGCTTTCCTTATTTGTTCCTTTTTATTGTCTGTTCTTGCTGTGCAGCTGCTTTGGTTGTCTTCTCCCCCCCCAACTGTTGGAAAGCTTCAAACACAGAGCGGGCATCAAAGGATTTGGCCCTGAGTGGCCTCCTCCTCTCATCCCAGTGTTTCCCCTTCTTCTCTGTCTTTTAGTCTCCACTGCTCCGGCTTTGTTGTTCCTCCCCTCATGTGCAACTGATTAGACGACAGGGCCGAAGAAAAACATAAACTTTGTTTTTGAGGCAGCGGGCACACTCGGAATTCCAGTGGATTTACAGCAGTGAGGATCCCTCAGATCCTCGCTGGTTAAATGGGACACTAGAAATTCCTCCTGCTACCAGCCAACACCATCCAGGTCACTCCTTTTTCACTTCACTTTTCTTTTTTCTTCTCTCCTTTCATCTCCTCCGGTCTAATTTCTTCTTCATTTTTTTTCCACTCTCCTCTCCTCTCCTCCTTAACAGAAGAGAGGTACAAAGATCTATTCATAGCCTGAGTGACTGCTCATTTTCTCCTGTCTGCCCAGTCATCTTGCTTCACTGTCACTCTGCCTCTTATGAAAGGTCAGATAGGCATGAATGGTACAGTTGCTACTATTGTGCCTTTATAGGCAGCAGTTAAGTCTGCTGTTTTGTCATCTGCTCTGAAAGCAGAAACAGAGCCCCAAGGGTCTTAATATTTCATTGTTTGTCCTTGCAGTGACCTTGACAAATATTGGATTCTTATTCCAGCTGAGCAGCTCAGAGGTTTTTGCAGGGGCCTCACGGGGCCCATCGACTAAACGAAGAGAAGCTGAATATTCTTATTTGACATACACATTATTACAACAGTGACGCAAGTGAGGATTTGTGTGCTTTTCTGTCCATTCTGTGCCAAATTATATCAAAATCTGATAACCTTTTGCAGAAACTTGCCGTGTTAATCTGTCTATGAAAACGTAATCATTCAAATGTGCAGCGAAACGGACATGAATGGAGACAGATGTACTGAAATTCAACAAGACTAAGAGTCTAGAGCCAGCTCTGTGAGGCTGTGCTAAATGCTAACATCAACATGCTAACATGAGCACAGTGACAATGGAAACATCATTATATGTGATGTTTATCAGGTTTGATGTTTACCATGTTCACCATTTGGGTTATCACGTTGGCATGCTAACATTGGTTGATTAACACTGATAGTGTTGTCATTAGGTTGCAAGTATTTGCAAAGTATAGGACAAATGTTGACCGGATGATGTTGCTAGAAGGAGAGGTAACCAAAGTTGCTAGGATATATCCATATATCAATGCATGGACCAAATGTCAGCCTATCTATAAGTTGCTGAAAGATTTTACTCAAAACCTTAGATGTGAACCTCATGGTGTGCTGGAGGAAAAGTGAGATCACCAAAGTCACCGGTTATGCATCGACTGGGAATCATGAACGTCAATGCTAGGGGATCACTAGCATAGGCGAGGCAAGACAAGTTAGGGGATCACTTGGGTCAGTAGGAACAATTCTGTGGGGACCATGCATGTCAGTACAACTATTCAGGGCAATCCATCCAGTAGTTGGTGAGATATTTCAGCCTGGACGTGCGTGGCGGACAACTGACTGACGTACAGACATGATTTGGACATTTGGTCCATGCCACTGTAGGGTGGCAAAAAACAGAGAATGTCACATCTCCAAAATATCAGCTTTCCACAAACAGCCTTGAAAGAAAAAGTGTTTTATGTTCATAAAACCAAGGGCTGTGGAATTTTTAACCTTCAGGGAAGCATGAAATCCCTTCACTTTAGTTTTAAAATACAAAAATCACAAAAATCTGAGGAGCTTTTCATCAGGCATCGGTGATATGCTTTGGAGCAGACCACCACGTACACAGACGATCCCATTTTGTAGACCCCGGGCGTGGTAGAATAGCGGGATAGCAATTTCTACCAAAAACAATCAAAGTAAGTGAAGTGTGGATCATAGAGTCCCTCTGGCAGGGCCTGTGTGTTGGCTGGAGAGTAATGAAAGAATTTAAAAGGGCCCAAGCTCAAATCACACTTCAGTCAAACAAAGGAGGAGTAATAGGGCATTTGGAGAGCAGGAAAACTCTGAGCCTGCACGTGATTTAAATCAGGCGGTTGACAATACGGTGCGGTGTGTGTGTGTGTTACCATGCATGTGTTGGTGCTCGTAGGTTGTGTATGCGGTTGCATTCAGTACAAGAGGAGAAATAAAGGATTTGCTATCCAAAAGAAATCTGTGTGACCGAGCTCGTGTGCTCGATTGTATTTTTGCATGTGCTTGTTTCACAGTTTTTTCACTGCATTTCACGGCATGGTTTCTTGGACCTGCACATTTTAGTCGTGTACAAGGACACAATCACACTCAAATCACACACAAAACTTAACAGACACCCACGGTACACATGCTGCATTCCAACTCTCTGTAAAAATCCAGCTTCAGCAATTTGGTGTTGAAATTTGACTAGTAAATCTTTTTCAGATTTCAGTTGAATTTTGTTCAGCGTCATCCCTTCACATTTGGAAATAATACTGGGATCTGCTGGCTTCTTCCACACATTTTATTTTGTAGATATGGCTTTATGCATAGTGCGGCGCAGAAACCTGACTGACTTCAGTCATAGTCTGTATCCTACTGATTTCTCTGCCGTCATTTCAGGGTACACAATACAAGGGCACTGGTGTTTTTTGTCAGATATGAAAATAATAGTGACAGTTCTGTTGTCTTTGGGCTTTCTTTATGGGTTTAATTTATAAAACTACTCCAGTGTCAAATACAATGTCTTTATGTGAAACAAGCTATAGCAAACTGTTGGATCTAAACAGATTTGGCAACAATTGTATTCCTCTCTTTCTATAGTAAGTTATGGTGAATCTAGTGTGTGAATGTTAGACCACGGCCAGTGTTTATCAAACTGCATAAAGCTCATTTCTGGACTTCAGTGAAGATGTAGTAAAATCCTTCACTTTTACTCCTACTCTAAAACCTAAGAATAAAAACTATTTATCAAACTTCTTTTGACTTTCTGACTTTTGACTGCAGTATAGAAATAGAGCCGAGCATGCCCCTGTTTTCTGTCTAATAATAAGAATACTACATTAGCAGTATAATTAAGAATAGAGTGGTTTATTTACATTTGATAGGATGTTACACGTCTTTTTCTTTCTTCTAATCCGGGGTGCAACCAAACAAAAAGAATCAATCTGGCATTGATTTGCAATCACTGCCTACCATCAGCATCTTCATTGTCTGCACTTCATTGTCAGTGGGGTTCTAAATTTCCCTTTCCTTTTATTTCATCCTTATTTATATATCTATACTTTAGAAATATATCAGATTTTTGTTAATTTCCCATTTTAATTATTCCTGCAGAGTTAAAGAGTTCATACAAATAAAAAGAACTTTTTAAAAAAATTCAAATTTTTTTTACATTCATGCAGAACAACACACCACTTAATAAACTGTCGAGATATTTTTTTAAAGAATGTACAATATGACAAATGTAGGGTCAGTCCATATCTCTGATTCCCTCTCTGAGCATCCATGTGATGTTAAAAGTCACTTTTCACTTCGCGATCATCAGGAGGCAGCCACTTGATAAATGTGTCCTCTTGCTCACACTCAGACAAGAACTTTTTTACTCTTAAGTTTCTACTTCAGACCTTTCTGAAGTGTAATTCTTAGGAGTTTGATAAATACAGGTTTTAGTGCCTGTGTACAGGACGCACATGGCTTTTCTTGCTGTCCAGGATGCTTTAGTCTGCTTTGGTTAGGATGTTAAGGTTGTGTCAACTGTTTATATAGCTCTCACACTGACTTTCAACTGGGTCCAATACTAAAGTATGTCACTTATAGTTTCAATCCCACAGGTTTTAACTGCCAATGAACAGTTTCATTCGAATACGCTGCATCAAAGTCACACCCACTGTAATCAGTCAATAACAGTATTAATCTTTATACATCCTAATTGAGTTACCACAGGCCGGAATTACAATACATGTACCATTTTTTTAAACATAGCATTTATCTGAATTCTTTATATTGACTATTATTTTCCTATATCTATTTAATGTATTTTATCCTTTCAGTGGTAATATGAGAGAGAGTTGGAGGGGTTACGTGTGTTTCTGCTGTTTTGGCTCGATGTGTGTTTACTCAGACAGAAAAGAGTTTTTAGTGGTAATGTAACAACTCACTCTCGTGCTGTACGTGGCTACGGGGTTTTATCGTGCACCTCTTCTGTTTCACATTGCCACTCCCGGTAGAACACAAAAGTAAACATGGTCAGTGGCGCACACATACGAAGACGCACTCGCACTCACACATGCGCAGGCAAGACTTTCTGGTTACCTCCTGGGTGTTGTGCGGTTCTTAGTGAGCTACAGTCACACAAACAGGTTCGGTGGGCTGTAAACGTCATCAGCAGAAGTTTGTGACTCTCCCGTCGTTTCTCTACTCGGCCGTGTGTGCTCAGCTCATCGGGAGGAAGTCACCGCTTCAGCTGACAGGCCTCGACCGGACCCTGGCAAACCTCAAGTTTGGAGTTCATTTATAAAACTATGAGACTTCATGGAGATTTCAAAGAAATGTATGTTGTTCTGTGAACTGTTCAGCTAGACAGAAGCCAGCTATGAGTGTTTTATACTGGCTCCTTGGCTATATGTATAATCCAAAAACGTTGTCAGCAATTGAAATGAATCACCAGTTACATACAGTAATGAGATACATGTCAATTGGTCCTAGGCAGAGGGATTTATACCCCTAAATTTGACTGTAGAGCATTGGGCATCACAACTAATATAATTTGATTTTTAGAGGATCTCTAAGAGTGATTTGGAAAAACAAATCTTGAACCTTTTCAAATCCTTGGTGAGTGCTTGAAACATCTTTTAGATGTTACTGGTGTGCCTCATTTTTCTAGTAAGTCTTTGTCTAAACTATCACTTGGGACAGCTGAAAAAGCTTTACTGACTCATAGTAGAAGCAGCAGGAAGAGCAGAACGCCCCCGTACTTTTCATCATGCTGCCAGCCACTGAGAGAACCACCCAGTAATACCACATTTAGTTTCCCCCTGCGAAAACCTATGAAGGTCTTGTGTTTATCAAAATGTGTTGAAGCACTTCATCAATATATCAAGGCCATTCCATACAAAGTGATGACAGGTGCACATTAAGAAATAGTTGTTAGGTCCAGCTGGCCTGCAGGTTTTTGTGAAGCAACAAGTTGACTTTCTCCTTGCCTCCTTTAGTAAAAACTTTCATCTAATATTGCCTTGGTTTTTTTTTTGTTTTTTTCTTGTTTATTTCTTTGGATTGAAAAATAACTAACTCCCCACTTTTTTCTCTCTCCACCACCTCCACTTCTAACGTCAGGAAAAAGTCGATTGTCTTTATACAATATACACACTGAAATGAGATACTGCTCCTCCAACATTTCTGTCTTTCCTTGTCCCTCCACCTGGCTCTCACGTTTTCTGAGTTTGAAGGAAAATGAAAAATGCTGTAATGTCTCCTCACAGCGCAAAATCACTTAGCGAGAGAGAACTGCACCTGTCTCCTTTATAAATCGGGGACTGACCTGGTGTGTTGGAGTCTGGCGATTGTCAGCAGTGGCTCCTCAGTTCAAAGGCTTCATGCTATATAATAATATGCAGACAGACGGAGCTAACAGAGCCCATCCACCAGATGTGGAGTCTGAAACACTCCAGTGTCTGTGCTGTCTGTCCGCAGCCCGCAGCTATTCAATACACACACCGATGAGCAGGCAAAAAAAAAAAAAAAAAAAAATATATATATATATATATATATATTATAAAATACACACACACATACAGACATGAAGCTGTAGAATCTTAAAGCTTCATTGCTCATCTTTCTATGTCGGTGTTTCTGTATCTTTTTCTCTTGCTCACTTGTTCCAACTGACCATCCAACTATCTTTCAACCTAATGTACAAGACCTGGGTTCAGTTTATCCCCTAAATGCTTTCCCCCATCTCAGACATCAGTTTCACACCTTTCATAAAGCAGCTTAGACACCTGTGAAATCATTCTGACTCTGCCGAGCTGTGTGCGTCATTAGATTCCAACTGGATCATCAGAGACTTGGATCCGAACTGGGAAAATTCCTTCATCTTTGTCCTAAACCCCTGATAAATTGTTTTGTGCTCTCACAAACTACACAGCTGCTTTGATCCATACTATGTTTGTGTCCACATTTGTCACTGCGGATCCCGAATGATTGGACTCTCAGTAGCTTCACAGCCCATTTCTCAACCTCTGTTTCTCCCTGTCTTTTGAAGAGGACGGAGGATTGTTTACGTTAGCTTGAACCAGACCCGAGCACGTCATGGCTTTTATGGCTTTTAAAAGGACACTGTGTAATGTGTATAGTGGAGAGTTACTGTATACAGTTTAAGCAGGAAGGACAGACCTGGAGGAAAAGGAAGTTCCTGCAAAGGTAATGAAGTAAAACTATCCATGGGCATGTTTCTCCTGCACAGCGAAGAGAAGACAGGAAAAGGGAAGATGTGGAGAAGAGAAAAGGACAGACAATACTGCAATTTGATGAGAAGCTCTGACCCACCAAACGATAGTACTGTAAACATATTCCATATGCTCTCACTGTCTCCACCTCTGTCTCCTCCTTTTCTCCTGTCTGTTCGTCTCACCGCATCTCTTCTGATTTCCTTCCTTTCCCCTTTTCTCATTCCTTTTCACTCTTCCGCCCTTCTCTCCTACCCACTTGTTGTTTTATTGAGGAATGCTCCACTGAAAAGAGCATTTGATCTCACTGCTGCTTTGACCTAAAGATGGAGGAAGGGAGAAGGGATTTAAGGCTGCATGTGTCCCCAATTACGGCGCCGAGATGGCAGCAATAACGCACTGTTTCACTCAGCGGCTGGTGGACGGGAAAGAGACGCCTAATGAAGGCCAGAGTACCCCTAGCTGCTGCCAATTCTAACACATACATGGACACTGCACATGCATGGACACACACGCACGCGCACACACACACACACACACAGGCTTGCTCATGACAAGAGCCTTCACACAGCTCACCACATTTGAAGGCTTACACTGCACACATTTTCTCACCCCACCCTGTCTGTTTGACTTCCCTCCACAGCAGTCTCATAAAAATCGATAAAATAAATAAAGAACAATCAAACTGTTTTTATTCCTATGACAGGGACGCTGGGGATATTTTAGACTAAACCAAAAGAGCTAAACTAGCTCACGTAGCCTACAGCATGATCAGGAAACCGTACTGGCTTTCTTTGTCCCTCATATCTACATCATGCAAGTGTTTTCTAACTACAGTTAGCATGTGATAATGTACTACGGATACACTCCACGCACAACGATTACAAACATTTCTAACTTCAACTGCGTTCAAAATTTCACCTTCTTTTCTGTCATAAATCAGCCGAGCCGTTTCTTCAATCCCTCCTGAGAAAAAATATCTGTAAAACTGTTTAGGTGTCCTATTAAAAAATTAAATATCCTTGCCTTAATCCAATTTTGACTCTTTTTTATATATATATATATATATATATATATATATATATATATATATATATATATATATATATATATATATATATATATATATATATATTATAAAATACACACACACATACAGACATGAAGCTGTAGAATCTTAAAGCTTCATTGCTCATCTTTCTATGTCGGTGTTTCTGTATCTTTTTCTCTTGCTCACTTGTTCCAACTGACCATCCAACTATCTTTCAACCTAATGTACAAGACCTGGGTTCAGTTTATCCCCTAAATGCTTTCCCCCATCTCAGACATCAGTTTCACACCTTTCATAAAGCAGCTTAGACACCTGTGAAATCATTCTGACTCTGCCGAGCTGTGTGCGTCATTAGATTCCAACTGGATCATCAGAGACTTGGATCCGAACTGGGAAAATTCCTTCATCTTTGTCCTAAACCCCTGATAAATTGTTTTGTGCTCTCACAAACTACACAGCTGCTTTGATCCATACTATGTTTGTGTCCACATTTGTCACTGCGGATCCCGAATGATTGGACTCTCAGTAGCTTCACAGCCCATTTCTCAACCTCTGTTTCTCCCTGTCTTTTGAAGAGGACGGAGGATTGTTTACGTTAGCTTGAACCAGACCCGAGCACGTCATGGCTTTTATGGCTTTTAAAAGGACACTGTGTAATGTGTATAGTGGAGAGTTACTGTATACAGTTTAAGCAGGAAGGACAGACCTGGAGGAAAAGGAAGTTCCTGCAAAGGTAATGAAGTAAAACTTTCCATGGGCATGTTTCTCCTGCACAGCGAAGAGAAGACAGGAAAAGGGAAGATGTGGAGAAGAAAAGGACAGACAATACTGCAATTTGATGAGAAGCTCTGACCCACCAAACGATAGTACTGTAAACATATTCCATATGCTCTCACTGTCTCCACCTCTGTCTCCTCCTTTTCTCCTGTCTGGTCGTCTCACCGCATCTCTTCTGATTTCCTTCCTTTCCCCTTTTCTCATTCCTTTTCACTCTTCCGCCCTTCTCTCCTACCCACTTGTTGTTTTATTGAGGAATGCTCCACTGAAAAGAGCATTTGATCTCACTGCTGCTTTGACCTAAAGATGGAGGAAGGGAGAAGGGATTTAAGGCTGCATGTGTCCCCAATTACGGCGCCGAGATGGCAGCAATAACGCACTGCTTCACTCAGCGGCTGGTGGACGGGAAAGAGACGCCTAATGAAGGCCAGAGTACCCCTAGCTGCTGCCAATTCTAACACATACATGGACACTGCACATGCATGGACACACACGCACGCGCACACACACACACACAGGCTTGCTCATGACAAGAGCCTTCACACAGCTCACCACATTTGAAGGCTTACACTGCACACATTTTCTCACCCCACCCTGTCTGTTTGACTTCCCTCCACAGCAGTCTCATAAAAATCGATAAAATAAATAATGGACCATCAAACTGTTTTTATTCCTATGACAGGGACGCTGGGGATATTTTAGACTAAACCAAAAGAGCTAAACTAGCTCACGTAGCCTACAGCATGATCAGGAAACCGTACTGGCTTTCTTTGTCCCTCATATCTACATCATGCAAGTGTTTTCTAACTACAGTTAGCATGTGATAATGTACTACGGATACACTCCACGCACAACGATTACAAACATTTCTAACTTCAACTGCGTTCAAAATTTCACCCCTTCTTTTCTGTCATAAATCAGCCGAGCCGTTTCTTCAATCCCTCCTGAGAAAAAAATATCTGTAAAACTGTTTAGGTGTCCTATTAAAAATTAAATATCCTTGCCTTAATCCAATTTTGACTCTTTTTTATATATATATATATATATATATATATATATATATATATATATATATATATATATATATATATATATATATATATATATATATATATATATATATGAGGCATATAATGTCCCATCAGCATGGTTGTTACATCCCTGGGTTACTGAGATGCTCGTATTTGTAGTGCGTTTAGAACCTTCAGAAATGCAAGCAAAAAACCCCATGCTCTATGAGGTGTACCGCTCCACTGACGTGTCAAATAACCCCATTTCTATGCAGCCTAACTTATCTGGAAAATAACAGTATATGGTGACCTGTAATAACTACGCTGCAAGTCTGTGAGAAAAGGAGGAAAAAAACAAAAACAGTCAAAGGTTCAAAGGTCTGATAAACTGATGAGAATTAAGGGGCAGAAATATCACATGAAGGTGTGCAGCAGGCGGTGGGATCCTGCACTCAGAGGGATCTAGCAGACTTCGTCTCTGCAACCTGGGCGATTCTGGACAGGAAATGAGGTAATACAATAGAGATCTTTGTGCCTGTAGTACTCCTTTAACACCTCTTTCTTCTCTGCGCCGCCATCTGCCTATCCTCCTTTCCATCGTCTGGGGTGGAGGTTGGATCAGTTATGAAGTGTCTGTTTGAGAGAACCGGGTTTATGGGAGGTGAGGTGAGACTGTGTTTGGAGAAGCAAGCTGGGATGCTTTACAAGGTGTGCTTAGTCAGCCCCCGCACCAGTCATCTGTTGAAATGAGATGGAAATGACAACAAGCTAAGGAAATGTGAGAAGAACCGTGATCATCTTTGTCTCTCGCGGCAGATTTTGTCTCTCTCCCTCCCTGGCACTCTTGTTTTCGCTCTCTTTTGTATTTTTCCCACTCTAATAAAATCCAGGCTTTCTACATCCATCAGCCATCCGCACTCCCTCTACTTGTTCTGTGTTCAATCCAGGAAGATGTCTTTGGGTGGAAGTCTTGTCATAATCAGCCCACATTTGCAGCCAACAGAAAACAATGGCAAACAAAGAGAGATCAGGCACGATGTTCCACCCAGCAGGCTCGTTTGTTTTGATCTGTCTTTGAGGCTTTGTGCATCATAAATTATCATCATTATAAATTGGTTTAAATTACAAATGATGAGACTCAAGATATGGGAGTAGAAACGGCAGCAGAAAAACTAACTAAAAGCTTTATTTATTCATCAGAGGAAGTAAATATTAAAATATCCTTAATCATACATCTGAAGTAACATTTTTTTTCTAGTGTAGATTTGAGTGGAAAGCTGCAAAATGGATGTATACACATAATTTACTAACAAATAATGAACATTGACAATACAATGAATCCGCTTTTATGGCTTTTAGAGGTTTAGGTAGGCTGAAGCAGGCACTACCTACATATCTTAGGAACGTGAAACCGGATTCACTTATGTTTTAACCAGATATTTTTCTCTTTATTTTCTCCCTAAGATTGACATTCAGCTCGCCTGGTGTCTTTTTCCATGCTGGGTTTTCCATCGTTCATCTCTCCACCTTTTCATCACTCCATAACCATACGAAACCTGTCTGCCCTTTTCCTCCTTTGCTACTTTTAAGGAATTTTTTTCTTCACATGTTGTTATTCTTTTCCTGACGATTTCCAAACCACAGTTTAAAAATCGAGTCTGTTTCCGTTCAGTGGGTTTCCCACATGGTCAAGTTTATCTTATATCATCTCCACAGTTTTCATGACTTACATCTGTCTGAAATTTTTTCCTCGTCTTTTGTACTTCTTTCACATTTTGTTATCCCTCTTTTTTTTCCCCCAATCTAAGGCAGATCCGGAGCAGGTGTCCCAACCCTCCTCATTACTCCCCTTCCCTCTTTTTGACATCAGGGATGGGTCGAAGGGGAATCAGAAGCAGGCATTCTATCTCTCCAAAATGCACATAGTGTATACACTTACAAACACACCACATCTGGTTCCTCACTTATTAGGGCAGATGGGTAAATTTCATTATAAGAGAATCCCTTTTGACAAATCATTCCCATGAAGAAAGGCCTATTTGGACTAAATCACATGAAACCTCCCTCACATGTACAGAATAAAAAGCAGGGCTCTTTACTATTTTTTTCACTGTTGTGAAAAACTCAGTGAAGTAGTGTCATTTCTCTTCAAGCTGAAACCCGATTACAAAGGTTCCTTCATTAGCGTATGGCCTAAGAATTTTGGAAGAGGTTGGTCGTAGATTGGCTAAAAAGGCTTGATTAACAGAACTGGACTCTGGCTCCTGACAGTCAATATTACACTGTTCCCACTTTTACCAAGCTGATTTTGTTTCAAATTTGCTGAAAGTGGAAACAAATTGTCTAAGCTTTTTTTTTGGCCCGAATATTAACTTTTTGTCACTTTTAATCCTTTTTGAGCATTAAAAACAAGCTTGGCTGTAGGGTTATTTTTGCATGGTTTTCTCTGTTTATCTCTCAGTTCTTCACAAAATATATTGAATTATCTCAGATCATGGGACAGTAAGTGAGGCCTGTTTTTTTTTTTTTTTTTTTTTTTGTTAGCTCTCATATTGCAGATCCATCACTGCATAACCTCACTTGGACAAAAGTGATTCTTTTTAAAAAAGGTATTTGTCTAAATCCGTTGCGCATTCAAGATAACTTATGATCTTGAATACATGTCATCTTAACTGAATACTGTCAACATTTCAAATACATTTATTCATTTATGTTTGTATATTTTCAATCTGTATCTCACAGTACTTTCTGAGATGTATGTGAAATCTGTTTTTGTGGTATCGTATGTGAAAATGCTCCAGTCCAATTCCCTGGGTCTTAATAATTCTTTCTGCAGTAGCGGACAGTGTTTTGGACATTGACCGTGTGGGTTTATCTCCCTGGCTCGTTTTCAGCTCTAACTTTTGGGACACAAAGCTCTCAATTCTCTTTCCCACCACTCATCTCCCCTATTCTTCCCTTTTCTCTCTCCCATCCTGCCGTCTCCCTCATTAGTCGCCTACCTTTTCCTCCAAACAAGTCGAGGAATGCTGGTGCTTATTTTCACAACCAGGGATGAGGAGAGGGTTCCCGTAGCGCATCAGTGTGATTGACAGTGAAGCGTGCTGAAAACGCTCAGGGGTTCTCTGTTTGCAGCCCAGACTTGGTCTCTGATACGGGGCTGGAAAACCAAAGAATAGGAACCCAGGAGAACCCATTTCATTTTGCTGGAATGAGTATTCCTTGCACTCTTGGTATTTTTCTCTCACTTTAATCTCTCTCTGTCTTAGTTTCAACATTATATCTCCCTGTCTCTCTTCTCCTCCTCTGTTTCAAATTCTCTCTCTGTCCCTGCCATATTTTCACTGTGGCATGGTGTCAAATTTCTCTTAGCTAGGTCCATCTTACAGCGTCAGCCAAGACTGCGAGTCATGAGATGATGGAGACACGATGTCTCATACCCAGTTTCCCAGAAACATCCCAGAATTATTCTGCATAATTTTTATTGTGCAGTCACTGGCCCATGTAAAACATCTGGTCAATCAGAAAGAGAAAGCTTGCAAACCACACTGGGTTAACTGAATGGCGTTCTTGATGGTTTAAAAGAGCATTCCACCAATTTAGCCTTGCAATCCTATAAAAATAATGGACACACCATGGACAGTTTTTTTTTAAAAAATGAACAAAGTCGACGCAGAAGAGGGTTAGTAATGTAGTCTCAACCTGCTGGCTTCAAGCAGAGATGAGGAGCTCGCCACAGCGGTCTGGTAAGCTAATTTCTGTCTTACTCCACACCTCCAGATTTTTTCATTGTCAAACTAGTGGTCTTCAGCCCCAAATGAAGCTGTCTCAAGTGATGTCACAGTTTATCAGACTTTGCACATGTATATGCAATAATGCTCCCCAAGAACTGTAAACAGACTCTGATGTGTAAAATCAGTGGAGTTCCCCTTTAAAATGCCTGACCATGGGGATGTATTTTATCGTATGATTAATAACAAAAATGTCTTCATTGTGTGTGGAAATACAAACATAAAATAGACAGATGTGTACTGAATTGTATCATTTGATCTGAATGTGGTGCATTTTTGTGTGTTTTTGAATTGATTCATACTTTAGAGTCAAAGCAACCATGACCATGGCGTAATGGAAGACAGACCAGCAGCATTCTGGCTAATAATTCCAATGTTCCAATTTACTCCCGTCATTGTGTTTGACGTGTCAGTTAAATCAAACCTCCTTAGCTTGAAATGGTCATGCTCTGTGTTTCATTAATGGTCTCTGGCCTAAATGCTCTCCATTGATTTGAAGGCCAGCCTGCCAACACTTCTCGGTCATTATAGGTCCTGCAGACAAGGGGAAATTTCAGCCTGGCAGGTGAGGAAATACCGACACACGTAAAGAGTGGTTCTGGAGTGGCGCCCAGCTCAACTGTAGTCACATGATGTCTAAATCCAAGTCACGTTTGAAATCCAGCAGCATTATCGTGGCGTTCCCATATTCCGTCTGCTAGGGCCTCTCCTTTTGAATCTGTCATCCTCGAGGAATCTGGGAATGCCGGCAGTGAGCTTATGGAGTGTGTGTGTGTCCCTGGCTGCACCTGGGCAGACATTCACACACATACACACACACACAGACACACACACACACACACACACAAGCCAGCCAGCAAAATGTTATGTGTACTATTCACACCATGCACACCACACACACACATGACACATAAGAGTCATCTAGTCACAGAAAAAAAAAAAGTAAAATGACTGATGCCTTATGAGCTACACCCCACAGACCCGACTGCTTTGGTCTTAGCTTATATAGCTTACCTTATTTTCAACACCATGACCACAACAGGGACATTCTCAACAGGACACAAATTTGCACAAATTTATCCGCCGCTCACATTCACCATGCTCATTGCAAGCACAGCCATCCAGTCCCACATCCACACAAAGTAACACACACAATGTGATGCAGGTGTATCTACATTCCACAGACAGATGAACAGACAGATGGCTACCTCTGCAGATTACGTCAGGGTCTCAGGGCTCAGTCTATCTGCTTGGAAGCGATCGGGCTCTCCAGGAAGCTGAGCACACGCGCGTGCGCGCACACACACACAAACGTGCACACACACGCGCACACACGCTTGTACGAGACCTGTCAGGTGAAAACAGATGAGCCACACAGTAGGTGGTAACATGCTTGTGCAGATTCCTCACTAGTCTGCTTACGCCGCTTGTAACCTTGTAACACGAGCTAAAGGGAGCCTCACCCAAAATGGACTAAGCAGGCCTAATACATTAGCAGGGTTTCCAACGCAGAAGCTCACCGGAACAGCAGGGGCCCGTGCATCAGCCCGTTTTAACATATGAGGCCTAGCAGAGTCCGATCGGGCCAAACAGTTAGAATCACACAGCATGAAACTGACAAATGTGAAAGACGGACCGTGGTTTAGTAAGATCCTCAGCACATAGCTAATCTTTCCATACAGAGGAGATTTGTGAAATTGCCTTTACTGTACATAAATCCAGACAAACCCACTAAGAGCTAGGTTTATTCCCAAGCTCCAGGCCATGCTGTGTGTTTGCGTGGGTTTCCTTAGCGCTCGCAGGTTTCCTCCCATATTTCAAAGGCAGGCAAGTAGTCTGGGGGACTGGAAATTATTCACTTGCCACTGGTATGAATGTGCATGTGGGCCTGAATAGTTTAAAGACCAGTAGTTACTGAGGTGTCAGCTATGGCTGGGAAATATTGCTGAAATAAATATCATAGTATTAATCACATTTTTTTTTTTTGATATTATTGTGCAAAATGCAAATTTATGCTGAATAAACACATAAAAAGATCAAACCGATCCAATTATATAGACAGAAATCTTTGCACATATAAGTCAATTAACAATGATATTGAATCAATTGAATCATCCAGCCCTAGTGTCAGCAAATTGAGATCCTAAGCAGGTGTAAAGGTCAAAGGAACAACGCATCAGATCATAGATTCTGGTTATGTTTGGTGCTAAATTGCTCATTTACAAGGAGTCCCAACAACCCCAGCAGTCTAACCACCGTGTCCCGTCTTCCCGTTTTCCTGTTTCTAAACGTTTCTTATGTCCTATCCAATATTTAAAAAAATGCTCATCTACATCATTTTAGAATGCTGCCATTACTGTTTCTAGCCCCCGTGGTGTTATGGGCTTCGTGATATTCTTATTTTCAGTACATGACTTGGCACGGGTACACCAACCAATTTGCCCTAGTTGTGGGTGAGATGCCACTATAGGGTTTCAGTGGAATAGCGGGAGCGCCCTCCCCCTATTTTTGTGTTATGTGTGCGGTTAGGCCGAGGGCTGCTAAAGACTGGGAGATGACGTTAAACGAATGGTTTGGACAAGAAAATCCCCACTGATGGCTCTATGGAAATTCTTCTTTTGTTTGCTACCTTCAGAGAGGTCAGAGGTCAGGATCTGCTGCAGACCCTCAGACCAGCATCCCAGCAGGTTGTACAGATTTAGTGTCTTCCGTAATGACATAGCTCTGCGGTCCACTCAGGCGTGCCCTTCAGCCTTGACCGAGGAATGCTGGGTAGTGACAGTTGTCAACGTGAGCCTGACGCTGTGATATCATTTGTGAAATGACAAACTGCTGTTTAAAAGGATCTTCTCTGCTCTGGCTGATCTGTGTCAGCTATAGCTTATTCTCGGTGTGCTCAAGTTTCCTCTGAAGTAGCTTTGCAGCAGGTGAGAAGAAAAAAAAAAAGCCTCTGAGATGGTTGGGTGTCAGGATTTGATTTTGATAGGTTTATGCAATGGGGAACTTACTGTATGTACAATTAAAATCAGTGCTGATCCCTGTTTAGCGCACACAGCTATTTTAAAGATATTTTTAAAAAGCTATGCAAGAAAGTGTCTCAATGTTCGTGCCTCCATGTCAATCGAATCAAGCTCCTTATTATTAAAGAAAATAAAACATAAAAAATGGCCTCATGAAGCATGTTTTGCTGGAAGAAAGAGTTGAAGTTTGCTCCAAAATTTAACAAGAATTTGATGTCAAGCTAAACTATCATTTCAGACGCATTGCAGCTTTCTGAAACGTGGAGCAAAAGTTGCATAAAACATCCTCCCTGCTCAGCTCTGTGTGGTTTTTGGAGGGGAAGCAACAATTTTTCCTTTTTTTTAACTGTGTTTTTTCATGTTAGAGCAAATGGTTTTTGCAACTTGAGCCCTTTCTCTCTCTTGTTGTCTATTGTTCTGATCCAAAAAGGGCCTTGTCCTGCAGCCTCCTGTCATCTACCATGCTGTCTCCTCCGCTGCCTCCCTCTCTCTCCCCCACCCCCCTCTGTGGTCTTATAAGGTTACAGAGCAGAACCTTCTGAGGCAATGCACTAATGTGTGTTTGTCTTAGTGATTCCTGTGTTCTTTGGTCCATGATGTCCTCAGGTGAACACTGAACTGGGCCTGCTTTTATTCCTCTATACGCTCCAATTGAGCCTGGGAACTAACAGCTGCATGCACACACGCAGGTGCAGCTCTACAAAAACACACACACACACCCACACACACACACATTATTATCCTTTTTCTAGCTCTATCTCTTCGTCTCGTCTCTCTTTTAAGGGTAATTTAAAGTTATTTCCACTTGGGTTTATTACAATTGTAGCTTGAGTTGTGGCATTATTTCTATTTGTAATAAAAACATTGTACCTACCAAACTGGGAACACAGCTTGCCAAAAAAGAAGTCAGACGGGGAAAGAAACACAAGAATTCAGACAATTAAACCGATTTTATACCTTCCCTCATATTTAGTTGAAATACAAAGCAAATAAAATTATTATTTGGAAAGTCACCATAATGTTTGATTCAGTTACATTCAATTCCATATACTTTATTTGTCTTTCAAGGGGTAATTTAAGGCGAGCAAGTTTGCTAACAAAATAACACAGACATCTCACCCACACATATAAAAACAATCCAAAAATACAAATATTAGAAAGAGTTCAAATTAAGGATTAATGGCAGTGGTCAGATCTGAGCAGTCCCCCACAAACGCACATACCATGTTTAAAAAAGCAGAAGTCAAAAGTAGCAGTGTATTAATCAGTACATCCACAACAGTTTCCAGACTGATTTCTAAGTCTAGTTTTTATCCACTTTACTTTGCGTATCTGCTTATGCACAAAATTTGCCTCTGCAATGAGGAATTATTAGTGACAGTGGGGCTGTGCATACTTTCCATCCTACCTCCGAATAAAGTTAATTTTGATAATGCAGTTGGCCGGTTTACAACTTGTCAGATCATTCAGAAGTGGTGTTGTGTAGTAATATTGCTGTGTTCCCATATTTCAGTAGGTATTTTGGCCAGCACTTTACCATAACCAATAGAAATGATGGCCAAAATGTCAAAAATAAGAACCAAGTTGTAATAAACCCTAACCCTTCCATTTGAGTAACCAAAATCACCAATCATTTCTGTCTCCTTCTTCCCACTGTCCACCATTCCTTGGACTCTGTGAGGCCCATGTACTGTATGACCAGTGAAACAGTTATTCACATCTATGACAGTGAATAAAATCTCCAGCCAAAACAAATCACGACTTGGTGGGACAAAAACCCACTTCTTAAAAAGCAGATTTTACGAGTGCCCTCACTTTGGGTTTATTGTGAAGTTTCCCTTTTTTCTCTTACTGTGTTTTTTTTCTGAACTCTCACATTTACCAAGTCATCTTCCCTCCATTTATCTCCAATGCTTCTACTCTCCTTTGCAGGCCTCCCTGACTTCTCTACTCTCCTTTGCTCTCCGCCAGTCTTCTTTTTTTCTTCCCCTTGGCATGAAAAGTCTTTATTCTCTCAGGTCCCTGTCCTTTCGCCAAGACTGTAACTTTCTGCTCATTTTCCAATCTTGAACCTAATAAGTCATTAAGGCAGCTCGAGCCCTATATGGTATTTAGTCTGGTTCTTGGTGCACGCAACAGCAGAACATTCGCTGAATGCTTCACTCTTCTCATATCTGTAACTGAACATTTGGGTATATGGAGGGAATGCATGTTCACATAAAAGTTAGGTGAGTATGCATGGGGGGGGCGCGGTTGAGATGTGACGGTGGTTTGTAGGGGAAATCAGAGCATTTTTTTATGCAGAGGCACCTAAGTTTAAAAGTTTTGTTTTTTTTAAATAAAATGGGTGAGCAAACATTAGAAAAGAGATCAAGAGAAAGATATCCAGTAAATAAATTTGAGAAGGAAATCATTATCATTCCCGAATTTTCTTAATCTACGCATATCAATGCCCCACCTCCTTAATGCAGAAATATGACATGGCTGCATTGTGAAAATAGTGGGTTTGCTGTTCTTCCAGATAACCTCTGAGTTAGGTCAGTTTTCCAGCTAATAGGGATGGCAGAGGACCTTGGGAGAGGCCCTAATAACAGAGTGGGAGAGCGCATACATCAGTCTCACTCACCACACCAACCACTCTGGCTCCAAACACAGCCCCTCAGACCATATAACAGCGTATTAGTTGCCATGCATAACTGCTCAGATTGAACATTTCTGATTTGGTTCTGCTTTACCCTCTGAGGCTCCCCTTTTTCTCACTTTCTCCTTCACTTTCCTTTGATTCATTCCTTTCCCTCGTTCCCATGCCTTTGAGTTTGAAGGTCTGCACTAACTTCCATATGCTGCTGTCACAGTAAAGTCACACCATATTCTCCAAGCTTTATATGGGTTAAGGTCATGTCCCTGCGTTATTTTTATCATCATCAGCCAAATACATCTGGATGGGGATCAGAGGGCTGCTCTCATGGAACTTTCTGTCTGGAGATTTGCTGTCTGGACCTCTCAAAAGAACCTTCATGTTAACAATTTACTGTAAATTGTGCCACAGGGATGGCAAATGAGTGGCACCCAGTTGCAAATGAAAGAAGAGGTTCCAGAACTTTCAGTTGTATGAAATATGCCAAGAGGGGCAAGTGATAGTATATATTAAGGTTGTCAGACATCCAGATTTTTGATGGATGTTCCCTGCCATACCAAAATGGCCTGAAGTTCAATACTGACATGCTGTGGAAATATGTGCACAGCTTTATGATCCAGGTTATATTGGTTTTCTTTGAAGGTACTTAAAGGGAAATTACTGTAAAATTAGGGTTTTTAACAGTTGAGATAATCATCATTCTAATAAAAACCAATGGGCAGAGATGGTATCAGTGCACAAATAGTTCTAGGAAGCTGACTTGTGGCTTTAAAAATGGAAATGATAGAGAACCAGCGAAAAGGTAGCTTGGCCCTTGGCACGAAACAGACTTCAACCAGCGCTGTTAAATTCTCTTAGAAACTGGAATTTTAAAGGGTGCTGTAGATGTGAATTACATACTGTACCTGTGAAATGATGACTCTACAACTATCACCACGCTATTAAAAAAGAAAGGGGGCATTCACATGTAAGCTGACCTTTTAGTTGGTGTTATAAGCTATTGACAGCAAAAACATGTAATCTACAAGTAAAACAATGCACTGGGATTGGTTGTCTGTGAACATGTTAGAGGACCGAAATTATTAAGCTTTATCGGAGGCTGTTGAGACTACCCTCCAGATTTAATCAGTTAGCCTACCTACTATTAAGGAAACATGGTAACGTTGCTATTTGAATCAATTAAAAACATGTAGTTGTCATGATAAAATAGCTTTGAATGTTCAGTGTTCAATGAAATTGTATACCGAAATTAAATTAATATAAATGTATTTCTCCACGATTTGATATATATCTGCATTTGTGCAGGTGTGCACGTATCCGGCGTCCCAATCTGCTCAAAAATTGCTCATACCTAAACAAGAAGGCATGTTTTGTCTATGGCCTTTTGAAACAACCCATAATACCATTACAAGAACAATTCATAACGCTATTTTCTAATTTGTCACTGCAGTAGTTACGGTTTTAGTAAAGTGTAGGCAACTAATACTTCAAGGTTGTGGTCATGGTTAAAAGGAAATTCACCATAATAGCTTCTTCCTTTTTTCTACAATCATCAAAAGCAGGGCCTTGGATCCCTTTTACAGATTCATACTTTCAGACTAGGGCCTTTATAATACACAGATCCAGTCAACATATGGGGAACTATCAGAATCCGGATCATGATCCAATCAGGGCCCACAACCACAACTGCAAGAACTGTTCATTTAAACTGACACAGGCACTGTGAAGGTGCCTATTTTTAGTCCCTCATTAACAAATAGGCCTAATACAATTGCGGCCCTCCGCTGCTGAGAAACATTAGAAAGCTAATATCAAAATTACTGTGCAATTCATCTCCAGATATTTCAGATGATTGTCTCAATGAAAGAGAACTAACAGATGTGACCCAAATAGAGGAGAAATAAAATGGAGGAGAAATAGAGTGACCTCTTGTCTATTTGGACAACTGTCTTATCTGAAAAAGTAATGTCAGTAAAATCGGTTGTTTATTCCTGAGAAAAAAAATACATTTCCTAAGAACGGACAGGTCCAAAACTGTTCCTGAAAATACCACACTTTCTTCTCAAAAGTGTGCAGCTGTGCCTCCCCCTTATGGTTTTTATAAACTTTGGCAAGGTCCAACTCTCAGTCTTCCCTCCTCCTTCCCCTCCTCCTCTGCTCTCATGTCCAGCCCCCTCTATTGAACTCTCACCTGGCTGCGCTTGGCTAGCTCTGTGTTAGTGAAGCTAGTGAGCTGCATTGTCCCCGCTCATCCGTCTTTTCTTTTACACACAGGGCTCTGCGCTTCTTCAAGTCTGTCAGTCCAGAACACAGAGGAAACTTAGACTCACCTTGGGGGCCAAGACTAACTATATTGTCCTGTTGCAATAGGAGCCCTCGGGAACAAACTTGCAAGTCATTTTGGGTCCCATACTGTAGCACAAGTTGTGAGAGAATTTGAGATAAAGATAACTGAGAAGATAACAACATAGCCAGCAGAGATTATGAGTTATCGTGTGAACACAAATAAATACCAGTTTAATAAAGAGGTAACATAATGAACGCACGCCTATCTTTATGGTACACAACCCCCCCCACCCACCCCCCGGTTGCTGGTTGCTACATATCTGTAATAATCTTGACCATAACTCATAAAGCTGCCAGCTTCTTGTTATGAGCCTGCTGCCAAGACTCCAGACTCCCTCACTAACAGGTGCAGAGGCCCAAAGCGCTGTTCATTAACACAGCTCATTTCACAAGCACCACCACATAGTCTTTACCATCCTGACACAGCACGTGTAAAACAACACATTATCACCCAATTAGAATGACCCTGTGTCAGACGTCTGGTCCTGTTTGGCTGCAGACTTTCTCTCCTCACACACCCCGACTGTCACCCCGCCTCCCGCAAACATAGCTAGAATGTTTTCAAGTGGTTAATTCAAGACTGTAAACTGTTTTAAAAGTTTATGAAGTTGTTGAAACATATTTGAGAACAGGCTAGGTTTGCCGATATATCTGTATGCAAACAGTTGTGTCATTGCATATGGTTGCATTTTTGCACGTGCTTGTGACTGTAGGGCGCATGTCCCTATTTGGCAGGCAGCCATTTACTCATTCATCACGTTAAACTATCCCAGCCTGCCCGAAAAGACACAGACAGACGGAGTTATCTTAAATAGCAAAACTGAATGGTGTATTGAAGCTGATTGTAACCGTGGGATAATGTATGTGTGTTGAGTGTTTGTCAGAGAATCAGCAAAGATAAACTGTTTCAGGTTCCATCCTTGTCAGTCCTGCATGTTGTAAGTCCTGCACAGGCATTTTCATTTGTCAGGAATCACCTTATGACCTTCGGTGGTACACACTGAAGCTCATTTTCTGTCCTTTCTCTCCTGTAATGAAAAGCAGAGGGCTGTTCTGTCGTCAGTTGGTAATAACGCAGCATTAGGCCCACATGACCCGCTGATAGGCTCGTTGTTATACATTCAAACCTTTGATCTACACTAGGAAATGCACAATGCTGTCATCAGTGTTGTTTAACATTTAAGATGGGAAACTCTCAAAGCAACTTGTGTTTATTTCTAAATGCAGTCTTTTACCGAGAAAAGTGGCCACGACATTGTAACTGTTTATTTATTAGATAATATAATTAAAGCAGCATTAGCTGCTATTCAGATGTTTATCTTGGTATTTGACTTCATTTGATTTCAGTGGAGCAGCCTTTCTGCTACTGCTGCTGTTTTTGCTGTAGATGTAGGGGTATCCCATTGGTCCAGAAGGTCTGCCTGCGAGCAGTGTTTCTGGCGCTGCTGTTTGAAGTGACCCCCTGCTCAGACATACGGACTCAAAATGAAGCTTGCGGGTGTGTTTAGCATTGAGCTCCGATTTTGGCGTTTATTTTCTCCTATTTGCATGTTGCCACAGGCAATCAAAAGAAGTGTGACGGGTTGTCGCTCCTGCGCATCAGAGGACCTTTGCATAACATTGAACCTTTCTTGACTTCCCCACTTCGCGCCACTTGGTGACTTTTGTTTCTTTGAGCAGCAGTAGACAGCACTAGCATGTTTTTCGAGGTTCGTTCACATCGAATGGTTTCCTGTCGTGTCTCCCCTGTTTGAACTCGTGTATGTGGACAGGGCTAAAGCTCACAGCTTGAGTTGTATGACATCTTCTTCCTTGCTCGTCCACATTTACTGAGACCCTTTACTCCATGCTATCAAGTAACACAGAATTACTCCAAAATATTTCACTTTAAATTGCAGGGTTCATGATCCATCAAGTGAAATGACAATGGAACTAATGAAAGTCCATCCTGCTGAACATCACCCCTTTTTATATTTGTAATATGGTAGGGCCCAACAGTCAAAAACACGCTAATAGTTGTCTCCATTTCCTCTTCTTACAGGGTCTGAGTTTCCCCAAGACCCCAATGTGCTAGCTACCACTTCATGGAACACCTCTAGTAATGGTAAATGCACACACACAAAAACACACACTCGCAAAAAACAGGGTCCAGTTTTTAACACATCCTTGACAACCCTCTTCCCAAGAAAGCTGTTGAACGCATCTGTTACAAGCAATACAATGATACGTTCACAGTGCAATTAACACATGCCGCATTGAACTGTAACCCCTTGTCTGTCATATGATTTACATTCAATGATGTGTTAAAATTCACACATCCTCCGTAAATGGGCACCTTCAGCAATCCAAACCCACACCCATTGTCCCAGCACAGGCCACTGTAGAGGGTAATTGATGGAACGAATTACAAGTTGATCTAATCAACATCTGGGAATAAAGCCACAGGTGCACTGCATTTACTACTACTACTTTTAGATCTCTCTAGAGCAAAAGGTACCATTGGAGCTTCAAATTGCGCCAGTGCTTTTAGCACATGTTCTCACACTTTGCTGCATATATTCAATAAAAGTATCTTTCTGCAGACTTCTAACCCCCTTATTTCATCAACTTGTTCAGTTTGCCTCCTACTTGACCAGGAATCCAAATCCCATTTAGGGTAAAATACAGGACGTGTGTTCAGGTGAAGTAGAGACCCAGAGAGGTTTGAAGATGTGCTGCAGGGACAGGTCGTATGACTGAGCTTGTAACTGCGCTTTGGTTGCAGGATTTTCATAAGACAAATAGGACACACCACTTCAACATGTATTGTGTCCTTTTTCAGGTAGAAAATTTCCATCATTTCACAGAATGCCTTCTGAAAGAGCCCATAGAACTTCCTTCAACTTGTTTTATCCAGCTGTTTGTTGTGCCAAAAGTGATTTTTGTATTTAAGTATGTCACAGAGAGAGGTTATGGTTCCACTGATAAAACTACAGCTCCTCTTTCTCATCAAGCCACAACACAAGAGGCAGTGATCCCATACTTACCTGTATATCCACTAAGCAACAGTTCAGGGTCAAAATTACTCTTGGTGGACACAAGAATTGGTCTGATAATTAGACTAAATTATAATTTTGTTTCACTTCATACATTCAGTCTGACATTGTGTTCATGATAGCCAATTTCTGTCATTTTTAGCCTAAGCTCTGTAATTGATTGGTAGGAGCTGCTAACTTTTTCACAACGATTGAGAAAATTTTTCGATTTGGTAGTTTTTATTCCTGTAAGTCTACTTAAAACAACATGTACAGCTGTATCGATGACATCCACGCTTTTCATCTTTTTTGGCTACTTTATTTCTTTTTTTTCTTTTTTTTTTTTTAAGGAGTGTACTGAAGCTCAGTAGCTTGCTAGCTATGTAGGAAGATGAAGTCCCAACCATCCCAACCTTAATCCCATGTAGGAAACTATGATTAACAGGGAAACGGCCATGAAAGAACACAGTACCAGATCCTTTTGAATTGCTGAACAAATTTGAGATTTGAGCAGTGATTCACAGGTCTGGAACCAGGCAACACCAGAATATCTTCCTTGACCACTTGCAGAAAAAGAACAGAACATGGGGCTACTAGTGTTCACGACAGACAAAGTGGTGGTCCTTTGATATCTTTTGTCATCACTGACAACTATTGTGTGTGTTACTGTTTCTTGCATCTTGCAGATGCTGAGCATAAATATCTGAGAATGTACATAGCTGCCACTCTTAATCAGTTGGTATTTTTACATGCCGAGAGCTGGTCACTTGTAAAGGATACTGTACTGGACTAATAAGCTCAAGATCTCCTGAAGTATCCCAGTCTAGCAATGACCTCTACATTCGACAGACTTGTAGAGAACAAATTTGTCACATTGTTAGATGCATTCCACCTGGTCCAACACCCCCCAAAAAAATTGACTTGGCGATGTAATATGGAGATGAAAATGTCTCAAAGGCTGCTTGGCTTTCCTGTGTAGACTTGGTCAGCTTATTTCTTTCCTTCTTTGATCAATAAGGATTATTTCCAGTTTATTATAATGATTTATTTTGTGGTCAAGTTTCCAGGAACAGGCCAGGTTTAGATCAGCAGATCCTGACAGGGGAAGCATTCAAAAACTCCTGTCAGCGCTGCAGGAACAACTGAGTCAGATCCATAAAGTTTTCTTGATATTTTCTCAACACTGTTCCCCAGAGTTATCAGTCAATCTTGCCCCCTCTCCTCAGTTTCCCCTTGACTTGGAGAGCTGACATCCGCTTAATCCCCCACGAAGATACACTGACATGGAAGATCTTCAGCTTAAGACTTTACTTATTTAGAAGCTTTATTTTTGCTCTATAGTTTGCTCTGGTTTGCTTAATTCATCTCTTGCAAAGCCAGCTCTCCCACAACAGATGCCCCACAACAGATTATGTGTACACAAAAACAGACACTGTTAAACACAGAGGCAAGACTGAAGACAGTAGCTTCTGCACATGATTGACCAGTTTAGTCAAGATAATAATTATGGTGACAAATCAAGAATGTTTAAAAAGTCGTAAATGCAATGAGGAGTAGTTCTAAACAAATCAGAGAGACAGCTTTATTTTTCCACAACAACATGAAATATGAAAACCTACAAAGGCTGCACATGTGCATGTGCGCAACCATGTGTTGAAAATAGTGTATCTGTGTGTGTGTGTGTGTGTGTGTGTGTGTGTCATTTTGAGCTCAGCCCCATGACTAACATCTGTTTCTTATCTGATGGATGGAAGGTGATTGCACCACTTGTTTTGTCTGCAGACAGGGAATGGTTTTGATTGACCAAGCAGACAGCATTCAGGTAGCATGGTTCTATCAGTGTGCATCAGTAGCAGGAAGTTATCATGCTGAAAGAGACTCATTATTGGGCTAAAATCAGGGGTGATGATAGTTTACTGAACTTATTCTCCCTCAGGCTTTCCTTCATTCTTCCTCTGTTTCTCTGTGTCATCCTGTACAGTTTTTTTTCTTCTCTCACTTCCTTTCCTCTCTCTCGCTCTTTTCTCTGTTGGAGAGTGACCCAACTTTAATGAAATTCACCTTTAACCATAGATGGCAATGCTACAGTCCCAGCTCCTCAGTGTATCTGCTGCGTATGTTTAGTTAGCTGTGCAGCCACTCAGGTTTCTGAGCCTGTGTCTCGCTGAGAGCAGCCTGCGTAGCAAAGCTTTAATGTTGTGTATGTTATTTGATATAGACATATATTCATATATAGAATACAGTGCTGCCGGTGAAATGAAAAGGTATAGTGTAACTTGTCTGGCTTTGAGCAAGGATCATTTGTGTGTGTTGCGGTTGTGTGGGTGTGTGTCTGTTTACATTTGTGTGCTTGCGTGTGACTGTTTGATCGTACAAAACCACTGCGAGAAAATGCAGGCTGATGACAGGGCACCATTTAGCTGCCTGCCACATTAAAGGGACAGTCCGCGGCAAGGGTTTGAGTTTCACAGTGCCCCTGGTGCCAAATACCACAACACTCACCGCGAGACAATTACATACAGAGTGGCTTTGTTACGCAGACATTGGCAGGACATCTCTGCAGCTAAATCACTCGTTGCTCTCTTTCTCTTCTTCACTTCTTTATTCATCGTCTTATCCTGTCTCTTCTCTCCCTCTTTCTGCTCCCCGCTGCTTTATTGTCAGTTATTATAACAGCTAATGAAGCGTGCAGGCACACAACTTCAAAAACCATTTTCTTTTCCATCAACTCAACTAATGAGACGGTGATAAAGTGGCTCAGTTTGTGTGACCCTCTTGCCTTTGGCAAAATGTACCTGTCTTTTAAAAGCGGGTCTCTTCTCATTTAATACATGAAGTTGTTGTTTTGGTTTTTTCTTCTTTTAGATAAAATAGTCAGACTCAACGGGCACAATAGGGCAGTGAAGTGGTGCGTCAGCATATAGAAGGAATCGGACCGCCACACTCATAACAGTGTATAGGCACAGATTCACAGCGGACCCCCATGACCTTGTGTTAATAGTTGGGAGTCAAATCATAATCAAAACACACACCCACACACAGAAGTAAGCATGGACAAACTGTCTTGTAGCCTCAAACAGATAAATGTATCACCAAGTAGGCCCTTAAGTTGTACTAGTGTGTGTATTTGCACAACTCTGTGATTGATGTCAGCATGTGCCTGTTGAGTGTGGTTGTTTTAGTGTGTGTACTGGGAGTGAGAGGTAATGACCTGTGACTATAGGGCGTGTTGCAAGTGTATTTCTATCAGAGTTTGTCTGATCTGAGTCGCACATTACACACACCAATAACCGACCTAAGACCATGTACCTCCGAGTTTGCTGAGTTTCTATTTCTTAGGATATCAGGCTTATTTTTTAAGAAAAAGAGGAATACATCAACAAAAGCATAATTAGACAAACAATAAAAGGACAAAGACCAACCAAAATGTCAGCGCTGTCTCACCAACACTGTCAAAGTCCTTTTTCACAGCTCCAGTTCAAGGCATTGACAGCAGTAAATAGATGCAAAAATCAGAAAAAAAATATTAATCATTCTACTATTAATACAAGAGTCCACTTATAAGGAGACCAGTTACTTATTAAATAACACAGAGAGAAAATAATAATATAGCAGTAAAATAAATGGTCAGCTGTTCACATTTCATTCTCTTACATACACTGAGCCATGTGGCTAGAAAGAAATCTCAACCCACCAACACATTAGGAAATAGATTATAGTAATGGTATTATGACTGTCTCCTAATGGAGGTTGCAAAGTTTTCTAAGCTGTGCCCATGAATGTTTCTATACGATCTGAGAAAATTCTCCTACCTCTTGAACCGATAAAACTCTTTGCGAAACCAATCAGAAGTGTAAAATGACATTGTTACCAAGCGAAAAGCAAAGATTCCTGAAAATCAAACATTTCTACTGAACAGTAATGTGTTTGAGTTGGCTAGTGTGACAAATTCAGACTATACAACACAGCGGAAATGAGAAATATTATTTTATTTTTGTGAAACTGATCTAATGCTCCATACCAAAGGAACACGGCCGTGTCCTTCATCTCAGTACTCTTTCAGTTGTCTCATGACATTTAAAGTGATTACAAATGGTAAAATAATCTGACAGATTAAATTGAAAAGTTTAGCAAAACACAAAGCTGAGTAAAGAAGTTATGAAAATACACAAATTACCAGCAGAAACTGCTGCTGCACTTAATATCTTTCTTTCAGTCTCTCCCACACACTCATACACACATTGTACATGTTATTTGTGCCTTTGCATTCCCTTCTGTCAGAGCATGCTTCTTCATCTACGATCCTATCAGAGTTTGACCTTATCAAGTTTTGCTTCCATTTACAAGGCTTGTTAAAGCAAACCGAAAACACAGGGATCCGTGCCTGGGCATTACAGCGGCCCAAAGCGTGCGTCGGTGTTGCCGGCTGGATGGAAAAGCGGGGGAAAAGGGTCAGTTTTCTGCGAGCCTTGCAGAAGAGCAGTCGTACAACATTAAATAGTCTTATACATGGTGTCTGTATGATGTATTGCAAGAGCATCTCCCCCCCACACACACACCTAAGTGAGATGTGCTTTTTTATGTGGCACATGCATGGGCAAGGGAGTGGAGGAGTAAGTAGATGGGGAGGGGGTGGACAGAGTAAAGGGGGAGAATGTAAGTGCAGGAGATGCGATGGATGATGTAACAGTAAAATATCTCGTTATTAATAATAGAAAAATGTCATGTTTTTTTTGTTTTTTTTTGGAATATTGTCCCAACGTTTCTAAATATTGTCCCAATCTTCTACATTGACTCTCTGGGGGTTTTGTTCTGACGGCAGTGCTGTAATGTGGAGAGACATGACTGTACAAATAAGGTTTGCCGTTGTGAATGTAGAGAAGGGAGGACGGATAAAAAGTGGGTGAGAAGAAGTGGGTGAGAACGGGGAGAGGTGAGTGGAGAGTAGTGGTGGTGGTCGATGGTGGGAGTCTCCTCATATTGTCACACACTTGTTAGTACCACATTGCTGTGTTAAGCCGGGGGCTTTAGGGAGGACAGACTCACACAGACTAACACAGACACACACTTATACACACACACACACACACACACACACACACACACACACACACACACACACACGCACACACACACACACGCACGCACACAGGCTGTATGCCAAGACAAATGCGCCCACTTCTGTTTTTAGCAGACCCATTGCAGGCACTCATTTTACTCACTTCATGACAGTATGTTCGCTGCACATACAACCGCAAGGGTTGCCATGGTGACAGTGAGTGCCAAGCAAGGGCAACAGCATGCTCCAAGCAAAAGTGTTGTTAAAACCAAGTCTTAAAGCCGCTCCCTCCGCACCTTCCCCGCGTCAGTGTCGGAGGTGCTGCGACCAACAGCTTTGCGAAACTGACAGTCTAACATTGACGCCCCCTTCACGCAGCAATTGGTCAGTAACTTAATAATCCTTCTAGAAATTCCTGTTCGCCTGAGAGGGATAGGCGCCTTACAGGCCAAATTCTGGGCAGGAAAACTATGAGCACAGCCCGTTTCATACCAGCTATTACAGGAATGAATTCAAATAAAATTTTTCTTCCCACCAGAATTATTATATGCTGGTGTTATGATTATCCTGGAATTCTATTAAGATGGTTTTTCTACTGACTTACAATATTTTTCTGTGGTGTTGCAATACTTAAGTATAATGAATGTCCACTGTAATGAACAACAGAGGATAAATGGATATATTAGTAGAGAGCAAGGTAGAAATGCCCTTGTAGGGACAACCCTGGTTGGGAGGCAAGACCCAGTTACTGTGATGTGTTTCGGTAGTTATGTGTTAATCGTCCAACAACCCTCTACCTCTGAAGCCACATTCTGGACAACTTTTCTGGTCGTGTGACTTCATCAGACAGATGTCTCAAAATCCCGTGTCAAACAAATGGAAAGCTATGATGTTTTAATCTGCAAAAGAAACAGGGAGCAGTGCTCAGGCACATTAAAGGTTACGTTGTTCAGTGCAGAGACGGCCTAACTAATTAATTTGCATGGCATAGTAAAGATTTAAATTTGTGGGTGTACTTGCATATGTAAGTGTGCGCCTCTATTTTTACTCCTCAACCTCTCTATTCACAAAAACTGAAGTCCGTCTGACTAGTATTTGAGATTCTCCTGTATGTGCTTTTCCTCCTCTGTTTGTTTTGGCCGGTTTGTGTAACCAGGAGCATTTCTGCATACCTAAGATGGGTTTTGGGGTTGAGGGAACTTTCCACAGGTTTTTCATGACATTAACACTCGTGTTTTTCCTGCACATTAAACTCTTAGGTGGCCCTCTAGATTGTTTTTTCCCAAACCACCTTGAGGAAAAATGTGGTCCTGGAGATAATCATGCACAAATGTCTGGCTTTGTCTTTTCCAACACCCCCCACAGTCGTCGGTGTCGCACTGAGGTACGACACTGGGTCCTCAGAGCCTTATATTCTCTCCTTAAGGTTGGTAGGTGTTCTCCTCTTCGGAGTCTTCACCCACCACTCAGAGGGCGATGCCTCGTAAGATCATATTCAGGCTGGCGAAAACCCTGGCATCATACAGCCATGATGAAAAGTGAAATTAGGTGTCACCACAGCGGCAACCACAAAATAGCTTACCAAACCAGGCTTTGAATATCTGTGTCTGAAAACAGAGTTGTTTTACCACTCTTTTTTCATACAGGAGCATGTTTTTTTAAAATATCTGGCTCTGATGTAGTACAGTAAGTGTTTGATTTATATCTTAGTTCTTGGCCTTGTGTAATACAATGCCTTTTCAATGTCTGTCTTGTATCGTCTTTTTCTCTCTCAGTCATCTCACTCCTGATTTTTCTTCTTTTCTTCTTCTGCCCCCTTTCTCCTCTCCCTTTATCTCACGCATATTCTTTTGTTTCATCTCCACGATGTATTCCAGGGCCCTTCTTTATCCGTCTCGAAGCTCCCTTGAACAACATCACCACCTCTCTGGGGCTCACAGCCGAGCTCTCCTGTCGTGTGTCTGGCAACCCGCCGCCCACTGTGCGCTGGCTGAAGAACGACGCCCCTGTTGTGCAGGAGCCACGGCGTGTCTCCTATCGGGCCACGCCATACGGATCGCGCCTCCGCATCCGCAACCTGGACACAACCGACACAGGCTACTTCCAGTGTGTGGCCACCAACACCCAGGGTACCGTGTCCACAACGGGCGTGCTGTTCGTCAAATTCGGTAAGAAGAGTTAGAGTGGTGAGACTTGCAATTGATGTCAAGCTGCCGGCCAAGCTTTTAAAGACTTACTGGTATGCAGATGTCACAATAAAGTGGCTTCATGATGAGTATTTCACATACTTTCTGTGACAAACTGACTTTTTTTTTCTGTCCATCTTTTCCCTGCTATAGATCTTGCTATTTTTTGTGATACTCATCTCAACTGATTCTTCCATTTAGCTGGCAGCTTGCACAGAGAAAAATCTGGGAGCAATATTGTTTATCCTGCTGTAAAAAAAAAAAAAAAAAGAAAATTCCCTTTGTCTTCTTTTCCAGATCCACTCCCTACACCTCTGCCAGGAAGGCCAACGTAAGTTTCTCGTGCTTTATCCTCTATGTATCAGTCTAATCATGCGCTGCTTACCAGAATGCAATACAGAGGACTGTTTTTACAAATGTGCAACCACTACTCAGAGATGGATTGCAAATGGTCTCAGTGTTTCAATTTGGAAATGATTGTTGCTTAAGAATTGCAGATAGATTCATGTGTCCTACAAAACTCTTGCGTGCTCATGCATTGGTCACAAATATGTTTTCTGTTTTGATTACTGAAACACCAAAATTACAGCTTGTCGTTTGCAAATTTGGTGGAATATGGCCTTTTGATCATGCAAAGAGAGAGAAAGACTTTAAACTGCTCTTGATCTGCTATCCCTGCTGATAATCATTTGTGGGTCTTTCTCCATAGTAAGAACAAGAACAAATAGATTAAAGAGCTGTTAAAATTTCCAACAATGTCCCCACAGTATGTTGACATATTGTTTGTGGGCTGCTGATACAGTCTAAGAACTGGAAAATGGAGCATTGTTTTGTATCTTATACTTCTCATTGTAATTCATGGCATGCTCGCAAAGAGGCATCCTCAAAAGTCCTATACAGCACACTCACTGAATAATCACTAACATTATAACAAGGCCCGGCCTGTAATTTTCCATTTTATTGGTACAGATCTCAGTGTGGCTAAATGAATATTTAATACAAGCCTTAAATCCCCATTGCTCTGATGTTCTAGACTGCTGTTTCTGCCCAACCATCACAGCTCACATGGTTCACATTTGAATACGGACTGTGTACAGTTGGAATGTGGACCCTGTGGACCGTTGGGCTCGGTCTGCCAATCACAGATCGGGGCCTAAAGCAGATGTTGACGTCTATAACACGCTGCATGGCGTCTTTAACACACTGATTTCTTTAACACACTGATCCTCGTGGCATTGACTAGTATTGAGTGAATTTTCCTTTGTCTGGCTGGGAGTTTAGTTGATTAACTGAAGTTTACCTTTGCTGTTATTTAATGTTTTATAGTCAGCTGTCTGAATGTACAGCAAAACCAACCACAGTCCTGATCTATTAACATGAACATGCATATCAAATCAACGGGGGTCTTGAAAGCAACAAACAAGACCAAAGGATACAGAATGTTTTAAGAAATTAAAAAATACATTCCACTAAAACATTTCCATGGTCTTGGCACTGGTAATACTGCTGCCCAAATCGAAATTTTGTTTGAGTCTGGCAACCTTCCTTTGCTTTGTTTTGACGTTTCCCCAGCATTATGGGATAAAACTCTATGAACTTTCTCAGCTCGTTTGATTCTCACAGGATCAAAGGAGTTAAGATGGATGATCTTCCCCAATGACATTATGGCAAGGCTTACTGCCATGTTCCATGCAGTGTTCTGTGAATCAAAACTGCTGGCACGAGGTGGATATCAGACACTTACCAAATCCACTCACACACCGAGACGAGCGCAGGCACAGTCATACACATAAGCAGACGTTTGAGCGTGCACGCGTGCTCCAGGAACATCTGTTTCTGCCATTCCCTTTATTTACATGTTTTTGATTTTTCTTGTGCAACTAAATTACATCTTGTTTCAAAGATAAGACAGTTGAAATCACATTACAATCTCTCTAGGGAAATTAAACAAATGTAAGAGACTTTGGCTTCACAATGCTGTCGTGCAGATATTAGAAGTAAACTAATGGAAATTTGAAAGAGAATTAAAATAGGAAGATCGGATTTTGGCTTCAAGTTACATGTTGACATAAGAGATTATCAGGATGACATTGCAAGGCTATCAGTTATTATGATGTAAAGGTGAGAATTTTTAATCCAATTTCGCATATCTAGAGGAGGATATTGCAGCAAACTAGACACCGGATAAGTTTGTGTGGATTTGTTTGTCCAGTGAAATAAAATAAGCATAAAAAAAGTTTTCTCCAAAAACTCAACTGGTGTTGAAATAACCTATTTCCATAAAAGAGTTATGTTTCTTAGATTGGAGTTAGTACCACGAAAGTCGCCATGATGATGATCTTCATTCATTTTTATGCAAGTCAAATACTTTTGCTAAGTGAAGCTTCTCGGCTCGTCTTTAGGACTCCTTTAATGTAACGATTTCTGAGATTCAAACTCACTCAGGTACGGCTTTTACACACGTCAATCTACATTACACTTTGCAAGTTCAAATAAATTAACTTCTTCTTTTAATTTTTTTTTTTTTTTTTTTCCCTTGCCAACTTCTAAAGGAAGAGTGTTGCAGTCAAGCAAAGACCAGCGTGCAATCTTGAGTCTCATTAGAGTCATTACAGACTTCATTTAAATAGACAGGGCCTCCTTTGACAGCCGTGGAGCTGTGGTGGTGGTGGTGGTGGTGGGCAGATCGTCACTGCTGCTCATCATTAGTGTCACGGCCAACTTATTAGCTGGAAAGTTAGGGTGGCAGCCGTCAAGAAGACAAGGTCACCTAATGATGACACGTGATGACCTGTGTCTGCTTACATCATAGCGCAGCTGTGCAAACGTCAAAACTTCTGCTTCTTGACTCAAAGTTTTCGGAAACACATCTGGTCCAGAAGCTTGTCAGTTTAAATGAAATATATTAATTTGCACTCCACTACTTTTTTTTTTTTTTTTTTCTTCTCTCTCCCAAGCTAGAAAGCACAGTGACCTCCGTTTTCTTGGGATAAATTAGCCGCAATTATTATTCACAGATTTGGGCAAAAATTTCTTGCCACCCACCTTGTTGAACCTGAACATAACGTGAGCCTCATATCCTCGGTCCGTGCTCTGATTTCCATCCCCTTCACATTGGCCTTAAGTATACACTCTGTGGTGTGCGGGACGTTTTCAGTTGGTGTGTGTTCGTATATATCCTCCAGGTTGGGTTTTTGAGAGTAGCCACAGGCATACTCAAAGCTGACAGCCTCAAGGTTTTCAACTACAATCCAGGCAGATTGTGTCAAATGTAGCTACCTCAGACCAGAGCAGAGTAGTACAGCAGATCAGACATTCAGTAAGGAGGAGACATGAGGATGATTTAGATGGACAGAGAAAGAGGGAAGAGATGGTGGAAAGTTTGAAGCATGAACTTTTCCTTCTGCGCAGACGTTTTTGGATTTCTTCCTTCCAGAGCTGTCTTTTAAAGCACGTCCATTTGAAGTTTCAAGTCGTTCAAGTTTCATTCAAGTCAAGTCTCAAGTCCTTGAAGGCAAGTCCTTGAGTCACATTAGAAGTTTGCATAAGACGTTTGCAAGATGAATGTCTGTCAGGTCTTTGGATGCTGAAAAATTCGGTGAGAAGATTGATGCCACTCTCATGTCTGAATGGTTAGCTCAACTTGGCATAAAGACTGGAGACAGGGGGAAACTGCTAGCCTGGTTCTGTGTAATGGCAACAAAATCCATCTACCAGCACCTCTAAAGCTCACTAATTAACACATTGTAGCTTGTTTGTTTAGTCCATACAAAAAACAAAGTGTAAAAGTGACTACTCTGGTTTTATGGGAGGCTGGGTGCCAGACTATTAGGCAAAAAACGTGTTTCCCAAAATGCTGAACTGTTCAAGCAAATTAATTTCCGATCCAAAGTTCATCAGTATGCCAGCAGTTGTTATTAAGCAAGAAAGATCAGTGCATCCCCATTAAATAGTGCCCACGCTGCTCCTCTACATTCTCCTCCTCCCATTTTCCTCCTCCCCCTCGTTGGAGATGTTTTCATAGAGCCAGAACAAACACGGGGTGAGGGGAAAAAGTCTCGACTGCCAAAAGTAGACCCCCAACTTTCTCCGTCTCTCTTTCTCTCTCCCTCTGTGCGCTACCACACTTCCTTCATTTGCAGAAAAAACAGCGTGATGGAGACGGCGGGAGGGTGAAGGGAGTGAAAGAAAAACAGTGTTAGCGGCGTGGGAGGAGGATGGTACCATTAACACTCTGGGTCGCATGTTGTTCTTTGATTCCCAGGCTCTGCGGGGTCGGTAGCATTCAGGTTTGATTAGCTGTGTGAGCCGATGGGAGGTTTAGCCGTAAGCTCAGATCAGAGACAGTTAGTTACTCCTAACCCTAACCCTCCTAACTGAGGTCTGCGTGCAAACTGCCCCCACTCTGACAGCAGGCTAAAAGTTTCCTTGGTCTAATTATACACTCTTTTCCTTATGTCTGTTTTTTTTCTATCAAATTAATCAGTTGGATTAATTAGATTTGTATTAGGCACATGTTAGACAGGTGGGGGTGAAATGGAGCTGTAAATGACCCTTATTAGTTTGTTCTGTCTTTTTTTATATCTTTCCTAGTTAGAGCGATTTGAATGAGCAAATTGATCAAAGAAAATTAATGAAAATGTTGCAAACCAAAGACATACTTCAGGAATTAATCTAAATACAATGAGTGATATGTTTAGTGAGATTAATTTTTTTTCTCTTGAAACACTATTAGTAGCTTTATTATAACTCCTCAGTGAGGTATGAATGTTGGTGGAGGGTGAAGCATGGCACATGGCCTATAAGCCTTCGTGAGTTGGAACTTCTGCATCATGTGCATTGTTAAAGTGACAATATTTTCATAATAATGATGCATAAAATGACTATACTTTGTGTTTCCCCTCAGCTTTATGGAGCTTTAGCATCTCTCAGCTCATTGTTTTGGTTTTATGGCCTAGAACGTTTTGTTTTTTTTTTTGGCTCACTCTCAGTGCTCTCATAGCAGTGTTTTCGGCCGCAGCAGGCAGTTGTTGTCGGTTCTGAAGAAAACCCAAAGTATGCTGCCTATCCAGCACCAAACAGCAAACAGACAAAGTTAGCTGGTGAACATAGTGGAGCATTTAGCAGCTAAAGAGTCAGACATTTCCCTCAGAAGTTGGTAGAGACCAAAAACATAGATAAAAGAGAGCAAATATTTGACTTATATTCATCAGGTGGCCAGAAACACGATGACCAAATGAATACTGATGTTGCGTGCTGTCTGCCTGATCAGTAAACAGGCAACATTAACTTAAAAGGTGGCAATATGTCAATGTTGTCTTTACAGCTTGTTTCTGCTGCTTCAAAGTGACCAAATGATCAATTATTGCAACTTGAACCACATTTTTTCATAATGTCTTGTATGATTTCTGAAAAAAGCTGTTTTTACATTTCTAAAAACCTTGACTTTCTCGATATAGAAGTGTTTATTCTGACAGCAGCAGTAAACAGACTTTATGCAAAATATCCACTGATCACGGAGTCTCTGGCTGTGTTTGTAATAGAGGGGTTTTCTCCATGTGCGACAAGATTAATGCCACTACACCCTGGCTGTCAAGGCTGTTTAAATTTCTCAAAACTTTCCCTACCACTTTTCTTTCAGCACTGGCAAAAAAAAGCAATTACAAAAATAGCTGTTTTTTTTCCCTCCACTGTGCCTCTCTGCTCTCTCCTCTGTCCACTCTGTACTGGAGAATAAAGAAGAGACCAGTTTAACAAAGAACAGATTCTCTTTGTCCTTTTTTTCTGCCTTCTTTTTCTCTATGCTCTAACTTTTCTGCTCCTTGCTTATCTTCAATGTTCCTGTTATCTGCTTTAATATGCTCCCCTTTTTTGTAAAATGGATGTTCGATCATATTTGTTGAAGGACGGGCTCTGCCAATACTTTTATTTTTCTTCAAACATCATCTATGTAATACGGGAAGGTCTTTATTTACTTTTTGGAAGTTTGTAATTAGTTTGGTAGATCTTGTTGTAAGTTGATGACTCAAAATGATTACGCTAATTAGGTGTGTTTAACTGTAATACAATATCAGCACGCATACACTGTAACTTTTCCTGAAACTTTTGTGTGTGTGTTTGAGTGTGTGTGTGTGTCTGTCTCTCTCTGTATAAACATTTCCTGTATATCTCTGTGTTTTTGTGTGTGTGTGTGTGTGTGTGTGTGTGTGTGTGTGTGTGTGTGTGTGTGTGTGTGTGTGTGTGTGTGTGTGTGTGTGTGTGTGTGTGTGTGTGTGTGTGTGTGTGTGTGTGTGTGTGTGTGTGTGTGTGGCAAGGAACCAGCCAACACACGGCAGATGCCTCTGTAATTAGCCAGCTGTCAGCACGCTGGATTAAATTGACCTTGGAGCTGACACGACAAGGACCAGGGGGCCCGCACTGCCATCAGCCAACTGACAATGCAATTATACAGTCAAAGCAGCGAAGAGTTAAAAACGCAAGAGTAATTTGACTGCGTATAGACAGGACTGTAGCGTGTGGGTATCACCCACAGCAGTGCAGGCGATGATTGACAAATTAGTTGAAGGAAGAAGGTCCTAAAACACGTAATGACTTGAAAATATCACATTAAGTTGATCTTGAAGCTTGCTCAGACTCGCTCGAAGGTATTGGGTGCTGAAATATGTGTGTACTGTAATCATAATAGATTGACTGATACCCTGAAACCTCTTTTCTCTTCTCCTTTCTGTTCTACAGCAGCTGCTGTGAAAGGCTTGTACTTACAAGGTCTGTGTAATTAACATGATTTATTAAGATGGCAGGTAATTATACAATCAGTGCCAGGGACTGCCTTCTCGTTGTGTTCTGTGAGTGAGGGAGGATCAAAAGATGCCGTCAAGCGTTTTTATCCGGTAAAGATCAGCAAAGCATCCAGAAATCCTCATTAATGAAGTAACAACATGTCACAGCATTTACTTAAGCTGCAATTAAGCTCTTAAATTAGATAATTATTTAGGGACTCTTTGACAAACATTTTGCTCTCAGCTACTGCATATCTTGCATCATCCCTCTCAAGAGCTAGACTGACAGGCAAACCAATGAACTGACGTATCAACCAGCTGACACTGGCTTGTGTGGCAAAAATACAAGTAGCTGCGAAGAAAATGTCATGAAAATACCGTGCAATAGCTGCTCATATTCAGTGCAGCCTCCCTGTAGTCTTCTTTGTGGTGCCTTCACTTTTTATCTGCTGTCTCTCTATAAAATACAAGGTCAATGAATCTGTTTTCCCAACCATAGCTTCCTCAATATACCTGAACCCCTTAATCACCTGCTTTTATAGAGACTGAGAACTTTCCACACAAAGCTGACTCTTGCAAGTCGCAGGTACCTCAGTAAATCCACAGGATTATGCAATTAACCATAGTTATGGTATAACCCCCTATCCGACATTTTGGAAAATACTCTTTCACTTGCCTGCCAGAAGCAAGATGATCAGATCGATACCACTCTCATGTCTGTACGGTAAAAATAAACCTACTGCCAGCAGCCAATTAGCGTAGTTTAGCGCAAAGACTGGTAATGGGGGGGCAGCGAACCTGATTCTGTCTGAAGGTATTTATGTATTATTGGCTTTTTTCATATTCATTGCAGAGGTGCCTAATAGTAGCTATAAAGTTCAGTTATTAACATGTTTTGTCATGTATGTTTAATACATACATGACAGACAAAGAAAGATAACAAGACTCAAGGACGTCACTGCGTCTAGCCAAGAAATATTCCCACACATAACCAACCCCCTGTAAAACCACAAATTGCAGTTTTTACACTTTGGTTTTTTAATGTATTGCACAATCGGGATAGAATGTGTTAATTTTTTGTTCTTCAGTGGTGCCGGTAGATTGTGTTACCTTTGGGCAGAGCCAGGCTAGCTGTTTCGCTGCCTACAGTCTTTACGCTAAGCTTCGCTGAGTTTACAAATCGCAGCACAGTGGAGGTGTGCCTGTCTGATTAATAACATGAACTTCCTTAGGTGCAGAATCTGAAATGAGGCACATGATGTGACCCTGAGTGTCCTGCTCAAGGACACTTGAGCAATATATGCAGGTTTGAACCCAGGTCCACTGTTTAAAAACCAGCCTCCCTTCTCACCCCACCACGCCACCGCCCGCAGCATAAAGTGCTGTTCTTGGTCACAATAGCCTCTTAGCTCAGACTGTGAATGTGTGCGTACTGTATTGAGAAACTCTGGATTTTGGTTTCACTTCTCCTCACCTCAGTGCCAGTGTCAACACCGCTGTGGTTCTCAGATGCAGGCCAGGATTGATGATGATTTGCTCCACACCACAAGCATCGCACCCATTCAGAGTGAGGGGATGACAGGCCCACTCAATTTTTGGATGCACTGCTCCTCTGCCACATACTGATCCACTTCGGCACTCCACATCAGACTAACGCGGGGGGTTCTGCTAAACTTGTTTCAGTTTTGGAATCCGGTTAAAAAGAAAAAAACTTTCTCACTGTGGAACTCCTTGAGACTCTATTCAGACCTGCCAACAACAGGCTCTGTACCAGCAGAGTTTTCTCAACTCTTTCTGTGACCAAGAGTTAGTGCAATAGCAGTGTCCCCAAATTGCTTAGTATTTCTGTTAACTGCTAAAGATGGAAAATGGATTAAACTTTCTTAAAAAAAAAAACCAAAAGGTATTCTGTCCATGTTTGCGTTCGTTTTTGGACGGGGTTTCAGTTGTGCAATGAGTGTGTACACTACCACTGTGTCTATGTAGTTACACTGATACACAAGGAAAAACAAAGACAGCCTACTGAGACTTTTCTCACCTCTGTCCTCTACTCTGTACGTCCGGAGTAGACTGGGACTTTTTTTTTTTAACTTCTGTCTCACAAGGCTTTTTACCCACACACGATCACACAAATGCACACACCCACACCTCAACATAAAACGCAGACTCAAAGAACTACGCACAGTTACTCTTACAAACCCTATCTCTCACACATGTGTAGTTAAATCCTCAGAGGGCCTTAATTGCCATCTTGTTGTGGATTCTTTTTAGCGCAGTGCTGATTGATTGGGGATCTGGGCCCTAATATGGCTCATCAGGGACAGGCCCTTTGACATGGCCCGGTCCCAGGGCACCGGCGCTGTTTGAAACCAGAGATCCCACTGCAGCTCCCTCCCACAAGCCAGGATGCCTCTCTGCTAAATGCTGCGCAGGTCAGGGGGCTTCACACGTATACAGGCCAACACATGTGAATACACACACGTGGAGAATGTCACGACGCGTAGCTGCCTTTAACCATTAAAGTAATTCACACTGTTAGGCGTTAGTAAGGGCGCAAATCTGTCTTTACATACTTTACCACACACAGAGTTTCATACACAACTCATTATGAATGGGGCTTTCACACTTAGCTTGGACAGGGCCCACTTCCTGTTTCCTGTTTCCCAGAATCCCCTGTGTCTGTCTGTTGATGATCCTGTTGGCAGGTCTGGTCAAGGTCAGGTCTGGTAAAGTCTGTGGTTTAAGAAAGTGTGTGTGTGTGTGTGTGTGTGTGTGTGTGTGTGTGTGTGTGTGTTTGTGTGTGTTTGTGTGTGTTTGTGTGTTTGTGAATCATGGTTTCTCCCCGAGGGCTACAAGGCCTAGAATGGGCTTTGTGGGGTTTCCCTGAACTCTGACCTAAACCTCCCATAAACACACACACACTCTTGCACAGAAAAAAAAACACATACATGCAGACAAGTATGCACAGAAAGTGTTCTTTCTTTGCCATTAGCGGTGCTGGTGGAGTGTGTGAGAGAAACAGAGGGAGGCACAGTGTACCTTTAGTCCTTCTTATTATAAATAGAGGCTTTTGTTTGCACTTCGGACTCGAATCCTGTGAGTCTGAGCCAGGGGATTTATAATAATTTGTAGAGCTTAATAGGATCAATGCAGTCTGATGTAGAGAGTGTTGATAGAGGATGCCCTTTCCCTTTATCAGTTGATATCGGTTAATCAGTCAGTTTTGTAGTCATTGGTTCTGCTGCCTAGCAAATTGCATGCATATGACTAGAAAACGTTTTGGGTTTTGAGAGAGCAGAAAGTCACTACTCTAAATTTAGACACACACGCCCACATTTGTTACTGCCTGGAACATCAATCTGACATTCACCCCCCCCCCTTCACCCTGATTGGCCAGCTGTGCAGAGGTGAGAAAGGAGCCCAGGATTGAACTTCTTTCTCAAGCTCTATTGTTTGTTACTCATCCTATTTGTGCCACTTTTAATGTGAACCACCGAGTGCCACACCACATCAATGTCCTCCTGGGGAGACTGTCTGACAATATGCGGGATTATCCCCGTTTTTTAAATGTTATTGCATGTCCCCCCTCTCTGTGACCAACTTTTCACTCTGCCCTGCAGTGCAGCCGTTTGGAGCGACGATAATCACTTTTGATTTACCACATAAACCAGCCCTTACCAATCTTTTATACTGTATATACTTAACCTGTACAAACATATACAATATGGTTGTCCTTACCCCCCTAAGCACTTAACAGCAGTCCACTCCTTTTCTTGTAGTACCACTTTTCAATCCCATAGAAACAGACAAACTGAAGACGGTATGGTTCAGGGGCATTCTGGGGCCTCAGTGGCCAAACTACTTACTGTACTTACAATGTCATTAGTTTCAACAGGCTCATGACCTTTGTTAATCCTCATTTCCTTTTTTGACAAACTTAATAACATCTGTGGAATAATGCCAAACAAATCCTACCATGGCCTGAAATTGAATGGTGTGGTTGGGACGAAGTCTAACATAAATATTAATCTCAGGCAGCCCAGGGTCACGGACTTGAATAATTCACAGCCATAATTCAGTAAAATAATTCACACCCATTTTGTGCTCTCAGATACGTTTTTGTAAAGATAAAATAATTTTTCATGTGCAAAAAAAAAAATCAGTTGTCAGTGTAACTGAATTGGTCCCTAAAGGCCAACGTGTCGGTGGGCTCTGGTCGGTCGGCGAGTCAGTCTGACAGCGCTTCAGCCGGTGAGACCAGATCAAATGATGAAAATAGAAGGTGGGAACAGGGACGTGTTTTGTGTGCATGCATTTCAGTTGAGTGAGAGAGAGAGAGAGAGAGAGACACAGAGCTGGACACAATGCAGTTGTGAAATGAAAGCATGGCTGCCTGTCGTGACCCAGATATATAGATATAGATATAGTACTATACTATAAAAAGGTAATCACCCCTCTGAATTTTCATGTTTACTTCTCACACAGAATCTTTTGAAAACAAGAAAGCTGCACTAGATGTGTCTTACTGCACATGTTTCTCTTACAAGTCTAAATCACAAACCACTGGTATTTGCCCCAAATTGAATTCATGTGTACACTTTAATGGCCCATATAAAGTGAGAAATTGAACTAGCAAAACCCCGATCCGATACATTGGTATTGGTATAAGACCCAATACTGACCTTATTGAGCAGATCAGGTATCGGCCATGACATAACTGTTCCACAATAAAAATTGTTTCTTTGTCAGTGTCACTACGAAATTCAATGTTTCCATTATCCGTTACATTAACTCAGTCATGGCAGGCAACCAACTCTGTTATTAGTTATCCACATAACTCCCTAGCCTCATGTTACCTCACATAAAAAATTATTCCAGTGAGTTCAGTGTAACGAAGTGTACAGATTAAAAAATGTTGGGGAAAAAAATGAAGCCCTTATGTTGGATCAGTACTGAGCATCAGCGGGTACTCTGAGTTGAGTTATAGGAATCGGTATTGGGAGAGATTGGCGCATTCCCAAATTCAACCTCCAAAACAAACCAGACTTTGAGACTGAGGTGAACACTGTTATTAGAATCTTATCATCCCATCCCCTTTTCTCCATCAGTTTGCAGTTGAGTTTTTTAGTTGTTTTTTTTTTTACTTTTTCTTGACCCTAGGCGGCAAGTTCATTTGAACACACAGAAGAGCACACATGACAGAAACACATACATTCAGACCATGTTGTAAATACGGATGACAACTCGGAGAGTCTGCGTCTGGCCCTTGTACCAGCTGAATAATGTGCTAGTTGGTCTTGTTTGTTTTTAAGAGCGCAGGAGCCTGTAAATTATCTTTTATTGGAAGATTCAGGAGTCATATCCTTTCCAGACTGTTTTGAAAAGTCAGCACTTTGGCAAAAATAGTCAGTATGTCTGCATGTACATCTCACGTTTTTTGGCCTGCACATTATTTTATCCATTTTATAACAGTCAAGGTGCGTGTGAGTTTAGCTCCTCCCTGTGATTTTTGACAAAGTTAAAACCTACGTAAATCTCACTTATAGCACACAAGCTGTCTTTCAGCAAAGGATTAACTTCACTAATCTGATTGTGTGTGATGTTAAGTGTTCTCCGGGAGTCCTTTGCAGAAGAAGTGTTTTGATTTACCTTTCTGTTGTGCCCACATTCCTTCAACATGTCTTATCTGCGTCAGTTTCATAAAGCGATATCCTTATTATTTTTCCCAAGTCCTATTATTTTCCCCACTTTAGAGGACGTACCTCAATTCAGTGAATGTCGGAAGTGGGTTTTACATGTAGGCAGAGAATGCACTCTGCCCACGCTCAAACTCGTCTATAAGTCGTAAGTAGTCATCATCAAGTCACCAGTAAGTCTTGCAGCTGCATTGTATTCTGGTTCAATGACGCTACTGTCAATGGATGAATTCATGAAAGCAGAGAAAGTAACCAAGAGTAGGATGTTTAGGGATTGGCATCTAAATCTGATATTTGCCTCTGATGATTTGTACCTGAAGACATTACACAAAATAGATCCCTTGGAAAGACATACAAAGCATTTTGTTAACAGCTTATTAGCAGCTTTGTTGACTATGTGAAGTTACTGAGGTGTATATCCTTTAACCAGACTTAAAGCCCTTTCTGTTCGTTTTCTGTGTCCTACAGAAACCTTTGGCCACATAGTGTGTAAAGAAGGATTACTTATGGGCTCCACAGTATGACAGTGTTTTCCTTCCCCACAATACATGCCTTTAGTGACTCTTAATCGCTCTCATCAAGGATTATTCCACTTTCCTGAGGAAGCCACGTTTGTGTTCTAGCGTGTGTATTCTTGTTCTTTAAGCACCGTCAGTAGGTAGTCAGCCAAAACATCGGTCCTTGTGCCTGTTTTAAGTGTCTGCCTTTGTTCAGAGTGGGTTCTGTGATGTCGGCAATAAGCTGTAATAAATCATGCAGGAAAGTGTGTGTGTGTGTGTGTGTGTCTGTGTGTTTGGGGGAGGTGGTGGGTTGGGGGGAGTCGCGTCGCTCTCGGCTACCTCTTTCCCCTTTTCTTTCTTCTGTGGACTCTGTGCTTTTCCTGTTGTTATTATTTCCACACATACGTTTGTAGGCAGCCTGGAGTCAATTCAAGGAATGCTGTTAAAAAAGTAAAGACAAGAATTTTTACAGCAGTACAAATGGAAAACAAGAAGGAAGTTCGTGATATTGCTCCAGGGGAAAAAGACATCTATAAAAATAGATTATGATCTGCTATATTTGTTATATTCCGTTGTCAGTGCTAAAAACCACTGTCCCTAATTTTCTAACATTAAACTGCTGATTTTGATTAAGTATTTTCTAGAAAGTATTGGCCCTTCCTGATAGATTGTCTGTAACGGCATGCCAGAGATGATCAATTCTGTTTATTTCCAGCTCATTCGGGCCATAAAGAAAAGAGGTCCACAAAGTAACAATTAATTAAGCAAGTAATTCATTTAAGATAACTCAAAAGAAGCAAAACATGATGTGTGAAATAAGTAGTCAGTGGTGAGGTGTGGGTGTTGGGTACAATGAAACTGTAGGTTCAAATCTATTACTACATGTGGCATTAACAAAGGATAAATTAAACACAACCAAACCAAAAAAAACCAAGCTGGGTGCCCTGTAGACCCCCAAACAGGTGAGGCCAGTCCCTCAATGAGGTGGCACGGGCCAGGGAATCCAGGAGGACCTTGGTTGATTATATCAAGGAGGACAATACCAACCATTTCATCTGTTTTAAGCTACGCAATGAGATCATACCAGATGGCTCTGGTGCGGTGGTAGGATTGGAGGTAACTGGGAGCCGCCATGACTTAAAACAGGGAACCCGGAAGTTGCCAGGGGGCAACCACTCGCTGTCTGAGAGCACCTTTAGCGCTCACAGTTGTTAGGCTGTTAGTGGCACCTTGTCACCTGTAAACTATAATGAAAGTAGAGCAACAAAGGAAAAATATAAGATTCTTTTAGCCTGATGTTGTTTTGTGCTCTCTCACACACAGACACAGAGACACAGAGACAGACACACACACACACACACACACACAAATACACATTACATTGTTCAGCAGGAGTTGAACTCATTGACTAGAGCTACTAACTGTTTCCAGTCCTCAGTCTTCCTTTTTTCCTCAATTATCTGTCTCTCTTTCTTCCAGCTTTTCTCTTCGACTTTCTCTGCCACTTTTCAGTTGCACTTTTTACTTTCCCTTCCTTGCTTTCCCAGACCCTCTGCATTCTCTATCTATGTTGTTTGTTTTCAGGGATCTCTACACCCGACGGGTCAGTGATTAGTCAAACAAAATTTGTCCCACTTTCCTCTTCCTCGCCTCCTCCAGTTCACCTCTGTGGTAATGGATTGTACTGTGTGACCCCTGTGCTCCATATGTTTGTGTGTGTGTATGTGTCTGTCTAAATCTGACTGGGTTTAGTTAAGTTTTAGGAGACATATCGCCCTCCTGTCCTGCTAATTGACAGGTTGATTGACACCCTCACTCCCCAAAACCTCCCCCAACTGGACCTCCGATACCCAGCAGTCCCCCAGGGAAGCGATGTCACCAGGTCAGGAGCATTGTGAGGAGAGACGGGTTTGATGTAGATCCTTCCCTGCATGTCAAATCACTGAGTATGTGTTAACCCTGTTATTAAAACTCTTTAGCTTCATCCACAGTCGAGACTTCCAGCCTGTGTGGGCAAAGACTGGGCCCTAAAACAAATACTTCTGCAGAGCGCAGTCCAACATTTCAAACACCAGCATCTATATCTGGGAGTCATTGCGTGCACTATTTTAGATCAGATTCAGTGAAATGTTAACATAAATGAATGTTTACTTTCAAATCAAGAATAATTCAACTGTCAACAGTTTCATCAAGGCTTTAACAGTTACTTTTCAAACCCACCAGTGCCTGCTATGTCTTTTCTGGGAAAATTCCTCTGACTCACTAGAAGGGAGGCCTTTTACATTTCTGGGAACAGAAACAATTGCTTGTTAGAAAAAAAAAAAAAAAATACAAGAACTGTGCATAGTATTTAGCATGATCAGAGATGGCCAACATGACTTGGGCCATATTCAGGCAAATATTAGCCCCCCTTCGTGTAAAAATGCAGCCCCCCTCATTTGTTTGAATGGGACCGCTCCAGTGATACAGCGTGGATGAAAATGCAGATGACTCTGGCAAAAAACGGTTGAGTTGAGCTGAATCTTCTTTGGCCAATTTTGTAATGTGTAAAAATGTATATCTGCTGTTTACCTCGTCACAATAACGTTCCAAAGCAGCAAAATCCTTCCTCATAGTGTTCTGGCATCTGATAAAATTTTAAACTCATGAAAGTATTACTCAAACTGGACTTCCTGAATTATATTTCTGTTCTCACTGGTACCAGAATCACTTCCCGACCAAGTCAGCCCCTTCCTTTTTTTTTAACATATGGCTGTTTTTTGGTCTGAACGCCCACTAAAAGCCGTGTTAACACCAAGTACAACACCGTGTCAAATGCAGCCCCTTCATTCGTTTTGCCACAACACCATATTCCATCAGCAATGCACTGCATTGGCCAATGAAAGCATCACTTGTGCTTCTTCTTGCTTCCTTCCTCTTTCAGTACGCTCTGAATCTCTCCAACCTTCCGTCTGACAGAAGCCTCTATTGTTACAGTCAGTTAGCAGTAGTAAGCCAAGGTCCAGGAAGGTCTCCTCTTTCTCCGTTGTATCCTATTGCAGCGCCTGCGATTCCCTCGCTCGCTGTTCATTCCCAGTGTGGTCATGGGCCACTGGCAGCCACAGACCCCAGTCAGCCTCAGCCTCTGGTGTCCATTTTGGCTACCTGTCAGTGAGAGATCATTACATACTGCAACCACACATGCATTCTCCAATTCTCCTATGATAATTGAATTACATCCTAAATTTGTGCTTTAGCTGAGCACTAATTCTTTGGTACCTTTTATAATTGTAAACAGACATAATGCTGAACAGATAATGTTTTTTCATTTTCTGTTTTATTGTCTGTGTCAGACCTACTTCTAAGGAGGAAACACAATTTCTTAACTACAAGCATGCAATTGTCTATTGTTTTTGTCCTCTCATCCTCTCTGCCAGTCCATTCCTTTCCAGACCCACAAGTGTCTTTGATATGTTGTTGGACTCTTTCCCTTTAATACACGCACACCATCTCAAACACATACACATGTTCACAAACTCAGAAAAACAACAGTGTAATATGTTTTACATGTAATTTTAATCTTAATATAGACCTAAAAAAATCAGATTTTAAAGTACTGACTATACTATAGCTATAGATCACACACTTTACATCACAACTATGACTTTGTAAATCATACTGCTATGTTTTAGAAATTTGCATACAACTTCTTTATCATTTCAGGTTGGCAGACTCTTGAAACTTGCTTTAGTTATGCACAATATGGCAGTGAACTTGCATTGTTGCTTTTTGGCCAAGCAGTTGGAGGATCTGCCCCTCGCCTCCTCACCCTCAAATCCCATCCTTTCTATATCCCCTCCAACGACGAGTGTTGGGTTTCACATCCTCTTAACCCCAAAACTCAACACGAACCCATCATCCCAACCCACAGTTTGTTGCCTAAAGGTTTCTTGCATAATCAAAACATAAACCAAAGTATAGACCCAACAAAGAAACCCTAAAGGAGAGGGTTTCTTATTCTGGAATAAACACAGTGTTGTGTGCTACAGTAGTATTGTTGCACCCTTTTTAAAGGATTTTGAAGGTATTTTAAGGAACATGTCCATGCTCCGTGTCTTTTGTGTATTTCAAGTCACACTCACCTGTGTACTATGAAATTTCACAATAATGCTGGAAAAATATAGATTTTCTAGTCCAGCAGCAGGGTTTGGAAAGATCAAACAGGCTAACTATAAAACTAAGTGGAGGCTTAGTTTTGGCATAAACTGACACATCGCTAGCTTTGCCAAAAGAATGATACTTTGGCGATGTTTTGGTCAGTCCACTCCTTTTCTTGTAGTAACAATTTTAAATCCCATAGAAACAGACAAACTGAAGACGATATGGTTCAGAGGCATTCTGGGGCCTCAGTGGCCACACTACATACTGTGCTTACAATGTCATTAGTGTCAACAGGCTCATGAACTTTGTTAATTGTCATTTCCTTTTTTGACAAACCTAATAACATCTGTGGAATAATGCCAAACAAATCCTACCATGGCCTGAAATTGAATGGTGTGGTTGGGACTAAGTCTAACATAAATATTAATCTCAGGCAGCCCAGGGTCACGGACTTGAATAATTCACACCCATAACTCAGTAAAATAATTCACACCCATTTTGTGCTCTCAGATACGTTTTTGTGAAGATAAAATAATTTTTCATGTGCTTTTTTGGTCAAGAAGTTGAGGTACAGACTGTTTACATTTTTAAAATCAAACTTCATTAATATGTAGAAATAATGCAACTTTGACCGAAATAAATGTAGACTTGATGTTCACTGTGGTGGATCAACCAGGTTTCAAGAGACTGCAAATTGGTTTTCAAAATGTGTGGAAATGAATGGAAGCCATTGGCTGTCTAGAACAGTATAAAAAAAAATGCAGGAAAATTTTTTTATTTATATCATTAATTTGACAAAGCATTCATGATTTGTTTTATTTCATTTATTTTATGAATTTATTTGTCAGGTAAAATGCTCATCGATCATCAGAAAAGAGTAACAGATCACTTAGGAAGGTCATTTTCCTCTGTTGTGCCCGGCCAGATGTTAAAGAGGCATCCTGATAATAGAATAAAACAATATTTCTTGTAACATTAATATATATATATACAGCATAACAAGTATCATGCACAAAGTAGAACAAAATAGTACAATATATTCACCAAATTTTGACCCAGTAAATCTTTAAAAGACACACACACACACACACACACACACACACACACACACACAGGGGCATACCCAGTCAGGATACAACAGCTGTGACCTCATGCAGCTCATCTCCTCTTCACTCAGCACCCACAGCAGCTCCTGGAAACAAAACCCTGAGATCTAAAATGTCATTGGGGTCTGCCCCTCGCCTCCTCACCCTCAAATCCCATCCTTTCCATATCCCCTCCAACAGCGAGTGTTGGGTTTCACATCCTCTTAACCCCAAAACTCAACACGAACCCATCATCCCAACCCACAGTTTGTTGCCTAAAGGTTTCTTGCATAATCAAAACATAAACCAAAGTATAGAGCCAACAAAGAAACCCTAAACAAGGAGAGGTTTCCTATCCTGGAATAAACACAGTGTTGTGTGCTACAGTAGTAATGTTGGACACTTTTTAAAGGATTTTGAAGGTATCTTAAGGAACACGTCCATGCTCCGTGTCTTTTGTGTATTTCAAATCACACTCACCTGTATAATATGAAATTTCACAATAATGCTGGAAAAATATAGATTTTCTAGTCCAGCAGCAGGGTTTGGAAAGATCAAACAGGCTAACTATAAAACTAAGTGGAGGCTTAGTTTTGGCATAAACTGACACATCGCTAGCTTTGCCAAAAGAATGATACTTTGGCGATGTTTGGTCAGTTACAAAACCAAAAAGGACTGATAGCCTGTTCCAGCTCCAGGCAGCTGGAACAGGCAACTGATCATGTAATTAGTTTATTTTTCTCTCTTTTCTTCCATCTTCTGTATTGATGTACTTCGCTAGTTTTTCAATCCGCTTTTTATCTGGCAGTTGTCAGGACTGTCTTGTGGGACAATCTTTGTGGAAAAAATGAGGAAAGATGGAACTGAAGAACAGTCATCTTTGCAGGAGAGGGCCCTGCGTTAAGAGCTGAGGTGGGGGTGCTGGCGGGTCCTGTGGAGATAGTGAGAAAAGGGAGACTCGACACTTTGATCGATAAAGAGTTTGAAAAGGATCCAGTTGTGTTGTCTTTGATGCCAAATTGAACTTGTGGAGCTGACTATGAATGGGTCATCTTTTTTTTTTTTTTTTTTTTTTGTGGGTTGTTTATTCAACCTCCTCAACTTGAAAACTTTCTCTCTCCTGCGAACGGTTCATTTGTCAACAGTCACCACCCACATAAGCCTCGTCTCCGGGGTCAGGGAAGTGCGTCTATTATTGTGTTCTTGTATCTGTGTGTATACATTAAAAAACAAGTATATTGTATCGTATTGGTGTCTTGCAGATACTGTATATTGGCAATTTAGCTTTTTTTTTTTTTTGCTAATGCTTTTTGGCTACGTTTCTCATTTTGATATTAAATACTTTCATCATCCTTGGGCCAATCCATCCATTTTACCCGCTATTGTCTATCAGCACCCACACGACTCAAAGGAAAACTTTCTAGATCCTCTATCAATGTGCATCCCTGCCTAACTTAGAAAGCATACTGAAAACTCACAACCCATCAGGATGTGCGGTGAGTAAGAGCTTGTCAAACTTCCCTGTCTCAAGCACTGGAGCTGCAGTGTCTGGGTCTTACAGGCACCACCCAGGTGTAAATTATGTAACCATATGGATGTGAATCAGGGTGGTGCTGGAAAAAGAGCACGGCTGCTTAGCAAAGCGCTTCCCTGAATAAATAATGAGGCTGGAAAAAAAGTAATTGGACAATGAATCAATCTCCTGAATACCTTGTTTAGGTTCTGTGGTGGGGATCCCCTTTCTGTTTAGATCTGGATTATAGATTGGGTCTCAAAGCTTCTCCTTGTAATTAACTATTATAAAACATTACACAGAGGGACCATGGCGTTAGTGTGTAAAATAAAAGGCTTCAAGTGCCATCCACTGTTTACACAAATAGCAACCGCACTTGGCTTTCCCTGCCTGGGATAGTTTACACAGACCCGCAGAAATAAATGGATACTAGGAAAAGATTTTGTGAAAACCTCAGATGTCTCACAGTAATTAGGTTTTTTTAGATGTGTCTTTACTACCCATTTCTCCCTTTAAACACGTTATAAGTCATTTATGTTGTACTGGACAGGATACAAACGCTTTCATATGCCTCTCAGACATGGTTTTCAGTCTAACTCAACTTGAAGGAAAATGAAAGTATCGAAAAAAGTGAGGGGTTATTTGCGATTTGGACTGAGCTGGTTCGGTTGAGGCCGTTTGGACTGGCTTGAGTTGTAATTTGCTCGTGGGGATCTGGCTGCATTGTGGTGGATCGTCTCTTCTCCCTTGTCATTTACTTGTCTGTGTGTGGCTTGATGTTAGTGTGGATGTGTGTGTCCACCGTCTTCAGTGACGCACAACCAAGCTAACCCCTCGGCTGCCTGGACGAACTCCAGGCCTCACTCTTTATCCTCTGTGTGTGTTTTCTCATGCTCCGGCTGCATTTTCATATTCTGGTTCATTACATTCAGAATGGCAGTAGCCCAATCAACCAGCAATCCTTCAACTCATTCAAGTACGTCTTGTAGTGGTAGCTTTTTTCTTTTTTTCTTTTTTTTTACACAGAGACTCTCATCTCAAAGATTTAATGCCAGACATGATTTTGACCTAAAGAAAAGAAGCTCTTCGCCAAAGGAAAAATATCTGAAGATGTAGCAGTTTGTGGTTTGACGAAGGGGTGCTAAGCCATCTGCAGGCACACCACAACATGAACTCATTATTTCTGATATCCACATTTTACTAGGAAATTACATATCCCAAGGATAAAATCTGCTTAAATCTGTATTAAGCTTTAAATGAAATGTTACCATATCTCTGTGGAATTGGCAGTATGCAGACCACTGCTTTATACTTCTGTGTGTGTGTGTGTGTGTGTGTGTGTGTGTGTGTGTGTGTGTGTGTGTGTGTGTGTGTGTGTGTGTGTGTGTGTGTGTGTCCATTTCTGGGAAGCTCATTTAGATCTGTACAGACAGGGGTAGAGTCAGAGAGCTGACCTGGGCCCTTCAGTCATTTAACCTAAGGGAACCTAATGACCCCGAGCTCACACCACGCTAACGCACCCTTGGTAGTTTTCAGTCTGCTTGTGCCCACATGGGTGCTCGTGCATTTGTGTGTGCATGCCCACACCATTGTCACCTTGCTTTAAGGCGCATCATCAAAGCTTTTTATTGCAGTTTTACAGTTTGTGGAGTAATTAGTGTAATTCAAACATTGTGACCTCCCTTGTAAACTACCTGACTCATGTCAACAAAGGTAACGGACATGGACGGGTGATAATGAGGCGTTAAGCCACAAGAAGTTCAGTTGGCCACAATGCGAAATGAAGCATTGTGTTGCTGTTTTCAGAAAGTGGCAGCAACAGTGTATTATTATAGAATCAAAGTAGACAATGTACTGTTCGTTAAATCAACATGAAGCCGCTAAACAAAGTTGTAAGATGCTGTTAGTGAGTATTTTTGTTATTATTTATCAGCCTTATCGGCGCTAAAGACTGCATCTATCCATTTTGTAATTGAGTTTTGACATATTTACAAAAATTTCAATCTTCTCACTTTCAAATGGAGCACTTAAGTTACTCGAGTAGCAGTGTCTTATCAGCTAGTAGATACAATATGGTTCTTTTGTGATTGGTTGTGTGTGTGTGTGTGTGTGTGTGTGTGTGTGTGTGTGTGTGTGTGTGTGTGTGTGTGTGTGCGCAGTAGCATCATGCACTCCCCTATATGCTGTGGTTGCGCCTGGTCTTACAGTCCTCATATGGCACAACTTAAAGCACATGACACAGTGATCTCACACTGAGCAAATAGCCTGCTAGTCAGCATGTGGTTTGTGTGTGTGTGTGCGTGTGTGCGGGTGCGTGTGCGTGTGTGCGCATATGTGGGAGTGTATATTCAGGATGAGAGCGGTGACAGATCGAGGCAGAACGAGAACGAGGGAGCGAGATAAACGGATTAAAAAAGAACAGCAAAAGCACAGGATTGATTCGGAACCGGGGACGTAAAATCAGAGAAGGCCTATAAAGTCAAGAGTCACTGAAGGAAGTAAAATTTGTACAGTTGTGAAAACATGATCATCAACCACTTCACTGTCTCTGTCCATATGTTTCAAATTATGGCTTTGATGATATCTCTGTGCCATAAACAGGAATAAAGTCAAACAGCCAAACATTAAATTTCCATGTGGTTCACATCTGTACTGTGAGCTGGGGTGGGTGTGTGTGTGTGTGTGTGTGTGTGTGGTGGCTTTTGACTTGAGTGTGACTTATCTTTAGCCTATTGCTATAGTGCCCGCCACAAGAAACAGCTCTTCTTTCCACCAAGTGCCACCAGTGGGTTCAGTTTGATATACAAAGAATGGCTGACATCTAGTGGTCTTTCTGTGTATTGCAGCGTATTTTGGCGTCTGTTCTTCTTTAACTCTTCCCCCACCAGTGTAAATGTGGCAGATAGATGGCAGAGAGATGTGTTAATGATGTCCGAATGATGTCCGACGAATTGAAGCTAACTTTGAATATCCCACCTCCCTCCCCCCTGTCTGTGTTCCTGTATGTCCCAGGGAGGGGATCGAAGAAGAGGGATTCTGCCAGCCGTACAGAGGCATAGCCTGCGCCCGCTTCATCGGTAACCGCAGCATCTTTGTCGATTCATTGCAGATGCAGGGCGAGATCGAGACCCAGATTACAGGTGAGAAAGGAGGCAATGTGTGGAAGCGGGTTTGACTCACTTTACTGCAAAAAAATGTCTTATTTCTTTTCCTCTTGAGAGTCTTTAAATTGGCCCCAATCTATTTCTGCCTGTACAGAGAGCTGGCATTCATTCATAATACACATTCTCTTCTGCAGCACTTTGGTATTTCTTGCAGGTGTTTGTAGATTTTCAAACTTTTCTCTGAACAGATCCTGTACAAGTTTGCTTTTTCTGACACGTCACACTCATGTGCAAATTCACACAGAGCCCCTGATGATGATTCAGGCAGTTTGGACATACTTATTTTAGATTTCTGCATTTATTTATAAATATATGCAGCCACATTGAATGTTGCCAGACTTACCAAGGCTTACATTCTTTTTAAGGACAAACCAGTTGTTCCCTCTCAGATGTTGGCAGCCTGCTTTCATCCAGTGAGTTCAGCAGTTCAGCCATCATTTAACGGTTCTGTCCTGTCTTTTCAAAACTCTGCTCACATATGTCCTCAGCAACCAGCGATGATAGAGCCCCTTTATCAAACTGCATACGCTAAATCAATGGAAAACTTCTGCAAATAAGGACTCTTTCAGAAGGTAAACCTTAATTAATGTGCCGTACGAAGAAAACAGATCGCTTATGGAGTTCAAAGGAAGTTCAGCGAGGTAACCACTCTGTGTGGAGCACACATGGCCCACATACTGGTTCATACTGTTCTACATGTCTGTGTCTCCGCTTCGGTGTTTTTATTCCGTCGGTCTGCATGCACATGTCCTCCGAGGTCAGTTTAATGTGTATGTTATTGATTACATCCGGGCAGCTGTCGGCTTTTCCCCTAAACAGTTCGGGGACAAAAGGGGCCATGAACCCGGATTTCTAATCTGAAACATCAAGGACAAATGATAATTAAGATTTACGATGCCACAGAGCTGTAATAAGCCTACTGTGGGACTGTAAATCATCCATCTCATTGCCAGAAAATCCACATTTGGTAGCCATCCGCCCTCTAAAATTTAATGTCACCTTCACTGATCTTTATTATCATTTTATCTGAGCAACATTTGCTGCAGAAGCATTTGGATAACAGCCAACTTTGCTCTTCTACTTTTTAATTGCTTGTCTTCTCCTCCACCTCCACCTCCACCAACCACAAACCACAGAAAAGCACGTGTTTGCAATAAACACGCAGTATGACTATGAATCATATATTTAAAGCTGCAGCTTTTATTGTCAGTCTCCCTCTTTGATCCCTCGCGTGTAGATGCTCAAACGTTAGTAGCAATGTGATCACAGGATTGCCAACTCATCATGTCATGAACAGTAGGAAACAATAAATCGGAGGATATTCGAAATAATTTTTATTCGCTCTCCTAATTCTTAAACAACAACGATAAAAATAAAAACCTTAATATTCATCTAGATGCTAAATTTCTAGATGAATTTTGATGCGGAACTGTATTGTTTAAAAGAATTTTTTGAAAGTGATATATTAGCAAAAATCATCAAGGGCGTTATCCTGTTCTAATACCACCTTTGCCTCCGTGGTTCCCAGCGGCCTTCACCATGATCGGGACGTCCAACCATTTGTCCGATCGCTGCTCCCAGTTTGCCATCCCTTCCCTCTGCCACTTCGCCTTCCCCACGTGCGACCGCAGCTCGGGAACCGACAAACCCCGGGACCTGTGTAAGGACGAGTGCGAGATCCTGGAGAACGACTTGTGTAAGACGGAGTACATCATCGCCCGCTCCAACCCTTTAATCCTGAAGAGACTGAAACTGCCAAACTGTGAGGACCTGGCCGCCTCCGACAGTCCCGAGGCTGCAAACTGTCTGAGGATAGGCATCCCCATGGCTGAGCCCATTAACAAGAGTAAGACTAGTTCACCTGCTGATTACATAAGTTCCTTTATTGCCACTGCCAATACTACACATTATTGTTGTCTGAGGAGGGGTATCCCTGTGGCCCCCGTTATAGTCACTAAGAGGAGCTGTTCTGAAAAACTTTGCTTTTTGGTGACACCAAGGATGCTCTGATATCAGAAGTACCTTTATGGCCCAAGTATGGTTAAAGCTAGCGCAACAACTAACGATGTTAATTCTTATTGTCTTTTATTTTCTCAGTTAAGGGATTTAACCGATAGTCTTTGAAATGTCAGAAATAGTGGAAAAAGTCCATCACAGCTGCCCAGGGCCCGAAGTGATACCTTCAGATTGTTTGAGATATTTAATTTGCTATCTTCTTTGACAAAGACAAGCAGCAACAATGCACATTTGATAAGTTGGAACCAGTAAATTTTTGCTTGAAAAATGGCTCGGACGATTAATTGATTATCAGACTAGGTGGCAAATTACATTTTTGTTAATGGACTAATAAATTAATCAACTAATCATTGCAGCTCTGTACAAACTGACAAGAAATACGTCTTCGGTTGCCCTCTAAGTTCTTTATGTCTGACAATATACTATTTATATTTGTATACATCAAATTTAACTGCAGCATAGCAATTATTGTATCCCTCTCATAACGTTCATTGTGTCTTATTATTTCCCTCTGAATTTGATATTTCCAGCAAAGCAGTTTGTAAAGATTTTTGATAGCCATTAAACAAAGGTAGAGGCTCTCTGCCAGTCCGCCAGCAGCTCGACAGAGTCAACCGTCAGTGCTGCTACGCACGAGCACTAAACACACCTGGGTGTCTGAATTAAGGGCTGAGCCCTGTCCACTACCAGCCAGCCAAAAGAGAGAAGGAAAATGATGAAATGAACCTAGTAACATTAGCTCACCACGCAGCCCAACACAAATGAGTAATGCAAAAGCTCGTCTCGCCTTCCAGATCACAAATGTTACAACAACAGCGGGGCAGAGTACCGCGGGGTAGTCAGTGTGACAAAGTCGGGGCGTCAGTGTCAGCCGTGGAACTCCCAGTATCCTCACAGCCACACCTACCTGGCCCTCCGCTATCCAGAGCTGAACGGGGGACACTCGTACTGCCGCAACCCGGGGAACAAACATGAGGCGCCCTGGTGCTTCACACTGGATGAGGGGGTCCGCACGGAGCTCTGTGACATACCCATCTGTGGTGAGAGACTAGAATATGTTTATGCCTGTACTGATGGGATGTAGAGTTTTTAATGCTGTCTTTATAACACGTGCAGATGGTTTGATTTCTTTTTTTATTGTCACCATTACTTTATCAACAACAGTAACGGTATGCAGTATGGCGAGATTATTATTGGTAAGCCTCGATATCGCATTATATTGCACGGTCATGCAATAATCTTTAGATCTGATACTATTCCTCTCTCTCCATCCATCCCCTTAGACTATAAAGACAAGTCCGGTGGTAGCAACATGGAGATCTTGTACATCCTGGTTCCCAGTGTGGCCATCCCTTTAGCCATTGCCTTGCTGTTCTTCTTCATCTGTGTGTGCCGCAACAACCAGAAATCCTCCAGGCCTCCGGCGCCCCGCCAGCCCAAACCAGTCCGCGGACAAAATGTCGAGATGTCCATGCTCACAACTGCGTACAAGCCCAAGGTAGAGAGCAGCACGGTCACCGCATTGGACACTTTGTGTAGGGAAAGTAAATAATCAAGGTTCTTTCTGTGCCTTACTGAGCCTACCCTCAATTTTGCAAATGGACGAACAAATATATTTAAAAAAACACCTTGTTAAAATGTAATACAATTCAACAACAGCACAAACTGCAACCTCAGAAGTGACTGTACAGTTGAATCAACACCTCTCTAAAACAGTTTCAACAGAAATTGAACATTATGGCCTTCATGAAGGCAGGATTTAGTGCAGGACTTCTGAATTAGACTGCATTAGTTTTAGCTAGGTGTACCTAATAAACTGGCAACTGAGTGTATACTGACACAGCGTTTTGAACTCTCCTGTGGTGACTCAAGATGAGTACTATTGTGCTGTATTGGTCCTTTTTAGTCATAAGAGCAGACTGAGGAAGGAGTCCAAACACTGACACAGCCCCTCTGGGTGTCAACTGGGATGGGTCGCAGCATGCTAGGGTTACTGGGTTGAGTGTGTGTGTGTGTGTGTGTGTGTGTGTGTGTGTGTGTGTGTGTGTGGAAATGACCTGTCTCAGCCAGAGTTTTGAATCTCTTTCATCAGAGCTCAGCAGGTCCAGGAGAGTTCAACTGCAGCTCTTTTCCTCTCTGTTTATTTCTCTTTAACTGTCTCTTTTTCCACATCTCGTCCTCACACTCCTCTGACTTCATCCATCTTTCTTTGTTGCTCTTCTTCGGTCTCTCCCTCCATCCCTTTACCTCTGGAACTCTTTTTCATCCCTCACTCTCTCCTGCCCTCCCCTCTCCTTCACAGAGCCTCTTTGTAATGCAGATTATCGAGCCTGTGCTCTGCCAGCCAACACATAGCTCACATTAGGATCCGTATCATATTTCTTTCAAGGTTGCACACTCGGTCATATCATCTCTGTTTATCTTTTTCCACATAATTTTGGCGGTGGTGGGTGGGGCGGTTATCTAGACAATGTGTCGGCTTGTGCAAACCAGAGCATGATGCTCAAGGTAATCTGTATGATATTACCATCGACAGCTGTAGAGAGAACTGCAAAATGTCACAGAAGCATCAGTAGCCATTAATATCCCCGGTTTATTTTGTTTTTTCGGAACGGAACAAATGTTTCACTGACCTAAAAAGGGAATCTTTCCTCGCCGTGTTTAGATGACGACCTTGTATCTGCAAAGAGTCAAGTTTACGGTAGATCAAAGAAAGTTTTTCAGAGTGACAGCCATGCAGTTATGGAATTATACAGTCGATTTTCAAATGGTCTTTGTGGACAACAAGGTCTTGAGATATGGTTTGCACATGTCAGAACGCATAACCGTCCAACGTAGGATTTTAAAAGCAGGAAAACGTTTACAGTTCCAGTTATCACCTCTTTTTCCAGTACATGTGTTGCATTGTATTACATGAACGCTGTAACTTTTGTAACTGTAAATACAAAACAGTTTTAAATAAAGGAAGATTTAATGTAATTTCTACCTTTTTGATAGGTGGTAAATCCTCACATTATACAGTAAATATTTATGTTTATTATTGCCAAGGTGAGTCTCACTCCTCTCCACCCCTCTTATCTACAACTTTGTCTTGGATCAGGGTTATGTAGCTACCCAGCAGGCTTTGCTGCAGGGTCACACAGGGGCCACTGCCTGTGACATTTAGACACACATAAACATATGCATGCACACACACACACACACACACACACACACAAACCTGCGGTGGTGTGAGGAGGATCTGAGGGTTTGGGTGTGGGGAGGAAAGAATGGGTGAAATAAAACCCATAACTAAAAACATCTGTGTGTCTCATAAGGTCGGTAGGCCCCACACTCCTCTCATACACACGATCTTACCCAATCAGAAACACACACCCCGCCCCCCTCAGAGCTCATACAGGTCTGTCTGTGTGTGTGTGTGTGTGTGTGTGTCTCCGTGTGTCTCCTGCTCACCGAAGAATTTCATTATTCATGTCTGAGTTCCTGGAATCTGAAAATCTCTGCCAACCTCTCCTCACCTTTTATCTTCTCCCAAGTACAGCTACACACACAAACACACACATGCACAAATTCCCACTCCCACTGTTTCCGAGCTCACCAAATTATAATAGCGCAACCCAGAGATGATCCTTCGGTCTAACTTTCAAGGATACGTTTGGTCATTGTTGGTGTTTTTGTCAACAAATGCCATGAAAACAGCAAAACCAACAACGTGACAGTCTGTCACTCAATACTTTCCAACCCCTCTACCGTGTCTGTAACACTGCCCACGACCGTTCGTTCCTACTGAAGATGTTAATCTGTAAAAACAGGTAACAAACATATTGTTTGATTTTTTTTTTTTTTTTTTTTTAAAGCACTCAATAATTTTATGACACAACTGGACATTTTTGTTTCCAGCAAACATTACTCAAACGGATGAAGTAGTGTTTTTCGCTGAGGATTAATACGTGTTTGGTCCACTATGAGTGTTTATGACGGCAGGACAGTGGGATTGACTCAAAAAAACTACAGTACTCGCGTTCATCGTGATGAGTTTTTTTTAATAGTTTTTAGACAACAGTGGAGTCTTGTTAATATTTAGAAAAATATAGAATATGACCAGACTTACCCTTTAAACTCTGGCATATTTTTCCACTGATTGTCCTGTATATCTTCCTTCACAATGCAAATCATCATTGTTTACATGATGTTCATGTGAAATCATAACCCACTGAAACACTATTGTCTCTTAGTCTCACTCCCTTGCTCTCTCTCTCATCATTTTTATTAAAAAACTAGATTTTATCAACTCCAATCCCATTTATTTACGAAGGTTTTCCTGCCCTGTTAAAACCCCACTGTTCAGCTCAGTCTTGTTGGATTTAGCTGTACAAATAAACCTCCAGTCTGAGTCCTTCTCAGTGGGCATGAAAGACTAAAAAGGCAATGCCATTCCTAACAAAGAAGGCTAAAGCTCTTTCTGTTATTTCTGCAGCTGATTCGACAGTGTTACTGGCAAGAGAATTAATTGCCTAGTCTTCCTAAATGCTGCTAACCTGTCAGATAAATTACATTTCTAAGCTGCTAGGTTTAACGATTTTCCCACATTGCTTTCCAAAGGCTTAAAGGGAGTCATTAGGAGCTGATGTAATGGATTGAGTCCGATTATGACAATTATCAACTCTCCAGACTCCATACTTTTCTTTTTCTTTTCTTTTTTCTACATGCACTGACAATCACACACAAGCTCAAATGCATATCTGGTGTTATATCAGGCAGTTTGCCTGCATCGAATTAGAAGCAGCAATGTAAACTCCATGTCAACATTTCACTTTTCCATACAAGGATAATGGTGAGGAAAGAGTACTGGCCCAACAAAGTAAATAATGATCTAATTTTTCTGTCACATCTCTTCTACCCACTGATCTCATTTCTCCCATTTCCCTCCTCCCCTTTTTCTCTCTGCAGAGTAAGGCCAAAGAGCTTCCTTTGTCAGCTGTGCGTTTCATGGAGGAGCTTGGAGAGTGCACTTTAGGAAAGATCTACAAGGGTCACCTGTATCTACCTGGCATGGATCAGGCACAGCTTGTGGCCATAAAGACCCTGAAGGATATCTCCCATGCCCAGCAGTGGGGCGACTTCCAGCAGGTACACAATGGATCACTGCCACCAAAGCTTTAAGTTTCCAATTTTGCATCATTTAAAGAAATACTCAAAGTTTTACTTACCATATCTATTTATATAAGGGATAGTATGCAACAAATACTATCTTAAAATGAGGAAAAATAACAATCTGTACAGAAGCTCCAAATAATTTTTAAAGACATGCTTCTAACTGGCAATAGATCGGTAAAATGAAATGTGGAAAGATTGCTCTTCCCAAAAGCCTTGACGCATGATTTGTTTTATTTCCACAGAAGATAAATATGGTGTTGCAATGGGAGACTGTATATGGTTAAAAATCACTGGGCAGCGGATGAATTTGCTTGTAATAAATTGGAACTACTGACAGGTTGTCCCAATAAATTTAGATTTTAAGGAGGATTGAAAGAGATGACTTGGGTAAAACATAATCCTCACTTTTCACTTGCGGAGAGCAAGGTGGACCTAAACTGCCTGCATTTAAAGTGACACTAAACCCGAAAAATCCGACTTTTGTGGCTGTAAAAAGTGGAGTGACCTCGGAGTGAGTTGCGATAGGTCTGTTATGAAGCAAAAAACAAACCTTTCACAGCCATCCTTAAGGGCCACGGTGCATCACTGCTGCAGCAGTGATTCTTTCTCTACTAATATTTTTTTGGGTGTCTTTCTTTTTGCTCAAGAGTCACCATTGCTTATCTGGTTTCCCCACACAGGAGGCTACAGTGCTGACAGAGCTGCAACACCCAAATGTGGTGTGCCTGCTGGGTGTGGTGACCCAGGAGCAGCCCGTCTGTATGCTGTTTGAGTTTCTTCCTCAAGGCGACCTCCACGAGTTCCTCATCATGCGTTCGCCACACTCTGACGTTGGCTGCAGCAGTGATGAGGACGGCACGGTGAAGTCCAGCCTGGATCATGGAGACTTCCTGCACATGGCCATACAGGTGGGATTTGAAAGCAGTTTAGCTGATGAATGGGACTTGTCCTGTTTGATCATTCAAGAAGAATGCGTAGTTGCTTCAATTCAATATCACAATTTGGTTAAGTGATCTCTTTTTGCCCTCCCGTAGCTCCTTTCACTCCATAATTTACATCTAATAAATGCTTAAATCATTGTTTTTTTAATCTAATCTAGGTGGCCGCTGGGATGGAGTACTTGGCCAGTCACTTCTACATCCACAAAGACCTCGCTGCCCGGAACATTTTAGTAGGCGAACAGCTTCACGTTAAGATTTCCGACCTGGGTCTCTCCAGAGAGATCTACTCCTCAGACTATTACTGCCTCCAGCCCAAAACCCTGCTGCCCATCCGCTGGATGCCCCCCGAGGCCATCGCCTACGGCAAGTTCACCACAGACTCAGACATCTGGTCGTTCGGAGTTGTGCTGTGGGAGATCTTCAGTTACGGCCTGCAGCCCTATTACGGCTTCTCCAACCAGGAAGTGATGGAGATGGTGCGAAAGAGACAGCTGCTTCCCTGCCCTGAAGATTGCCCGCCAAGGTGTGTTCATGTTAATATTATAGGTTAACGTAAACTGTTAAGTCAATTATGAGAAGGTGGGAGGGTACATTGACGGTGTACTGTAACTTTTTTGTATCCTCACTTTGTGCCACAAGTCGGTGAACTTCAACTGTATCTTCATCTTGTTTCAAAAGTTTAGGCAAGGTATATAGCCTGTGTTGGAATAATAAAGCAGGACCTTTTTTCCTTCAGTTCCCTCTTTAAGGGCCTCAAGACCACAACTATTCACTTTCTTATCCTTGAAAAACGTTTTTCTCCTGATCAATAAACCCCCCCCCAAAATTGAAGCATTTCATACAAAGGCAAGTTTACACATTCAAACACTGAAACATTAAATTGCTTACAGTAAGTACGAGAAACGTTTCTCAGGAAGTCCTACACAGAGCAAAGAGAGAAGATGTATTAAAAGCCTTTATTTAATGGGGCATATTTGTTGAGACACTGACCAGTTACGACCTCACTAGGTCTCCACCTCTCTACTCCGCTCCTTGCTCCTTGCCTAAGAGTACCTGAAGAACATTTTCTTTTCTTTAGCCGTGATCAGTTTTCTTTTTTTTTTTTTTTTTTTAATCTTCAAGAGCAACTTAACACTTCCTGGATTCATTGTAAGCGTGACAGATAGCTTGTTGATAAGATGTCATACACTGTTATGAATATTGAGATGCTAACAGAATTAAGTGAGTTTCTAAATGTTAATGACAGTGAAAATTAAAATGTGGCCCCCACAGCAGAAAGATGACCTCTTCAAGTCACAGTTGCTGTATGCAACATGAAAGGGTTAATTAGAGTTCCGCAGAGTTCATGATTTTGCTTCTCTATTTTGGTTTGGACAAGGAGAACTACTTTACACCATCACCAACAATCATCTACAGGGATTTTTTTTTTTTTCACCTTTATTAGACAATAAGACAGAGTTACAAATGAGATGAAGACAGGAAACATGGAAGGAGAGAGAGAGGGCTCAAATATAATCAAACCAGGGATGCTGCGGTTATTTGATATGTCTTAACCATTAGATTTTGAGATTATCATACTCAAGAGTATTGAGATTGAGTATTTTCTGCTATTTTATCAGTTAGACACATACTTTTTCTTACTGCAAACACAAACAGCATGTAGAAACCTTTAGAGAATTCAACTTAATATGTTACATAACCAAGTATTTATTCACAATATCCAAAAAATGTGATTTCAAGTCTACAATGAGAGTTTTAGGTATTAAGGTTAATTTATTAAATTAAACTGAATTGTGATAACAGCCATACATGATTAAAAAAAATCTATATCTTTTATCCCTCAGGTTCTATGGTTTGATGACTGAGTGCTGGCAGGAGGGACCAGGACGTAGACCGAGGTTCAAGGACATCCACGGCCGCCTGCGAGCCTGGGAGGGGCTGTCATCCCACGGCAGTTCCACCACACCCTCTGGGGGTGGAGGCAACGCCACCACCCAGACCACCTCACTCAGTGCCAGCCCCGTCAGCAACCTCAGCAACCCCCGTTACGCCGCTGCTGCTGCTGCAGCAGGATACCTCTACCCAGCCCAGGCTATTCCCTCCCCAGGCCAGATGGCTCAGATTCCAGCTTGGACGCCCATGGCTGTGCCCCAAACCCACCAGCGCTTTATCCCCGTCAACGGATACCCCATCCCGCCAGGATACGCAGCTTTTCCTGCCCACTTCCCTCCCCCAGCTCCACCTACCAGGGTAATGCAGCACCACCTGCCACCTCCGAAAAGCCGCTCGCCCAGCAGCGCGAGCGGCTCCACCAGCACGGGTCACGTCAGCGGCGTACCCTCCACCGCGGGCTCCAACCATGACGCCAACGCACCGCTGCTGTCCCACTGCATCATGCCAGGAAGCGGCGGAGGGCCAGCACAGATGTACGGACAAGTTTCCCAGAAGGGGGGGCAGCTGGACCACGCATCACAAACATCAGCGCTGCTCGCCGCTGATTCTGACGTACTGATGTACAACGACTCGGTCATCACCGCCGACCTGTAGATAGACGGACACTCACGCTCTTTCCTCTTGGGACCCAAATATGAGACGTTTCGCCTCTCACCCAGGGACCTGGTCTAATAATTCTACTCGGGTCATACAGAGACCAAAACAGAAACAAGCCTGGAAGCACATCTGGGTGTGCAAGAAACACTGTCGCAGCTACACAAGTATATACACAGCAGTTTGACTTTTTAATGCCTTATTGTTTAAAGCAAGTGTACTTACTACCATGGTTTGAAAATGTTATTTTAACCTCTGTGTAAATACGGTACATAAGTCCTGAATGAATGAAATACAAAGATATATATTCAAAAGAACATTTTTATTAAGGAAGAACACTTTAGGGTGAAAAGTCCATCCTGTGTGCTCACTGGGTATTACAGTCAGTTCCTTTGTCAACAACTCAAAGGACTGTTTCATGCAGGATGTTAAGGAGACACTGACTTTCATGTCATGACCTTTAGGTGCCTTGCAGCAGTGACTTGACTCGCTTGTTTCTCAGACATGCAAATGTGCTGTGCATCTGCTTGCAAAAGAAACCGCATGTAGCAAGCGACAGCCAAGCGAATGGGAATGGGAACAGCAGCCTGGACAAACTAGGGGTGTGGTGGCACTGATCTGCCCAAATACAACAGTGTAAAAGGCGTACAGGTGATGTACTCCGCCCTGAAGCTGGACCCTGAAGCTAAACTTCAGCATTTTAGATTGTCACATGAGAGCTTTCCAGCGAAGCGGCTGGAACTAAAATACTCGTGCCTCATCATTTTCAAATCCTTTACAAAAAATCCTTTCAGAAATGACACCTGAATGTTTTTGTGCAACCTCAGCATGACTATCTGAGACTTTTGCAACATGGACACAGGCCTCTTTGCCTTTTTCAAACCTCAGTGTGGTGCAAGCTGTCCAGGCTGAGGAACAAGGAAGGAGTTTGTTTGTTTTTCATTTTGTTTTTTGTTTGTTTTGATTGAATATTAAACTCCGCATCAGCCTTTAATTCTCCCTCCATTCCCCTGTCTTCCTGACATGACTATATACGTCAGCCATTAATGCCGCTCAATTTTCTCCGTGCTCCCCTTCTCATTTTCTTCTCTACCTTACCGTCTCGAGCTTCCACCTTAGCAGCGGATATGGCCTCTAACTTCAAAGCTGGCATCAGAGGGACCCCCTACAGATCTACAAATGAAATCACAAAGTGCTCATATCCTCTACAGGCTCCACAGCTAAACTGGACCGCTCTCAGGGCAAACACTTCATTCAAGGGCTGGGGTCGACTTTACCGTCAGTAATGTCAGCTGAAATTTCAGCTCTCACAAAATAACATTTTTATCGTAGATTGAATGTGATTTTTACATTTAAAAAAAAAAAAAAAGTTTTTCAGGGTTTAAATTTGGAAGGAATTTACAGATTTTATCCACAGGGCTCGTCATCATTTCTATTTCCATGTCTTTCCTGATTTATAGCATCCGTATTGGGAAAAAAAATACCATTAAAGACATGGACGAATGAAAGAACGCAACCTAGGGAGGGTAAAAACACACGACCCGTAACAGATCGTACTATCATTGACAAAACAGAAATAAATTTAAAAAATACTTTTGTGAGCTGGGGACGGATTGTAATACTGTGTTCAGAGAGATTTATGTATGTTCCTTCTATCTGGTTATGTATCAGTAAAAGGGGACATTTTTATAACACTTGGCAACAACTGTTCTGACAGGAAGGTGATCCCAACAAGGGCATGTTTTTTTTTCTGTTTTTTTTTGTTTTTTGAAAGGATAAATTGAATTTGCCTATTCAGTTTGAGTCTCTCTAATTACAGCTGTATTTATATTTCAACATATCCAGTGTCCAGTAGCATGTAATCATGTATGGTTTGGATGCATTTACTCTGATAATCCTTTTGTGATATGAAGAATTGTGTGTGCTTGGTAAATGATAAACTCTCAGTCCTGCAATCCCACAATTGAAGCCTCATCGGTCTGTTGTTATTTCACGATGATGGCTGATCGGAAGCATGGCTTAATATGAAGCTTTTGTTATTGAGAAAAGTCACAGAACCAGCTGCAGTGACAGAAAAGTTTGTGATCTTAGTTGTTTTTTGTTTTTTTATGAAATTCCCCGAGTACCTGTGTACTAGACAATCGTTGGTTTTGGTCCTTCAAAAGTTTCTAACATGTATGTGTTGCGCTCCGCTGTTGTTTACAGACTGTTGTGTTACCAACCGGCTACATTCATTTTTTTTAAAAAAGCACACGTTTTTTATGACAGAAGGGATACTCTGCTGGCTTTTCACTGTGGATGTGTCAAGCATAAAGCACAGTGAAGATATCCTACACGGTGCACTGTTGAATGGCCAAGTTTTCAGTAGACATTTGTCGAATGTGGATATTTAGTTAATCTAGTCTCAAAGTCATGGCTACCGTCTGATGTGACTAGAAGAAAACAGCAGCTGCTCAGATTGGACTGAATATCAGAATAAATCAGATTTACATCAATCAGACTGAGCTTTAGGTCACCCCGACTTAATTTATTCAAACCAAATATCGTCAACAGAGAAGCTGATTGTCTGCCATTACAAATATGAAGGGAGAAGCTTTTGTTTCCAACTTTGGAAGAAATTTGATCCTCATGTCAATTCCAGTCCAAAATTCTAAGTAAGTACATTTTTCGATCAAGTTTTTATTTTGTCGCTATCTTTTGTTTCTGTACTGTATCTTCTTTTTTTCCCCTCTGAAGCAGATTGAGCTACCTAGGCATCTGAGTTTGTGCAGGTGACCTCCAGCATGTAAAGGATGTATGTATATTACTATAACAGTGCAAAAAAACCACTTGTACACAAGACTGTGAATCTTAATCAAGTCTAGGTATTCTTTGTATTTGGCAAAAACAAATCATAATTGTACCTTTCTGTTTTTATTCAAGATCATTTTTAAAAAAAAAACAAAACAGCATACAAATAAATTTATATTTCGATAACAGTGTACCCATCACAAAAGGTTTACATTCTTATCCTTTTGACCAAGAGAGGCCTTGTCTTTGTATTTTGTCTGAATATTTTTGCACAGATGTTTTGTATTGCAAAATCATTTATTAAATGATGTTGTTTGGTTAACCTCGCAGTCAGCGATATGATCATTACTTTAAGCATACACAGATTGCTTTTTCGCCGTTGTAATGGCACTGTGAATCCACTGGGTACCACCAAATCACCTCCGCTGTGAAGTTTCTTGAATTTGTTTGCCTCATAAGCCCAGTGACCATTGTTGGCCAGGTGGTGGTGCCCTTTAGCTGTCCCCTAAGTGTAGGTATCAGCTGAAAAACAGCTGGAAATAATATAAGTTCAGCTAGAATTTGGCCAAAGATGGAAATATGACTCTAGTATAGTGTTCGTCTGTTTTTGCTTGTGTGTGTTTTCTCTCATTTCCTGCTCAGTTACATTTTGTGCTTTGAATTAGCCATGTGGTGTGTGTACATGAGAGTGTGAGAGAGAGAGAGAGAGAGAAAGAGGAGCCTTACCAGTTGCATACACACCCACTTATATGTATGTATATAGACAGAACTGCAGTCTAAATCGCTGCACACAACACGCTTAACATTCTTTTATTATATATACAATTATATATACAATTTAAGGTAATTTGGTTTTGGTATACCTAAATTACCAAAACCATTCCCCTAACTATTAATAGTGTCATCAGTATGCATATTTACATTTACTCATTTGGCAGACACTTTAATCCTAAGTGACTTACAAGTGAGGGAATACACTAAAGCTTCAGTAGGAGACCTTGATGTAAGTACTAACTCCTAAATCCGTTCAGACAAAGTGCAAGGAGATGAGGTGAAGAAGTGTGCAGTAAGTGCAGAGTAAGCATGAGTTAGGCATGTTAATGGTGTTAGAGAGGTGGTGCTTGGAATAGAGGAGTCTTCAAGAGATTCTTGAAGATAGAGATGGATGACCCTGTTCTGAGAGCATTGGGTAGCCCATTCCAGCCTAGGGGAACCACGAACGAGAACATTCTGGCCTGAGACTGCCTTGTGTGCGGGGATGGCAATGCCAGACGGCGTTCCTTGGGGGAGCGCAGTGGCCGAGGAGGAGCATAAGCCGGTGTGATTGAGTTAAAGTAGATGGGTGCAGAACCAGAAGTCACTCAGGGAGCAAGCCTTAGTGACTAGAATTTGATTCGGGCGGCCGTGGTGTAGCCAGTGGAGTCCGATGAGCAGCGGAGGGACGTGCCCTTTTAGTAGGGCTGTAGTCCACCGAAGAAAATCATACCTAATCTTCAACCAATCAAGTGGTCGCAGGGGAAAAAAAATCTGCACGTAATCTCTAGATTAAATAAATTGGCCACAGAGCTCTGAGTGCACTCTGCCTTATTAGCCAAATAACATATAAATGAACATAAAAAGCTGGTATTTGCAGCATATTAAATTATTTTAACCTAATTATTTTATACTGAAATGATAACAACAGACCCAGAGCCGAGCAACATGCATCTGCCCATATTCATATGATTTCTGAAAATAAAACTATATCAACTGGTGATCCCAGCACAATAACTATTGAGGAATATACACGGAGTTTCAAGCGTTAAACACGAAAGTTGACAGCGCATCCTAACGCAGACAAGTTATCCTACCGTTTTTAGATGATATGCCATGTTGGTTGTGGAGCTCTGCAAACTGCTTTTTGTTTACATTCAACCTTTTTGGTCATCGGTTTCAACAAAATTTAGGCGCACCGATGACTTCTTTGACATGGTGTCAATTAGTTTGGAGCCAGATCCGAGTAAACGTTCATAAACGTTAAAGAAGTTGGACCTAGCAGTCTCCATTAGGTTGTGCAAGTTCAAAGTTGTGAAAAGGACCTGCTTTCACAGGTAGCCTGTCCCTCCCGCCGCCGCAGCAAATAAAGGTTTAATCATTGAAGGCTATCGATGTGGCGCCTTTATCCTTTGAAAGTGACACCGGAGATTGTCCGGCCAATGAGAATTTGGTCGGGCGACAGCATATCGACTAATCAATCGACCAGTCGACTGGGAGACTACAGCCCTATCTTTTAGGCTGATCAAAACACTAGATTCGCCTCCACATTCTGGACCATAAAGGGTGTCACTGGGGTTGAGGGAGGCACAACCAGAATGGCATTGCAGAAGACGGGGCGAGAAATAACCGTGGCCTGTACCTGAAATGTCAGTGACTGAGGGCTTCATTCCCTCTCGACCCCCTCTTAAGACTGAATCCATGTGTGTGTGTGTGTGTGTGCATGTCTGTGTGTGTGTGTGTGTGTGTGTGTGTGTGTGTGTGTGTGTGTGTGTGTGCATGTCTGCGCGTGTGTGTGTGTGTGTGTGTGTGTTGGCAGTAAAAGATGAAAAGAAGAAAAGAGAAGAAAAAGCTATTAATACAGAACTGACTTGTGAAACCGTTTTCTGCTGCCGCTCTGGAACAGTTTGTATAACGAACAAGCGCCAATAGCAGAGGAGTAAACTCCCATGACTTCTTCATCAGAGGCACAACAGTCTGAAACTACTGGATAAAATTTCTCCCCTGGCAAGAACTAAAACTCTTTGTTGTGCTTACAAGTGCAGCCCAAGAAAGCAAGAGAGGAGGAGGAAAAGGAGGCATCTGTATGGACTCTGGTGAAGCAAGAAACACAACTGTTCTGACCTTACTACAAAGGGATGCAACTAACGATTATTTTTATTATTACCGATAATTCTAATTAATTAATTAAATCGAATTAATTGTTTTAATTGATTAATCTATAAAAGAAAAAAAAAATGCAAGTTGACATCTCCAAATTGCTTGCTTTGTCTGACCCACAATCCTAAACCCAAAACCTGTTGATGTTACACAGAGAAAATCAACAAATTTTCACATTTTTCACTCAGAACCAGCAAATGTTTGGCATTGTGTCCTGATAAATGAGGTAAACAAATAAAAAGTTAAAACAACTAAGTTAAAACAAATAAGTTGTCAAAATTGCTGTTGATCGCTGTTAAACTGTAAGTAAATAAGAGATTTTCTATTGATCAACTTCTTGATTAATCGACAAATCATTACGGTCCTAGACTGTATTTCAACACATAATTAGCCAAATTGAACCAATATCTGCGATGCAATATTCTAAACTTAATGGTCACTTCTGGAGCTTTTAGCTGTATTTCTCGGACTTCTTCAGTCATTCGGTGAGGCTCTGGCCCCTGTCAGTCTTGTTGCTTAGCAGCACACGCTGACGGCGCGTCGCTTCGGGAGCACCGGGACAATTCCCGACGGGAACGGTCAAGTTGACCAGCGTTAATACAGCAAACCTTCTACGCGCGTCACTCTCGCAGCAGCGTCCAAAATGACGTCATCGCGTCGCGTCTCGCGGCGACGCACGTACGAACCGTCTAACCGCTTATCCGCGAGAACATTTTAGACAAGTCTCCCGGCGAAATGGGCCGGTCATGGGTGTGTTTATTTTTGTACTGTTTGCTTTATAGCAACCAGTGTGAGAACCTTTTGCTTACTTGTACTGTTGTATCTCATTTTCAGTTTCAGTGAATGCGTGTGTGTGTGTGTGTGTGTGTGTGTGTGTGTGTGTGTGTGTGTGTGTGTGTGTGTGAAGTTTTTTGATACTTTTTTGATTTGCTTGATGCCTGAATATAAAGACAATCATTTGAACGTTTGAGCTCGCGCTGCATCTCATTCTCCTTTTAAAAAGTGTGGCGTAAATTTTTGTGTGTGTATGTAGCCTTGCACATTTGTATGTATTATGATTGCTGTATTCCTAGTGAGTCTTTGAGGGTTCAGCGATAATCATAGCATACCGTGAAAACTCAGTATTCAGATGGGGTACTTGTTGGTCAGTCCCAAATGTTTGTATTTTGTGATCTGGATAACTTTCCTCCCAGACGGACGTAGTGGCCACATTTATAACATGTCTGCTGTCCGTTACATCAACAAATAGGGTTAGCCTAAAAAATTAGCGGTCTGGTGGTTTGCGTGAACAGGGTGGGCTGGGATAGAGTCAAATTCCCAGCCTGAGTTATTGTTTCGGTCTGCCCCTGCTTAGCAGAAATGACATGAGTGGCTTGCTGCTGATGATTTAGGCTTGTAGAGGAGCAGAACTGCAGCCAAGCTCCAGACTACTCATCACCACACTGGCAGGAAATCCGCAAAAATTGTACAATTGGAACTTCATTTGTGTTCAGTTGCTGTGCATTGGTGATATATCGGTCTTGAAATGGCAAAAAGCAGAATAAATGGCAGTGATGGAAGATCCATTGCAAGTCTTGCATTCAAACACAACATTGATATACCAGTCATGCTTCAGTATTAATAATCAAATGATGTTAAACGTAATAATATATCAATCAGAGGAGCCAAACCAGTACGTTTACTTTCATACTTTAACTGCATTTGGCTGCTCATACTTGTGTACCTTTTCTTAAGTAGGATTTCTCATTTAGGACTTTTTACTTGTAATCGAGTATTTTTACACTGCTGCATTGGTACCTTTACTTAAGTAAAGGATCTGAATACTTCTTGAATCTGAATGTGTTCAATAAATGTGTGAGTAAAAAGTACAATATTTCTCTCTGAAATGCGGAAGGATAAAGCAGCATAAAATTGAAATAATAAAGTGCTAGAGTACCCCAGAGTTATACCTAGTCACAGCTGAGTAAATGTACTTATAGTTACTCCCCACCACTGCTAAAAGGATGTAAACATCACACTCTCAGAGTCTGAATGATAGGTGTAGTGGGAATGGGTGTGTCCCGTCCCAGTGCTAAAATCCCTATGGTTCAAAGCCAGAACTTGCTGCGACCAGACCATGTAACCGAGGAGGACCACTCCCTCTCCGCCAATGACAGACAAGCCCCGAGGGTGTTCTCTGCTAAAGGAGCCTTATGTAGTCCTTTGAGTTCAGGGTAATGTCCTGTAATGGCCTTTGAAAGTAAAGGAGAGGCTGGAAAAGAGAATGAATGAATGAATTTGGTTTAAAGCGAAAGAGATGGACGAATAAAGGGTGGAATGAGAGGGATACAGGTAGAGTGCATTGAACGGCTGAGAGGGATTATGTTTGGTTAATAAATACGGTATAGAGTGAAGGGATCATCAGGGTTAAATGTGTATCGGCTTTACCAGGAGGTCCTTCTGGACACAACATGTAAAAACTGAGTCAGTGCAGTCCAGAGTGGTGCAGTCCAGAGGGATTCGGGACCTGATTCCAGCTGTGGGGGGTGGGCTGGCTTCATTTGAGCCCACAGAGGATCAGGAAGAGAGCTGAAGGATAGAAGTGAAATTGAGGTGAAAATACGAAAGTCAACATAACTGTGTGTGAGATGTCTGGCATGGCTACTCATAAAAAATACATGCGGTATAGAATATAAGAAGGAGACATGGGACAAAAACACTGTGTGAGGTAAGAGGGACAGGTGCACGCAGGTTTTCTAAAACAATGGGAACTTAGTTTTAGTTTGGCCCATTGATTTGGCCAGTTCACCAACACGGTGAGCAGTTGGAGGTTGGACTTAATGGACACAATTAAGGTATTGTACAACTCGCACTTTGCATCAAACGTTGTCCTCCTTCTGGGAGTCATAGCTCAGTCAAATCTAAAAAGACAGATACACAAAAGCTGATACACATGCTTTTAAATTCCGTGTGACCTACACTTCCCGCATTTCTAGAGTTTGTGTTTAGGGTGCCCTGTGGAGTTTTCTTGTAAAAAAACAAATTTGTGTTTACCTTCAGCTTTTCTTATTGTGTGCGGGCCAAACCTGCGGAAGGGAAGTGCGTTGCATCACCACTTGCTCATGTGCATATAGAGTATGTGCTTAGCACATACATTGCTTCATAATGTTACTAGCGGTCAAAAACTCCACAGGGTACCTTTGAAGACTGTATAGCTGGGTGTGGTGTTTCCAATTGTTAACACGCCCAGTTGTGATGTTTGGTGTTGTCAGGGGGTTCAAGAGACTTTTACCTTTCAGCCTATAGAGGCCGGAGCAGCGATGTTTTTTCCTCCTTCCAAAATCTAGTGTGGAGTTGTCCTTAGGTTTCATGACCCCCAATTTTATGAAAGCCAGTAAAAGATATAGGATTGGAAGTTGAAAATGGCTGTGAAGTAGTCGATCCAGTCATCTTGATGGTCAATGAATCATTTAACTAATTTATCAAGGACACATGCCAAACATTCGCTTGTCCCAGTTTCTCAAATGCATGGATTTGCTGCTTTACTATGTTTTGATACTGTTGTAACTTGAATATCATTTTATTTTGGACTGTTGTTTGGAGAAAAGCGATCTGAAGACGTGGACTCGGGCTCTTGGAAATTGTGATGGGCAGTTTTCACTGTTTTCTCACATTTTACAGACCAAACAATTAATGAATTAATCAAGAAAACAATCAGCAGTTTAATCGATAATGAAAGTAACTGTTAGTTGCAGCCCTAGTAGATTTAAAAATGTAAATCAACGAGGCATAATGCATTAACCCCAGAACATCACACATCACATTGATTTTTGTCATGCAGAAAGGTAAAAGCTCTCATATCAACAAGATACTCCTAGCTGTGCCAAACACGAAGGCTTCCGCTTTGACAATACAATGACCGGGAGCATGGGTTGCCGAAACATGGAGAAGGAGTGAGAAGACGAGAGACGGATAGAGTTTCACTGTCCTCTCACTCTGTCATGGTGGTGCAGGAAGACTCCAACAAGCCCCTGATTGTTGGGGAACATGAGCTGTTTTTGTTGAAGGGCTGACAGGCGCTTGACCTCCGCCGTCCGTGCTGCCACATACTGACCTTGGAGAGGGGAAGTGAAGTGAAGCCTTTGAACGCTGTCAAGTGAATTATCAGTGCGTGGTTTAATTTCCCCAGGGGCCTTGACAGAGTTCGGATAGATAATGTGGACTGTATAGTCATCTGCCTGGTTCGTGCTAATTATTTTCTATTGAGACACATTTAAATCTTTGTTTCCCTTACGACTGTTATCTGTTGGTTTGTTTAAACTTTATTTGCAAATTTCTAACCTGAAGTTTTAATATAAAATAGCTAGTAAAAATGAAAATGAATAGTAGTGACTTTTGACATGTGCTCAGGATGATTTGAAACTTTTTTAATCTCACTTCGGCACCTATTTTGTACTTTGACAAATGCTTTAGAGAATAGAAGCCATAATGTAGATGTTATCACCAAGATACTAAAGTCTAAATGGCTGTCACAGAGAAACAGATCCAGATATATTTTTATATTGGGATAATGAATCTTCATGACAGTTTTATTCAACAAGTAAGAGTCTACAGCTATGGTACTAGCTTTGTAAGGTAGTGCTTAGGCAGAGCAGTACTTTGAGCTAAATGCCGAAGTCAATATCCTAACGTGTTCACAATGCTGACATGATGATGTTTAGCAGGTATAATCTTTACCATGTTCACCGTCTTAGTTTGGCGTGTTAGCATTCTAACATTTGCACTAAACCCAACAGCTGTGGCTGATGGACAAAGTGAAACTTTGATGGTGGCAGTAGAGGAAAAGGTAAGGGATCCCTAACTTTACAAATGATTGTGAAAGAAACATGAATGTGTGTACCAAATTTCACAGCAATCCAACCGAAAGTTTGATGTCAACCTCATAGTCGTGTTGAAGGAAAAATCAGGGGATCACTAAAGTCATTAGGCTTCATCCTCTGGGGTTACATAAATGTCTGCATACAATTTCAAGGCAATCCATCCAATAGTTGTTGAGATATTTCAGCCTGGATCAAAGTGGTGGACTAACCAGCAGACTGACATTGCTGTCCCAAGAGCCACTCTGCCACAGCGCGTCTAAAAACCAAAGACAAGGTCGTACACACAATTCTGAGTCCCTAAACTTCCTGTCAGTAACATTATCTGCTGAAGTGCTGAAGCACAGCCTTGTGCTAGCTGTGTATTTTTGACAGCTGAAACTCATTGTTCAGGTCGAGTGCATTCAGCTGTTTTGAACATTAAGAGTCCCCTTCATTGTCAGAGAGATATTCATATGGCTGCAGAGTCAGAGGGACGAGTGGAGAACAATAGAGTGAAAGATGGATCCACATTCCTTCTCTCTATTCATGCCTCACAGGTCTGAGATCACATGCCTCCTCTCTAAAAAAAGCTTAGTGTCCTATTATAACATTACACATCATCTTAAGTGTTGGAGTGGGAAGCAAAGGATGGGATATTCAATATGACTTAATATCACTTTAGTCTCATTATGGCACAATTTTGGTAAATGGAAACTTTGTCATGTGTTGAAAAGCTTTAGATTTCTAAAACTTTCCAGTTAAATCATAATATGGATGTAAACAATGATCAATTTAAAATACTTTTAAAAATCGGCTTTGCAAATGTTTTATGCGGAAAGAAATGCGTTCAGTGCGTTTGTTAAAGCTCAAAAATACACACAGTGCATTTTGGTAAGAAGCAATGACTAAATAAATATATAACTTTTGTTTGTTTACTACAAAACTAAGGGCAACTTTAACCAAAATTGTATGGTGGAACCTTTAGAGAAAGAGAGGAGAGAGCAGTAAGAAACTGAAATCATTTCAATACACTGGGAACCAAGTTGCTCAGGTGCAGGCTGTTTCCTGATTTCCTCACCTATTCTGAATATTGACGCTTGAGTCGGAAAGCCCAACCAACCACACAGGCAGCAGGCAGAGAAGGCGGGACGTCACGAATGTTAAAGTTAGGTTTAGTCCCCCGACCTCGCCGACGCTGCCGAAAAACAGGAAGTCAACAGGCGCTAAATGCTTTGTCCTCCCTTCAGGCCCTCTCCTGACAGAGTGCATAATAGGGAAGGCACAAAAGTTCTCCATCGTGAGTATTCTACCAGCTTCATCATCATCAATGTGTATTCTTGAACATGTACTGTACATCACGTAATTCATTTTAAAAACCCCTTCTGCGTCAGTCAAGTAGAGAAACACATTTCATGCAGGTGTTTATTCATTCATTCATTCCAGTTATGTTATGATAATCATCCCCACTTGGCCGGCCGTGGAACCAATTTGACCATAAACTTTAAATGTTTTAACTAAGTGTGTTTTGTTTAGTCAACTAAATGGAGACCAGACCAGTCTTTGAAGCCTGAAGCCTAAAAACACTGTGGTACAGCTTAATGAGATTTAAATAACTAGAGAGACCACTTTAATTGTTAAATTGCATGTGTGTTAAATGCCGCATTCCAGATTCAGACAACAAACGTTTGTTAGAGGATAAGAGATGGGTATCTTGAGACATGGTGCATTTGACAGTAAAGTGAGTGTGCACATTTATGTACAGAGAAGCTGTGTATAAATAGTTCTGGGATTAAGGACATAAATAGCCTACGGCAAGTACCTCACCTATAAATGGTGCATGTACACAAAGACGGATGTGTGCATATATTTTGAGATCACAAGGTCGTTAAAACGAACAACGCTGCGCGTTCTCAACAATGCGCATGTAGTGTTCCCGCAATCAAGAGGCTATTGCTTCAGTTCAGCCCTGAATGATAAATGTACAGTGAGAAAAGGAAATTAGAACTGCAACATTTAGTCTCTTGATTAGCATATCAATCTAAACTATTTTGATAATGAAATAATTGTTTTACTTTTTTTTTTTAAACAAAAATCTTAAACATTTGCTGTTTTTAGCTTTTCAGAAATGAGAATTGGATGTTCTTCTTTCTCACACATGATTGTAAACTGAATATCTTTAGATTGTGGGCTGTTGGTTGGACTGAACAAAACACTTGAAAATGTCACCTTGGTCTGTAGGAAATTATAATGGGTATTTTATAATAATTTACAGACAAAGGAATTAAAGGAGCTATATGTGAGTTTTGCTATTGCTACATAGCCAACGATAGCATTAAAAGTTGATTTCTTACCAGTCTCGAAGAAGCATTGCAAGTTCAGCATCAGACTTCACCTGCTCCTGGCAAGAAACCACGTTTAGTGGCAGAGAAAACTTTTAATTAGAAAAAAAACAAATATAGGTAGATTATTCTTTTTTTTGTTTTTTTTTTGGGGGGGGGGTATTTTTTGTGTGTATTTGGAACATTCAGTATCCGCAGAGAAGCAGCCTAAGCCCAATACTAAATGTGTGACAAATGTTAGCTTGATTACTGAATAATGTAATCATGTTATAGGATCCCTCGTAGGTACGTTGATCTGTTTGGCCACTGATGAAGCCATAAGTGGAAATTTTGGGCTTTGACTCAGCACGATGCTTGCAGTTCTTCTCCTTCAAACAAACAATATCTCTTAAATATTCTTGTGTACAGTATATCCAATATCTATTTTTAGTTGGTTAAAGTGAATATGTATTCACATGCACTCCTTTCCCCTTCTACTTTCATTCGCCCTCCCCTCTTCACTCCCCCCTTTCATGCCTTCTTCTCTCCTCTTCTCTCGATCTCCTACACTCCTTCCCCTTTCTCATTTTTCTCCCTCTCCTCCCACTCCACTCAGACTCTCTATCAAATAATCCATCCATCTTTGTGCTGGAATGGAGGCTTAATGCTTTCCATCTGTGTGTGTTACTGGTGGGGCTCCAAGGGCAAGGCCTGCCACTCTTTATTCAGCCCCCCCCCCCACTTCAACTCCTTTCCAACAAAACCCAGAGTCTGGTTCCACTCAGCCCTAAAGTCTAAGATCTCTCTCCACGCTGGGGCCCCTCCTGGCCTGAGGCAGCAGAGGGAGGTCAGTAGGGCCCCTGGATCCGCACACCCTGGATCCTGGAGATTCTGTGTTATGATGAAATGAATGAATGAGCCAATTAATCACATACCTTAAGTTTCCCAACCCAGAATATTTTACAAGACACCAAATATTCTGAATAGAACCAATGTAAATAGAAATACTCTGAATTATCTGGAGATTAGAAGCACATATCTAAAAGACAGCAGTTAACCGTCTGTCCATGGCTGGACAGGGTTTCCATAGTTGCAATTTAATTGTGGAAAGTTCTCAGATTTCTTCAGAAAATTAAAGGCCTGCGAAGGGTGTAAATGTTGGGATTACTGGAGAACTGGAAAGAGATCTGTTCAGTTGGTAATTTTAAATCACTCCAATATGAAATAAAATGCTGAATTAGTTGATTAGAGATGCAACGTTTCAGTCATGGACATTTGGAAGGCATCAAATTAACAAAAAGAGTTAAAAAAAAAAGGATAGGGGAGTCAGATCAGACGATATCCAGTATAAGTTTCATATCCAAACTCAGAGTGTTTCCACACTTTATCACAATTCGTTTGATGCCAGTATACCTGAGCTTTTGTATTAAAAATGAAACACAGAAGTTTGCATTCATTCATTTTATATGAAGCTACTAATTTGTCCAGTGTTTCTGCAGAGACGCTTTCGATACTTTATCTTAAAGAAAGACAGAACAGCGAAGACAAAAAGTGGCAATGGAATGGAATATTAGAAAACATATCCAAGAACAGTATAGAAACATTCACATGTGACTGAGAGGCAATATCTATAACCTGAATTGATTAAAAATAAAGCTTGTATTCATCCGACATAAGAAACAAATCAGTTGAAAGATTATGAATATGTTTTTAGCATTTCATTCTTATCCTTTCATCTAGATCACACATAAGACACTTACTGTCTTGTTGGTCTTGTTTGGTGCAGATCTTATTCAGATACAAATTGTACTCTGGTGATATTGGGAGTTACACCGTATTCTGGATGTGTTTAACAAGATTGTTTGTTCTCAGTGTCAACTGATGTTCTCATTAGTTGAATTAGTTAATTAATCAGGTGTTAGGCAGCAGAAACACCTGAAAAGATAGAAAGACACTTGCTTAAGAGTTCCTGAATGCATTCGTACATAGAGACTCTGTAATCTCATACTTAAATCTCATCTAAAAAAAACTTACAGAAAGGCGTTTCTTAACTAACACTCTTATATCTTTTGGCTTTTACTACTGAATTTTGTTTCTTTTTTTTGTATATTTCTCTACTATGTTGTAGAATAGTTGCTGCTTTTATCTGTCTAATATGATAATTGTCCCGTTATTGTCTTTTAGCACTTTTAAACAACCTATTTTTTTATTTATTTATTTATTTATTTATTTACTATTTTCTGACTTTTTATAGACCAGTAATGTTTAACTTTAAGTCCTCCTATTTAGCAGCATTTATAAGCAGTATTTAAACATTAAATAAATGGTTTATATATAGCTGTAAGCAGATATAAATGCTTATACACAAACACGCGCGCGCGCGCACACACACACAAACACACATATATATACATATATATATATTTACATATATATGTATGTATGTAGGTATGTATGTATAATGAATGACAATATAGTAAAACACAATTGTGATAATATAATGTCTTCACAGGAGAAGTTATAAAGTTATAATTGTTGACAAATACTGTACATTAATAAATACTTAACAATATCCTTATAGCTTTGTACAAATACATTAGTGTGTTATAGATATTTATTAAATGTTATACACTGCTTATAAATGCTAAATAGTGGAGATTACACTTTAGTGTTACCAACTAAACAAAAAATTAATTAATCAAAAGAAAAAAGCGGCTTAACAGACAATGAAAATACAAGTAAGCAATGACCTTAATCTGTATTATGTACATGTGATGACAGTGAAACAGAAACACTTTATGCTTTGAGAATCTTACACTAAATGAACAGTTAGCAATTTTGACAGTAATATTAGTTGCATTAAAATGTTTAGCAAAATCCTCATGAATCTGCTCATACTGTACAATAAAATTATGCGATTTATGACAAAGACCACCCAGCGAGGATACACACGGCATTTGGACTATGACAGTGATGTCGATGTTTAAAGGGAGAGTAATTGCATAGAGGGCAGCCCAAACTCTGCAGGAGATTTTTCAATATAATGACATCTTGTCATGGTGGAGGAATGCGCAAATGCGCCATCAATGGAAAAAGTGCACCCTAAAAGTGAATGCAGCCTCATGTTGTTCTTCTGGTGTGGGGACATTTTAATGAAACTTTGTGAACATGGTGTAAACTTACCTGAGAGTATGAGTCGAGAAAAGCAAGACTTGAGACTGTGATGAAGACGAAACTACAGTTGGACTCCAACATAAGCCTCTTTTTCATTTTCGTTTTAAAGAAAAATATCACACGGGAATTCTTGTTTGGGGTGGAATTCTGCAGTAATTCTGCGGCAAGAAAAGTCATCCATTTTGGCAAATTAATGGAAGAGATGGTTTGAGGGAGATTTTGCTTTGTATAGCTGGCAGCGAGACATTCGTGCAGCTCTGTGCTCTGAGAAATGCTCCTCCTTTTATCTTCCCTCTTACATTGTGACCAACCCAGTACTGCAGTCTCAACAAAACTGCCTTTGTGGAAAAGTCCTGATTTGGATTAAAAGCAGTGATTTGTGCAAATAAGGCTCAAGGTGTCTTTCCCCTTCCACTGTGCAGAATCACTGTTGAGATGAGATGTGTGATTATTGCTCTCCTGTTTCCTGTTGATAAAGGTGTAAATGGATGTCTTTTCAGTATTAAAAGTGACTGCAGAGGGACTTTTCTGTGTATTCTAAAAGAAATAATTTGGCATATGGAAAATATGCTCTCTTTTTAGATGAGAAGACTGATACCACTCTAATTCCTGTACACTACATATGAAGCTACCACCAGCAGAGGGTCAGCTTAGCTTAGCATAAAGACCGGAAACAGGGTCAAACAGCTCTGTCCAGTGCTAACAAAATTTGCGTATAAGGGCCAGGATTGCTCTTCCCCCATTTCCAGTCTTTATGCTTAGCTAATCTAAGTGGCTGGAGGCTAGCTTTCTCTTTACCGCGCAGACAGTAAATGAGCACGGTGTCTGTGACTTTCAACACCTTGTTTAGATCCTAGACATTAATTTGGGTCCAAGTCTTATTCTGAAAGCAGTTGGGTGTGTACATTAAAACGGGCTAACATATACTGTGTATCTGAAGCGTGCAGTTTATGTGCTGTTAGCTTGAGTAGCCCGGCCAAAAAACCCAAATAAATAATTTAATGGTTAAAAAGAGTAGTAAAATAAATGCATTTGGTTTCTCTTTGAGAGTTACATGAGAAGATTGATACCACGTCATGGCTACCATCATCAGTTGGTTAGCTAATGTTTGCAGAAGCAAATTCAACATTTACTTTCCAGTTTTATATATATATATAGCCATGTAGCCATGACATGGTATCAATCTTCTCATGTAACTCTCAAAGAGAAACCAAATACATTTATTTTACTACTCCTTTTAATAATGTGTGTGTGTGTGTGTGTGTGTGTGTGTGTGTGTGTGTGTTTATATATATATATATATATATATATATATATTATATATATATATATATATATATATATATATATATATAGCTACATCAAGCTTTAAAAATCACAGATCTGTGAGTAGAGTTTGGTGTGAGCAGTGTGTGGATGTTCTAATTAATATTTCATTTTTACCTGTGTGAGACACAGAATTGGAAACATGGTGACCCAACATGGCATGTTGCAGTGCTCCTCTCCTTCTCTTTTCTTTCCCTCCTCCCATCTTCCTCATAATGTGTCTCTCCTCTTCCTCTCCTCCCCCTTCTTCTCCTTTCATCTCGTCACCTCTTCCTCTGCTCCGGCCGTCCTTCTCTTTTCATCTCCTCCTCTCTCCCCTCCCTCTCTTTTGATATTTTTTTTTTTTAAGGGTCTGTGTCTGTACTTGCTTGCAGCACACACTCATACACACAAATTCACTCATATTCACACACACATAAACACATAAAACAACATTTCTCATTATCGGTGCCAACCAGCAGGCAGCTTTGTAATCACACTGTTTTTTTATGTTTGTTATGCTGCAAACACACACACACACACACATGTACATATACAGTATCTATCTCTTCTGGTTTTCCACACACATTTTTCATACACAAGCACAGTGAGTCATATTTTTTTTTCTCTCTCTCTCACACACACAGATGTCAAACACAGCACTGCAACAAAGCCACAGACCCAGTCTTGAATAGAGCCAGAAATAGCATTGGGTTAGACTTGGAATCGGCTTAAGTCTTCAAAGAGAAAATTTTTGATGTAGCAAAGGGAGTGAGAGAGGGAGAGAGGGAGAGAGAGAGAGAGGGGTGAAAGAGGGAGATGGTGGAGTATACTGGGGGAGAACAGAGCAGATCTGGTTGTTATATCCAGCTGTAAAAAGGGGGGCAAAAAAAAAAAACTTCAAAGAATCACGTTGCCATGGTAACTGCGTGGTGCCTGCTTTAAAGCCCCACCCCACCCCACCCCCTGCTCAGACACTAAAAACATGTAGTAAATGTATTCCTAAAAATTGATGGCAGCAGTAGTGTAGTGGGTGCACACTTACTCCCGAATACTAATATATATTTTTTTTCCCATCTCCATCCCTCTCTTATCGTTATGAATATTGTTGCTCTCCGTATCCAGCAGAGATCATATTGATGCGGGCGGTGATGGGTACCACTGCAGCTAATTAAAACCCAATAGGGTTAGCAGTTAATGCTTTAGTTTTTCCTGTGTGAAATGATTGGTTTACTCTTATCTGGCAGCACTGGAGTTGCCCCTTCATGTTTTTCTGTATTGATGTTTGGAGCTTGTTCCCTGTAATTATGACATGCTATCCCTTCATAGCCGGTGGATCTAAAGTCCATTTGTAATCAGATCCATCTCCCAGTCTGTCTTTTCCTCATCAGCAATGGTGCAGACCACGGTTTGTATGTGTTGCTGCTCTTTTATTGACTTTTACATTGATTTTTAAGCACCAGCTAAACCTTCATCCTTTCAAAGAAAAACAGTGGTGGAAGAAGTATTCTCTTATACTTTACTTAAGAAAAAGTAGCAATACCACAGGGTAGAAATGCTCTGTTTCAAGTAAAAGTCCTAAAATTAATATTTTTCTTAGGTAAAAGTGCACAAGTCTAAGTAATAAGTACCAAAAGTAAAAGTACTCATTATGGAGAATGGCCCATTTCATTAATGTTGCAGCTGATAAAGGTGGGCTTAAGATAACTACTTTATATACTGGTGGGTGGCTTCATCCATAATGAATACATCATAATTTATTAGCTGATTATATTTTGTATGAATAATTTGAATCCGCAAAGTAACTAAAGCTATCAGATAAGTGTAGTGGACTAAAAAGTAAAATAGATGTCTCCAAAATGTGGTGAAGAAGTATAAAGTAGTATAAAGTAAGTACAGTATTTGAGTTAAATGTACTTAGTTACCTTCTACCACTGAAGATTAAATACCAAGGGACAGAACTTGTTGTATGGATAGGTGAAATTTAATTTTAATGTACTTGACCTGCTTTGATTAGATCATTCCTGCACCGTGATGCGGCTTTATGGATGGCACTCTCAGTCTGTCGGTCCTCGAGTTGGTCGGTCCAACACATGGGTGCAGACTGAAATATCTCAAAACCTACTGAACGAATTGCCATGAAATTGGGTACAGACATTCATGTCAACCTCAGGTCAACGTTTCAATCTAATACTTTGGTTTCGTCATCAAACACCTGCAAAACTAATGACATTCCCACCAGCCTCAGCTGCTCTTTGTACTACTACTGTTTAGTGCTAATTAGCAAATACAACTATGAAGCCATCAGCCAGAAATGTAGATGGCATCTTTTCTATTTATTTATTTTGATAAACAAGCAGAAATGGTGGTTCAGTGATGTCACGTTGATAGGGTGTGAAACTTAGTTTCGTTCATCCTTAGATTATTGTTGACATGCGGTGTATTTTGACAAAAATGCACACCTTAGACGCCTAAGGGTATACTGACTTTGTTACCAATTTAATTCCTCGTTTTCAGTTTTTGCTTCATGCCTCTTTTTATCCTACCTGTTAATGACGTCTTGCTCTCTGGCGGACGTCGGCAACAGTAGAGACAGGCAGGAGAGACATAGCGGAGGGCAATGGTAGGACTAACTAACCAGGGCCCAAACATGGGAATGGTGTGAACATGTCAAGGGCCCTCAAGAACCCAAGAATTCACGTTCTTTAATCTGCAATTTAAACATTTTTATTTTATTTCTTAGTAGGATCGAAAGTGACACTGTTGGATGAACAAAGAGTTTGACACATCAGTTCTTTTGTGTGTGTTTAACAGATATTTGCTAAAATACAGTAATCCTTTTGCAGCATAGAGGACAATAAAGAATGAAGGAAATAGTGCTATATAATGTTCTCCAAGTGAACCTTGTAATCATGTATCACATGACAACTATATATTATGTCGAGAAATGAGGGCTTAAATGACTTGAGATTTCAGCTTGTTTAGATTAAAACACATTCAGTAGCATAGGTTTTATTTTACATTCATATTTTACTTAAATGTGATATAAATAGTTCATTACCCATAATGCTAGTAACCACGAGAGATGCATGTGTTTAGTTGTTGATTCTGTCATTTGGACACGGGTTAGAATAAAAGTATTGAGAAAATAAAGAAGAAAACTGACGTGTACATGGACAAGGCCCAGACTTTTGTGCAGTCTCCAGGTTTGTCCGTGACCCCTGAACAATGTGATCCTATCTGCCGTTTTGATCAGTTTCTCAGCTCTTTTTTTTCCCCCCCGGCTCTGTCCTTCTTTCCTGGCCATGCGAAGCACAGGGGTCTGTCATGCATTAAGAAGGACCGGGTCTAGCTGGTTTGTCCCCGGAGCGTTTCCTGTCTGAAGATGGATGGCTGCCTAGAGACTCTCTGAAGCTGAAGCTGTGAAGCTGCCAGTCAGCTGGGAAACGGGAGGTTGTTTAGATCTAAAATGATTTCTGTTTTTGCCACGTTGTGATCACTGAGGCACCATATAGTACTGTGTTTATTATGCTAACGGCTATCTAAATGTTTTTGGGTGGATAAGAGCCACAAAACTGCAACTTTTTGCATTTTTTTCGAGCTGTTTTTCATTCCACTCCCTTCATCTCGCCGATGGGTTCTCTGATTAGACATGAAGAGAGCGGGAATGATGATTTTCCTTGACACGATGATGTTGGTGTCTAAACCAGAGAGGAGTATTAGGAACAGCTGTACCCAGGACATTTCCTGAGTGGTTTGAGGCTGACGCAGGACAAAAAAAGAAATGGCAAGAACTGCGGCGAGGACATTCATGCAATGTACCAGTGTCAGGCAACCTCATTCCTCCATTTAGTCAGCGTACCCATAATTAATGAAAGCAGATTGATTTACATGTAAATGAATATATTTTATTTTATATTCTGTCATGAAAAGTGACCAGACTCTTCTCATCAAAGGGTTATTTGTGGAGCCACTGCATGCAGTGCATGCAACAAGAAACAGAGCTACATCTGCAAGATCCACAGAGCAATAAAAAAAAACAGCCAGCACAGAGTAAAACTCAAGTTTCGTGCCAACCGAGGTGGGCAGAAAAGTTCATCCCTGGTTTACCTCGACAACATATCATTCTGTACATCTGAGGAGACGGTGAATTCAATTTTGTTCAATTTAAAGGGACAATGCCTATTAATTTAATCAACAGGGGGAAACAAACTGTAGAATGAGAGTTAATCTAATTTTGATCTCGCCACAGGGAATCCTAAAAATGAGAAAAGACCTACAGTCATGCTAGCAGCTCTGTGAGGCTGTGCGTGGGCACAGGGGTGCTTTGACCTATATGCTCATTTCAGCAACCTAATATGCTCACAGTAACAATGCTAACATGCAGAAGTTTATCAGGGATAGCGTCTATGGTGTTAACCATCTTAGTTTAGTGTGTTAGCTTGCTAACTTGCTAATTCCCAATAAATAACAACGGCAAGTACAGGTGAGGCTGTTTGGTCATAAACCAACGTATTGGACTAATTACAATTTTGACCTGATGAGGGTGCTGGATTAAAGGTAATGGAATCGCCAAAGTTTTCATGAGGGGGTCGTGAATGTGTGGGCCAGATTTCATGATGATCCATTGCGACTTTTAACTCAAAAGCAAAAAAAGTCAACCTCACGGGGGTGGTAGAGGAGAAGTGGAGGGATCACCACAGTCGGTCTGGGCCAAAGTGGTGGACTCACCGACTGAACCAAACAACTGACAGACTGACATTGTCATCTATGTATGTCAGTCTCATATGTAAAGAGAGGGTTGATTTAAACCTGTCAACTACCAATTTAAATTGCAATACAAAAACGTGCATTAGAGCAGTATGTGAAAGAGTTCATAAGCAAAACCATACAGCTGTAAAGAGAGTATATTTTGTTGTTATTCTCTCACTGTGTATCTGTCTGTTAAACAGACACTCTGTTTGCCTCTTGTGTTTCCGTCTTCATTTCCACCTATTATTTCTTACTGGCTAACAATACCTCCTATGTTATGTAAAGTCCTTGTTTGCCAGGAAGAGTGTTGCTGTAAAAGTCTAACAAGCCTCCACGTGTCAATGTCAACCCCCGTGTTTACTGATTATTACAGCGGGAAATTGTCATGCTCAGTCAGTTGCATTTGCTTTTGGCTTCATTTACACAGCGTGAGAAAATCCAGTTGCAGCACTGTCTACTTCCTGCACACAAAGATGCCTACCCTAACACGACTGTATTTTTATATTAAGAGGTGTGTAACCTCTCATAATCTAGTTTTGGCTCACCACTTCCACAGGTAAAAAGTAATACTAGGTCCTGAGACAAATATGTCTGGCTTAGATGTCAAAAGAAATCTCAGTCCCGGTCTTTGAAGCCAGATGTGAAATGCCAGTCTTCCTGTCATGCTTTGAAGAGGACCTCCCTGCATTTCAGCCCAGATCGCATTTAATATATTTACAAATCCTGAATCATGAACTAATCAGCCTCACTTTCTCCTCCTCTCCGCTTTATCTTCCCTAACCAGGTGGCTCTGTGGGTCTATGTTGTAATTCAAAAAATGCTAAAAAGGGTAATCCTGTAAAACAAATCCTTCTGTCTCTGTTAATCAAGACCCCTAACCACCTTCTCGTGTAACGACATATTTGTCTCCGAATAAACCAGCAGTGCTCTTTCCGCAGAGATAATGCCAGTCAGGATTAGTAATTTTGCAGTCTGAGAATGATCCAAGAGATAAGGTGAAAAACAACGAGAGCAAGTCAAACGGCTGTTGCAGTTGCCATTCATGGCAGAAACTCACAACTGCGGTAGCTCATTAAAAGTGGCGTGTTTTACTGCTGTTCAAAACTTTGGTCAAAAATCCCTGCAATAAGTGAGGGATTTGATGAAATCAAGCGTGAACTATTGAGTGTTTTTGATGAGGTGAAGACATGAAAATGACGCCACAGCAGCCATAGTCAAACGAAACATGACTTTTTTGTTGGTTTAACTAATTCTCCATATCATAATGTCAGCGTAATTACAATTAATCAGCAATTGTTTTTCTTGTATTTACTGGAAAATCTCATTATTGTGGTTTCTGGATGCACCTGTATAGATTTCCATTTAAAAAAATCCAAGTTAAAATACCATCACAGATTCTTGAATAATCCACCCCCTCACTGTTTTCTCCATCTTACATTGCGTTGCCACTTTATTACCTACCTGTAGCTAAAGCTAATACAATCTAATACGATAGACTCCCAAAGTTCCGGCCTTTATGAAGCGCACTGTTTTAAGGTTTTGCCAAGACCACTCCTGAGAGTCTTTGATTTATTTGCACTGTAATTTTTTGAGGTTGTCTTTTATAACGCTGTTGAATTGCAGATTACAGGATAATGATTATTCATTTCAGTAAGAAATTGAATAATACTCCGAAAAAGGGAACAACGAGTGGTGCGGGAGCAAACCACTGGCGGTGGTACCTCCGGCTTGGTGGTACTCAAGGAACACGATCTGTTTGCTGGTGGGAAGCCAGTCAGAAAATCAGAAAATGCTTCTATGTGACAAATTCCATATTGAGTCATTTAATATGGAAGACTTGTAGGTTCTTACGAATAATTGCTCTGTTTCCGATTCACTTCTGTTGAAGCCTGTACGATGGACGAAGTCAAGCATGTCATTCCTGCTTCGGTGCAGTCTCCAGCTGGCTCCGGTGGACTTGCAGGTCAGGGTTCACTTTTGTGCAACTTTGACCAAGCGGATATTCATATTTTGGACAACAGAAAAACCGATGCAGTGTGTTTGGAAAGGCAGAGGTTATTGTTCCAGCCAGTTTTATCAATACATTCAGTGTACCATCAAATTAACAGACTTAAAACAGCAGCATCACTATTAATAGTCTGTGATCCCTTTGAATATGGGTAAATTCTTTTGAATGGAAACGTAATGTGACTAATGGTAGAAATCTTTGTTGTTGTTTTTGTTGTGGTTGTTGAGCAGGAAATGAAAGATCCGTGTTTCCATCACGTCACTGACCAACTCCTTTAACAAACAGTCCCTCATCTTAATGGAAATCTAGAATGCGAAAGGGGCACACGTCGATTCTTTTGCTTACCTTAATCCTTTCCTCTGGGTATGTCCTTGCCAGTGCGGTGACCCGGGTCCACCTGCCGTACCACTACACACATTCAAATACACAAACATGAACAAATGCATACGCGCGCGCACACACACATGCATACCAGGTGTGGAGCCGACTGAGCCGAGTGTGTCTTAAAAATCCTCCAAACTCATAAACACTTCTCTCACTGAGCTTTGATGAGGTCAGCGCTGCCTCTGTGGCTGAGAGGAGAGGAGACTAATTGACCATATAATTTTAAAAAGTTGTGGCATTTAAGTTGTACTTTGAGTTTTTTTTGGTCTGCTTCAAATTATGTTGATTTATTCATTCGTTCTAATGTTCTTTATAAATTTTCTCCCGTGCAAATATCGCAACCAATTCGAGAAATGAATTCCCTTAAAAATAATCTTATCATTTCTGCCCTTTATAGATAAAGAATGACTGAGTTCTCAATGAATTTGCAAATGTTTTACCTGTTGAACTGACAGCTGAAGATGAAACAACACCATCCGTATAAAACAGGGATTTTCTGGGGAACTAATAATGTATGCGGGGCACACAAACATCCTTGTGTTTGTAAGTGTCTAAAAGCATCTGATGGGCGGGCAAACATCTGATGGGGTCTGCAGCCAAAGACACAGACAAGCGACTCATTCAGGAACATAGCAAAGTCTGAAGCCAGGAACGCTCTTCTGCAAAGCTGTGCGGTTCTCCGACTGCATCAATCACACTTGCTTTTTACAAGCAGAGCGATCCATTTGTATGAAGTCATGAAAGGACAATTGGAAGCAAAAAAAATGTGGTTTGGTAAAAGAAAGAAGTGGTTCATGTTACGAGCGATAAAGCCTGAAAAAGCACTACTGGTGACCTCAATATTTTTCTTAAAAATAAACTTTCAGTCTAGAATATTCAATGAAATGACTTACGGTTACATAACAAGATCTCAAAACGAGCCCATGTAACAATGAGATGTTTTCAGACTTGATTTTTACTTCTCTAAATACATCACACCAAAAATATTTCTTCATTTGACGGATGATTTTTTTTTTTTCCAGTTAAGAGGCACGGAAGTTATTTTGTCTCCAAGGCGCAACGATTGTGGTGGGCGGGCTGCTCTATCCTCACTGTGATCAAAACCATGAGGCAACACTGACTGGCTGACTAAAACATAAAAAATTTCACATTTATTACATATTTATAATCAGTGCCAAAAGGACTCACGGCTTACCGGTGTTACAGCTGCGTTTCAGAGTCTCAGACCAAACTTAACGCGCCGGAGACAGCTTCCACAGGTGCATAAAGACATTCACCATGCAAGGACTCTAGCAAAAGCACTGCTACAACTGCATCAGTGGTAAACATTTGAAGGGTTTCTTCAATAGCCTCCCACGACCGTCCGTGATGACGATTTGATATGAGCTTATGAGTTACAGACTGGGCAGACTCTCCTGTCAATTCTGATGTGAATGACAGACAAAGCAAGCACTACAATGCCACCGGGGGCCTCATTACACGACCAACGGAGCCGGGCAGAAGGAATGTTTTGATCCCACTCCATCTGTCTGGCGTGTGCCTCTGCAGGCTACCTCCAAAACCTCTGGATGGACCTGGCATGAAATCACTTACGCGGCTACCTGTGGCGAAGATGCCAAATGTGAACGGCAGAGACTAGACAGGGAGCAGCACCGTGGCATCAAGATTTAGGTCAGGTCAACCCTGGCGATATCGTTCTCTGTGAGTCGTTTGCGATCAGGTGCCACCGAAAACCTCACCCCCTCCGCTAACTCTGTCATTCGGTCATCCGGTTTGCAGAAGGCTGCAGTTTCTGGCGAGAAAACATTTTCCAACTTCATTCAATCTGACAGCCACACAGCACGCATCCGTCTCAAGGTGCCAGCAAGCTCTTTATCTGGCTGCAACCTGGAGCTGCGTGTTGCTACAGCAGGCTTACGTTCATTCTGAAGAGTGTGTGCAAAGCACGTTCACTAAGAGGTTGCCAAACCAAAGCTGTCCTAATGAGATGTTACACAACAACATCTTCCTTTAGTGAAATTTAATGCCATGTATATGCAGAATGTTTGCAGATGATTAAAAAAAGTCTTCAAATGTCTTAAATCCAAAGCTACGAAAGAAAAGTGAACCCGGATATCGCAATTTATGACAGTTTGTAAGGTGATGTTCTTTTTTTTTTTTGCGTTAGTAAAATCGAAAGGACCCAAGTGATTTGACATTTCCCTGTTCCAACAGCCACGGGACAGACCTTTTTGCGTCTAAATGCAATGGCGGTCAACCGCAGAATCTCCAAGAAGTTGGGCGGAGGAGTGAGATGGCTGGGAAGAGACCGGTTGTGCAGCTGCAAATCAAATGCACACTGCAGCTGGGTGAGGGAGAAGGGGAGAGAGCACTGATTAGAGGTCAGCTGCTGGATGGCTTGAAGTGCTGTTATGCTTCAAAGCTTCACGTCGTCTGCCTTGACAACAAGAGTCTTTACCCAATGAGCTACCTGACACAGTTGGGGGTTGTTTTTTTTTTTTTTTTTTGGTTTGATTTTTGCAGTCAGCAATCACAATGTGAATTGCCCAGATCCACACGAGGCCTTTGCTCTTTCTAACAAGCTGCTCGGCCAAAAGTAAAATTGAAGCTGCCGTGAAACCAGGAACTGGATTCTTACGGGAGCGGAGTCTCTGGTGGTGGCTACGCCCACTGCTGGTTTCATTCAAGCTCAAGCAAACGTAGTTTTGTTTTCCCACACGCCCAACTGCCCTTGCAGGGAGGCGGCGCCGCAGTTGTACATGTATCACCGGTTTATCTGAACTGCCTCAAAGCACCGGTTCTCCGTGTCTGCCCTTGCGGACCTCTACGCCACCCGCCTCGGACTGGTCGAAACCAATGGAAAAGTGTCTCTCCCTTCATTTAATTCTCTGGTGCGGAACTGTTAAGTCTCCAAGACAGTGTTTCCCATTCGACGCTATTTCACGCAGAGACTGAGCCATTTTGCAGAAAAACAGAAAATGATGCCGCAGGTCAAACAAAAGACCGTGTAAGGGGCAGAAATGCCACAGCTGGTTGAGAAAAACAAAACAAAACACAAAAAACATGAAGGGCAGAACCAGGAACAGAATCATTTGAGGACCCCATCATCACAACATGGACCCCGTGACAAAGGAGAGGGGAAAAAAAGTGCACGCACGTGATAGATTAATGAAGTCATCCGATTACAAGTTAAAGTGGCGTTAACCGTGGAAAAGCTCTTCTTTTGCAAAGTAGGCTGAACAAAATCCTCCATTTCTTTTTCTGGGAATATGTTGTTTTACCAACCTGTGGGGAAAAACTCAATCACGTTGGCTGATTCCAGCGTCTTTGGACTCAACGTATTTAAATCCGAACTGCATATTTGTCGATTCTGGTAAAAGTGACCCCCCCCCGTTGAGGTGGGCTGCTCTTCTCCCAGGAGCAGCAGCAGCAGGAGCAGCAGCGGCGGCTGAGGGCGCACTGAAACCCTGATCCACCGATCCTGAGATCCGGGCGCCGGTAGGTCTCCTGTGTTTCCACGCCTCCCACCTTCACCCCCGCTGTGGTGGATTCTCCGGCTCACTCACACACACTCAAGCACACACACACACACACAAACACACACACTTCGCCAGACTTCCAGGAGTTGGAGCGACTGATCGAAGACGGAGCGCCGGCAGCGCTGGAGAAAGGGAAGCAGGAAAGGAAAAGAAAAACAATATCGTCTAACGCGCATGGATCTGTTTTCTTCTCCTTGAGGGATTTCGGGAAGGTGCGATGGTTCGCGCGGCCAGAAATGTTGGAGACTCGTGCGGGAGGGAGAGAGCACACGTACCCAGCGCCGCGAAGTTGTAAAAGTAGTTTCCCTTGAAGTTTTTCTGTGTTTTTTTTTTTTTTCCGCCACCAGTTCAGACTGTTTCTCCAGCCCGCGGACCCACAGCCATCATGGCGAGGCGGACGGGGGGGAGATCCGCGGCTGTGACACCGAATACGCGCGCCGCTTTCCGGGATAAACACCTTGAGGTTCACGGGGGCTCGTGGGCTTTTTCGTGGAGCTTCCTCTTAATCTGCTCGGCTCTTTCTTGTGGATATTGCCGAGCCGAGACGGAGTTTTCCATCCTGGAGGAAGCGCAAGTTTTGGCCGATCAGATGAAAAAGCTGTCCTCCCAGGAGCTGGGAGTCTTCACCATGCAGGTAAACGAGAGAGGCGTTTTCAGGACTGTTGCTTAATCTTGTCGTTAAATTTTGTTTTTCGGCGCAGAACCGAGAGACGTCCGCGCGGCACCTCGAAGCCGAAGCGGGGTTTTTACCAAAAAAAAAAAAATCCCAAACTGGCACAAACGGGATCGTCAGAAACGGGCCTGCGCGCTGAAATAATCCAGCGAGCGTTGAAGGGAAACTTTGTTGGCAGAAATGCGACAGTGTTACGGAACAATGGGCTCTCTGGTCGCCCGTGTTGCCTCGCGCGGTGTTGCGGTGCGGCAGCCGGCGCTTTGAAGTTCGGACGCGTCCGTCGCGGGAGGGTTCGGTGGGCCCCCCCCCACCTCGTATTATTCCCCTAAACCTGTTTTCCAACCGAAGGCGTTTCTCCGGTTTTACGTGCAAAAAGTTCCCGTCCGCAGCGACGCAGTCCCGCGCGCGAGGGCTCGCTCGCCCAGGCCCGCCGTCCGCGTGAAGGGGGGCAAAACGAAAGACGAGGATAACCTGTCACCTGCGGCGGTCAGCCACGGGGCAACATTTCGCAGTGTTTTCTTCGAGAGGATTTGGCCCCCCGTCCCTGTCCCTGTCCCTGCCCCCCCCCCGATGTTCGCTCGGGTCCTAGTGACCTGTGCCCGCCCGTACAGGTGGGCACCGTGCCCCCGTGCTGCCGGGAGAAGGCTAGTTAGAGTTCAACTGGGTGTGGGGCCTTCCCAAGTGTGTGTTCGAGCATCCGTGGAAAACACGACATTAACAGGAGTCAGACCCACTTTCCCCGGAGTCGACCGCAGCCTAAAGCCCATTCAGAAAATCAGCTCTGTGTTTTGTTTTTTTGGACGTAAGGGGAACCGATACTGTTTTGTGAATTAACGCAGGCGATCAATCCGACTCCGTCTGCATGGCACGCGAATAGGAGAAATTCTCTCCGTCAGCTGGAGCCGGATTGGATTTGGCTGCAGCTGGTGCTTCACTGGTGAACGTTTAGTTAATATAACCTCAGAAAATCGGCAGGAGATGTCAGGAAAAAAAAACTGTTGCTGGTGCCGGTTAAGTGTTTCAGCTCCAACCGACGACATTTTTTTTATGTTGTTGTGTGTATATTAGACGTGACACGGTTCAAGGGTGTGTGTCATTTTCCTGCCTCCTTGGAGACACGGCACTCATTTATAAAGCAGAAACCCCACGGTTTTGAAGCCCACGTTCCCCAACTGTATGAAAATGGATCTGATTATTCAGGTTTGAGCTGAGATGTTCAGTTGTATATTTGGTCCACAAATATGCTAAGAAAAAAAAAACCTCTTTATGGCTTCTCAAATGTGGCTAATACCTATCTATCTATCTATCTTTATATATACATATATACACACACACAATGAAAGCACAGGAGAAACACTTCTTTGCCGTGTCCATTCGTGCAGAGCTTCACTGAGTCACCAAATGGCAGGAGGTGCAGGGTGCTGCTGGGTGTGTGGGGGGGGGGCTGTTTAGCACTTCAGAGGCAGAGGAGCTCACAGGCCCCCCCGAACACAGAGGCGAGGCAGCGGGGGGGCCCCGGCCCCAAATGGTGTTTCATCTTCTCTGCTTCCACACAGAGCTGCCTTCATCCCAGCTCTGGGAGTCAGCTTTGAGGGCTTCCCTTGATCCCGCCGGATCCGCCTTTGTCACCACTCATCCCTACCTGAGCTCCGGGTTGTGCTCAGTTTCTGTCTCATTCCTCCTCTTCCCATTATTTTCTCTGCTGCCTCCCTTTTAATTTCTCTCTCCTACTTTTCTTTCCATATTTGCAGTTATTTCTCTTTTTTCTCTCCTCAGAGTGAAATTGTTCTATCAGCTGCAAATATGCAATTAATGCAAAAATAATTGTGGCTTTTGTCACTCCCGCTTTATATCGCAAGACTCATTTCAATTTCATATAGCCCTGTCAAATCATCATGAAAACATGCGTTCAGCATCACTCCCCTGCATCATGGGAAATCAGTTTTGATGGGATCACGTCGGCGAAAATCCGACTTGGCATGAAGCTAAACGCGAGTTTGATTGAAGCGGTACATTTCATGGCTTTGTGAGGGCGGTTCTCCACGAATGTAATAGATGTGCCTCCAGTAAAAACAGTCCGCATCTGCCCGTGAACGCAACTGCAGGCATCTGTCAGCCATGCTGGCTGTGCGGACACCTGCTCCGGTGCTCAGATGTGGCCCGACTCGCAGTCCGCAGGTGTGTCAGTTGAACTGGTTTTCTGTCTCTTTGGCTTTTTCCATTTTTCCCGTTTTTCACAGTCGATATTCACTATCTCATAAGAGACTTTTTCTTTTCTTTTTTTTTTGAGCACCGAGACATTAGGATGCAGAGTTAATGCCGTACTATTTCGGAAGAGATCTGATGGTTTTGTTATCAAGCGAACATCCCAGCATCTCCATTTAAAACGTAACTCTAACCCCTCTCCACTCCACCCCTCATTGTCTGGCAGATGTGTAATTTGAGGCGCGCCTTGTCAGTGCTTCACTGAGTCACTGGGTCAACCTTGTTCAATCTGTCATTGAGTTATTCAATTATCAGGGGACGTGAGGCTGTACAGTTGACACTCTGTTTAAGCCGATAGATCAACTCTTACAGCTGTTTTTCAGCATAGTATGTTTTTCTCAGGTTCATATCGTAAAAGCTATTTCTTTTTAAGGATACAGTTCTGCTCCAGTTGTCTACAGCTCCTTTCAGTCTGACTACTGATTGACTGGAAAGTGCACAGGTTCATAACAAACAGCCTTCGCACGGCATTCACATTTCAGAGGTGGTTAGTCAATCAACATAGAAGAAATATGGCAACACTTTTTAAATATGTGATTGGTGTCATTTTCAAGCAACGGTGCCAAACATTTGCTGGTTTCAGCTTCTGAAATATGAGGATTTGGTGCTTTTCCTCACGTAAAGTTAATATCTGCGTGTAGTGTGCTGTTGGACAGGCAAAACATAATAAAGAATAATCGAAAATAAAGAGAATGGTTCGTTGTAACCCTGTCTTTTTCACATTTGGCATCTCAACCAGTGTATTATGTAGCCTCTAGTACATTCCATCCAGCTGTTTAATACAGTAGTGATGTGCATTCTATTTTCATCAGTCTGTTATGTGGAAATATTCTATTATTTTCACATTATTTATACATGACGTTTTCCTTGTCTCTAATGTGTTATTTACTTAAAAAAGGCCGTAGTGTGGCCCCTGTTGGACTACTGTGAATTTGCACTTTGATTTGTTGCAGTCTGGCCTTTTCTCTCATACCTTGCGAGTTCACAGCGCATAAATCAGAGAGTTAAGAGGAATCTCCCACTCCGAGAAACTATTTCTTGTGTTTCAGAAAGATTTATGACACCGATTTCTTCCGTGCAACTCTCCGTGGTGGTTGTGAAAGCAGTCTTCTCTGATATGTAACTGATGAGCCTTTCACGACAGGTTGTCGGTGGCTTAAAGCAGAGAAATCTGGATTTAGGCTTGGATCTAAATATAAAATTTAACCTCCTTTCCCGTCTCCATGTTACTAAACATGGGCCTAGTGCTACTCTTGTCATGTGGGCGCCTGCCAGAGCCAGGGCCACAGTGCACGTTTCCACCAATGGCTATAGTAACACGGGCTTGAGCGCTGTTGCGAGCATAGACCAACTTAACTTAAAAACGTGAAGGCATGCATAGATTGCGAAGCCAAAAAGAGAGAACAGATCACCGTGTGACAAGTCGAAGACCCAATTGCTTTTACAGAGACAGAGTATTTACGACCCATTGGCTGATTATTTACGAAGGAAATTTCCCCATGTTAGTTTTGCGGGTCATAATCCACAGAGAAGTGTGGTTGGTTATTGAGGCTGGCTCACGCGGTATTCCTAGCCCCCTATTTGAATATTGATAGCGATTTGAGGGCACCGGAGGTTTGTGCAGGAAAAAATAAAATTGGAGTAGGTCTGGCAGTGTCATTAGGCTGTGATTTTCTGGTTTGGGTTTGGTCCAAGGGCAACAGAGCCCAGATTCCTGCTTTGTTGTTTTCTTTCACTTGGAGTAGAACATTTGATTAGGTTTGTTTTAACTTGTATAATGTAAACGTCTTTCTTTATTCCACCTGCCTTTATTTTGACCTTCTTACTCCCTGTTCTCTACTTTCTCCTTCGTCCGACTCGGGGCTGCATACACTGTGTGTTTCTTCTCTTTTTCTCACGTTTTATCGAATCCGTTGCAGAGACGGGCAGATAGGAAGGAGGAGGGTTTTTGGATATACGGCAGGACATCAGAATTCCTGCTCGGTTCTCTGCAGTTGAGCTTCAAAGCCTTCCTGCCTCTTCCTGCATTGCCTACATGTCTGCGTGCTCAAACAGTCAAGGTTACTCTGAGCCTTGCAGGCCCTCTGCTACATGTGGGACTATTTTATCTCCCTCATTCTCTCTCTTGTCTTTGAGTCTGTATTTTTCTTTTCTTTTTTTTTCTTTTTTTTGCTGTCCAACATTTTGAATGTCCAAGCATATTATTTTCAACTAATAGTATTAATCTCAATTTTTGTATGAACCACTGTACATCCAGTCTGCCATGTTATAGCACTCCATGCCGCGCTTGTAGACGTAGACTGCATGTTCAATTGAATATGTAGTGTATATATATAACACGGGCTGTATGAAAGGAGTGGACTTTTGTCCTTACAATAACACTCATCCAGAGGGAAAATGAACACTTTGGTGTCAGATACATCTCTAAGCACATTCCTGAACTTGTCTTGTTGGGGATATAATGGGGCTCTTTTTGTTCCTCTTCCCTCAGGGCACAGAGGTTACATAATATAACCAACTATTCCCATTTTCTGCCCAGTTGCAAATGACAGAATATTGGAACTTGCCGATGGTGGAGGATGGATACCTCTTCTTGTTACTTCTTACACTCCATGTATTACCTGGTGTGTAAAATAGGATACTGGGCTAAACTCTGGGTTGCTGGTACCTGTTCATCACAAGACCCCGTTGTGCAGCCGTAGCACAATCCTATCACGGCTAAATCATAGAATCTAGGACATGGACATGGATTGGATGCAATTCACGAGCTCACCTTTATGAATTTACTTTAATAATGTAGAATTCGAGTGCCTTTTTAGTCAAGAAAAGTGGATTTTTTTGGCTGAAAGGGCCACTGTAGTTTTCGCTTCGGTTTATAGTAACCTTTGGTCACCTTTTAATACCTAAAATGGGTATTTGTAAGGCAGGGGGGTATCCTTGAACCTGGGGTTCATATGTGTATAACATCGCACCCTTGTGGACAGTCTTTCCTCAAAGAAAATATTGTTGTGCTTGTTTGTACATACGAAAAAGTTATAGAAGTAAATGAGCTGGGGAGAGAAGTTTACGCAGTGCGTACTTTCTCGCCTGCACACGCCTGGCCAGTCGCTGTGTGAAGTGGGCGTGATCGTTGGATTGACTCTTTCATAAAGTAAAAAAAATTGTCACACAATATTTTAACGTCGAGAAGTTTTCAGACACTGTTAGACCATGCGACAAGGACGTAGTTTAAAGCATACTGATGCCTTTAGACCAGTAAACATCGTTTCGGATCAGGCCACATTAGATACTATGCTTCACCTGTTCACAACAATGGCTTAATTCTTCTGTTTCTCTGTAATCGTTCCTCAGATCTCCTTTCTCTTGTATGGGATGTCGACAACGAGCCCTCCAACCTAAACAGCCAAATAAGTCGCTCGTCCCTACCCTCTCATACGACCCCTAGGAGCGTGCCAGCGGCAGGCATAAACATGCGGTTAAGGTTGTTGAACGGTCACTGTTTGTTAAGGTTTAGGCAAAAAAACTACTTGGTCAAGAAAAGATCATGGTTTGGGTTAAAATAAGTGCCTTCTTAAGGGGAAATGAACAGTGGTCTCCTGTCTGAAAGTCCTGTGTTTTGTTTTTTTTTGACCCATCCATCTGCCCTAAATGCAGATTTTATCACTCTATATATGACGTAACTTAACTTCCTCCTTTGATGCCATCATAATTACCATGGCTCCCAGGGGTCGCCTAACAATAAAACCTAAGTATGGGTTAGGGCTGTCAACAACTATTCTAAATTCAATTATATAATCAAATTGTTAAAAAAAAAAGGACAGAAATTAGATTGTGAAAATTCACATTCGATTGTGAAAAAAGAGCAGCTCCACTGCGGGTGTCTGTCTGGGTCTGGGCCGCTGCATTGAATGCACAGCATGACGGACAGGAGTCGCACAACGTCACTTTCATCGACGGAAAATGAAATGTAGGCCAAGCAGTAACAAGCAAATAATTCAACGAACGTCGTTTCTGGCCAATTTTGACAGCGCTAGTATGGGTCGTAATAAGCTGCTTGCACAGACCACCTATGGGCTTGTTTGTAACTGGACGGTTTCAGTGTTCGGGTTGACTGAGCTACAGGTGCTTTGCATTAGTTAGCTCCTTTTTTTTAGTTCAGCCATAAATTGTGATGTGCCCCAGTGGTTTATGAGCCCTTTGAGGCTTTGCTGAACTATCTGCACTTCTGTTCTTTTTCCATTTTAACCATTGCTTTTTTTCCCAAGCTGTTATGCAGGGAGACTTTTTTTTTTTTTTTTTGCACTCCCTTGCATTCTCGCTCAGTAGTTGGACTCTTGGGCCCAAGTTGCTGCTGATACATGAAGAATTTATAATTCACTGCTACACTGTTTTGTTTGTGTGTCTAGTTTAGTGTTATGTCTTTTTATTTTTCATTTTTATCCTAGCTGAATTTAAAATGGACATGGTAACTGGTGTGATAAGTTGTCGTTTGTGTATGACCTTATTTCCAAACTAAACTTTTTTTTATAATTTAAAAGTTGCGTTGTTAATTTGAAATTAAGGATTTTAACTTTTTATGAAAAAACAGGGCCTTCTGCCAACAGCTGCAAGGTCCCAAAGCCACGTCTGCGGAGTTTTAAACATGGCATGACTTCCATATCAATCTTCAAGATTCTTTGCCTGTCCAAAACCCAGGGAAACAGCACAGTTCTGTCGACTGTTACCTTTATCTTCCCGTCACAATGCAGGAGAGAGGGGAGCAAAGGGCCACGTTTGCATTGAATGTAGGGCTGCCAGTATGTTTTGGCCCGAGTCCAGGCACAGAGAGGCTCAGGCGCCCCTTCTGTCCAGCCTCCTTGCACCGCAGTGTCTCCTACTTTCAAGCCGAACACACACCAGACACGATGAAGACCCCAGACTTGCTGGACGAGACAGGGAATCAAGTGCTGCTGTCAGACGGTAACCTTGTTGCTTCTGGATTTAAGAAGAACAACCCTATTTCCATACCATCAGTCTGAAATGTTTGAATTCTTGCATGGGATCATGGTTGGTTTCATGGGCTTTGCCATGATTAAGTCTAATCATGATTGAAAAAGCCGTGCCTTGTCATCTTCCGTCTGTATATTACAGTTTTACTGAAAGTCCTTACTGAAATATCTAATCAACTAATGGACGGATTGCCTTGAAATTTTGTACAGACATTCATGGTGCCTAGAATCCTACTGACTCTGGTGATCTCCTGAATTTCCTCTAGTGGCATCAGGAGGTCAGAGTTTTTTTCTCTTATCCTGCCTCTCAACATCCCCTGTGACCCTTGTCTCATTGCTAGGTATCATTGTGTGTCATACTTAATCTCTCTTTGAATCTACCTGCAGCCTACCGCTAAACTTAACTTTGTGCTAGAGGCCTGTTGGAAGAAAGATATTTTCAGGGATATGTCTTTTCTTTTTCTTCAGAGTTTTTGGACGACAATACCCCCATTCATTTCATTCAGATCCCTTTAATATTTTTTTTGCCAGTGTTAAGTACAGTCTAGTGCACTGTCTCTTGGCTCCTGCTTGACTGCGGTCGGGATGGAGCACGAAACTGATGTTCTTCTCCTTCTGCACCAGCTGTTGTGGTTTAAATCTGTATGTACTGTTGTGGCCAGACCATTTATCTGACCGCTTTTTGATCTGTTTCCCACATTTCTCAGTTGAAAAAGGCCTCTCACTGTTTGGCCTTGGCTGAAATTGGTTTTGCAGTGTTTTTGCAGCTTCCTCAGCCTTCGCCTTTTTGTCTGCTTTTCTTTGCTCTCTATCTTTCCCTGCTTGTATCTCGTACTGACCTGCCCTGAAATGCCAAACTCCTGTTAAGAATCTAGACTGAAAATTGCGAAGTGCAATATAGTTAAACATGATCTGATTAGGAAAAATAACATTTTTTTTTTTCCAGCTGCAAACATCCTGTCGTTATCAGTTTTACCTGAGATAAACGTCAGGATAACACTTGCATGTATGCCTTGCGTGCACGTGTCCGGATCTGCATATTGTATCATAATTATGTATGGAGCTGAAAAGATTTGTTGAATCGAAATGAATCCGAACCCATTTTGATAATTAATCCGTGCAACTATTTTTCAAGCTACGTGCCTTTCATTTGTTTCACATCATTGTTACCTGAATATCTCTGAGTTGGAGACTGTTGCTTAGACAAAATAAGCAATCTGAGGGATTGTGATCTGACCTTTCACCAGTTTCCATGACCAGTTTACTCTGTTCAAGTTTTGATTTGCACAATCAGTTTTTTTTTCTTTTCATCTGCTTTGCATTTATTTAAGATAAGAACTTTTCTACTTGCTCCCTCCCCATTATTTTATGTAGCCATGGAACTCATATCATGGATCATTATCATGACAGATTAATCACAGGTTGCAGTGATCCGTTTTGTGTTGTAAATGTCAGAAAATAGCGAAACATACCACAACATATTGAGATAGATATTCATTAAGATATTCACTTTATGATGGCATAAAAACTGTTTAATCTTTTCAGCATTAATATTCCGAGTATTGAACTGAGCCCTGTTTATCTTCATGCAGCCAAGCCCTCCAGGTTTTCAGTGAAAGGAGGCAACTGTCCTCTGCGTACTAAAGAGGAGAACTAATTAACTGGCATTCTGTAATAAGCTCATTCTCACTTTTTAAAATGATTCTCCCTTTCTCTGTTACCTCTCTCACTCTTTATCTCTCTTTCACTATCACCCACTCTGCCCTGCCTTTCTTCACACAGCCTCACTCTCTCCCTCTCTCACACACTGGCACACACACCCTCAACACACACATAAAGCAATAACAAATGCAGTCAATGAGAGAAAGAACAGGATCTTTATTAGTGATCCAGGCTTTGTGTTTTTTCTCTTTTTTTTTTTTTTGTTCTGCAGATTCCTGCCAGTGTTACTTAGTTAGCTCCAACAGCGCTGACCTGGCAGTGTGAGCCAAGGGACCCCAGGCCACCCCTTAGCAAGTCGGTCCCTTCACTCGCCACAATGGGCAAGACTCAAAATGAACTTTCCCTGAAAGAGAGAGGGGGCTGGGGGGAGGAAAAGGGCAGGGGCTTGTGGTGAAGGCAAGGGGGCAGTGAGCAAAATACCCGTTTGGAAGGGCGAGAAGAGCAGAGGGACCAGCTCCCTCCCCCAGACACTATGCATTTGTAAGGCCCCCATCCCCCTCAGTATGCAAACATACTCCTGCAGAAGAGGCTTTGCATTCTCGATGAGGAGAGAGTTGGAGCTCCTACTGTGGAGAAGCAGATCAGAATGTTTTTCATGCCTCTTTTGTCTTTTCTCTCTCTCTGTTTATGCCTCTCTCCCAGAGCTGTGTTGCATACATAAACTCGCAGTAAAGCTAAGCTTCAGTCGTTGAGAAGCGCTGTCTCCGAAGTTGTCTCGAATTTCCATCCATGTTTTTATGCCTGTTTGCAGTATTTTTGTATTTGGATAGGTGCAGTTTTTTCGGGTGAAGACCTGACTGTGCATATGTAACATTGGGCTTCGGGGTTCTTCCTTGAGGCAGAGGGTGGTGGGTAAGAGTGCAAGGAAAAATGCTAAATTAGGTGCAGTGGGTAGGAGTGAAAGAAGAGTTGAAGAGGCAGTGTGCAGCAGTGGAAGCCAGTAAAAGGCAGGTTCTCAAACTGTGGAGTCTCATACACATTAAGCACAAAGGACGGCAACTGTCACAGCAGTTTGCATCTTTGTCTCTGTTTGGTGAGGAATTATATGATGGTTCTCTCACACTGGGGTCAGAGGGTTGTGAAGGTCAGCTCAGTTAGTCTGGCTTCTCTCCTCACGGCCATTCATTAACATGAACTGCTGCAACACAGAAACCCTGTATCGCCGGGGAAGTTAAAGGTCCAATCGGAAATAGTTGCACAAAATGTTCAGGCCCTCTGCCGTCACCTCGATGGCGGCTGAGATTTCAAGCTTTTTCAACAGGCAGTCGGGTCTGGCTCTCAGTATTTGCTGGGAAATACCCCCAGGTGCCTCTCAAGTTCTTTTTACTTTCTGTGCACTCTGAATTGTGGATTGGTTCCTCAAAACCCGAGTGGGCGTCTGTGCACCAGTGTAAAGCTAGAGACCTCTGAAAGCTTGAATACTTATGAACGAGTTGGTGTGTTTGTTGGGCAGGTAAGTAACCCGTGATGTAGCTAACATTAGCCAAGTAAGCTTTATGTCTGCTGGCTAAGTATGGCTCTGGAGCTGGGAGGCAGTTAGCTTAGCACAACATGGACTGGTAGCAGGGGGAAACGGCTAGCTTAGCTTTGCCCAAAGTTCAAAAATACAGCAGTATACACCTTTTGAAGTTATTTCACAATGAACATGCATTCGGTTACTTTAACCCATACACAGACGGAAATGTACAACAGTCTGTGGTTATATGGAGTGTTATAATTATTTCCTGCGGTTCCCCTCTGCTCCTGCTGCTAAACTAAGCTAAGCTAACTGCCTTCTGAGTCCACCCTCATTCTTTGACACACAGTCGTGGGAGGTGGTGTCAGTCTTTTCATCTTACGCTCAGCAAGAAAGCAAATAAGCTCTTATTTCCTAAAATGTCAAAGAAATACCATTAACATTTTGGTTACAGTTACAGTATATTTTTGCTGCAGCTGTAGCTATTTTACTCTCTTGGTCTGATATTGTAACTTTCACGTATTGTTTTTGTTGAATTCAGAAAAAAAGTGGGGCATATAACCTGCGTCTGGTAGGGTTTGCAAGTTCTGTGGTTTATATGCTTTAATACTAAGATGATCTTATGATATATTATTGAAAGCGGGTAGATAAATGCCACAAAAAGGGGAAATAAGTATCACAATTTGTTTTTCTGTTTTATCTTTTGGTTTTCCTTCCTGCCTCGAGGTCTTTTAAGCAGTCTGACAACGTGCTGTCTGCACTTTTGTTCCTCGTTTGTCCTTTGTCTATCTTCTCCACCATTGTCATCTTCTCCCCTTCTCCGCTACCCATGCCTATTTCTCAGTGTAATTGCGTCTGTGGGTGGTGGCATGTGAAACTGTGTCCTGCGCCGTTTTCCTTCTGCTGGTTTGTCGCCTTTGAAGATGAGTCAGGAAGTGACCGAGGCTAATGAGCTGAACTTTGGACTTTCTGCCTCTATCTCTGTAAGACAAGGTTGGTCGGAAGATGAAAAGAGATGCAGTGTTTTTATTCTCGCAGAGAAAATAGCAAGGGGGAATAATATGATACAGCTTGCTAATTAGGAGGCAGGAAGGAGTGTCAGGGCTTTGAGTGTGAGATGAAAAATGGGAAGACACTGAAACAACATTTTCAGTGTTCCAAACACATGTAAACACCCCATAGTCACACTCTTACAATATCTATGCACACACATACTTCACATAAACACAGGCGCATATAAAGGTTCATGCGTGGAGTGACTGCAGCTGTGTTTAGCTATCAGTGTCTCTGAGCTCGGTTATGTGTCAGCGAAATGAGTGGCTTATTTGATCTGGTATGACTCACAAGTAATGGAAGACAAGCATTAGGAAAACAAAACAGGCTTTGTGTTTAACATGGAGATGGACAGTTTCTCCTGCTGGCATGTCAGCATGAACCCAGATCACCAAAGAATAAAAACGGAAATCTGCGCTCTTTTCAGAGAACTCCAGTGTGTTTTTTTTGACATAATTACTTGGATGCAGAGATTTACCTGTGCTTCAAGTGTGCGGACATGGTGGTGTTTTTTTTCTGCAGCAGCTTGGCCCTCGGCACTATAGTGGAGATTTCATCCCCAGTGTGATGTCAACCCAGCGGAGAACAGAACTCATTTAGGTAAGGAACAATAAACGAGCCCTTAGGTTTTTAACTTATTCAGCGCAGTGCCCAAACGATAGCCATAATTTCTCACACTGGGTCCCAGACTCATAAAAACATATTGCTCTTGCTGCGTAGGGACCATCTTGAAATCATTTTACAGCACATTTTACATCTTGGCTGCTTGTTTAAGAAACTTGACAGTTTTCCTCTGATTTTACTTTCTGGATGGCTCTTTTTTTGTGTTCAGGCTCTTTGTCATGTCCCATACAGTTTGAGTCCACTGCTAAGTTACAAAAACCAGTTGTTTGGTGACTTAGGCGGATAGAATCATCTGGTCTCTGTGTGGATTACCTTGCTGCTTCACAGACTGGGCTCCTTTCTTTCCCTTAAACCAGCTGTTGTTACCATTATTGATGTGATCTCGGAAGGTGGTTTAGCTTGCATCCCACGTCCGTTTAAAATCAGACTGTAAGGGGAAAAATCTTTAGCACCGAGGACATTATGTGTGTTTTTTTTAATGTTTCTGGCAGGAGTATCAGTTTGATTTGAAAAGTAAGACAACCGGGGAGTTAGCATTTACTGTTAAAGACAGGCGTCTGGTTCAAACAGCAATAGGAGGAAAGGAAAAGATAGTGTGACAAACTGTTTTGCTCCTCTGGTTCAGGAGATCGTCATAAGGTGCCCCGGCAAAGACTTGTTCAACATCTACTTAAACCTATTTATATATATTTTTAGATTAGTCAAAACACTATTTTTGGTGAGGAGGAATTCCCTGTTGACTTGGTGTCGAATATCGCCAGATCCCTCCTGAATGTTTTTCTCCTGCAGACTCATGGAGGAACTGTCGAGAAGAAACCCCATTGTCAGTCTGTGTTTTTGTATTTGTGCACATCCAAAGTCAGTGTGTGGCAAACTGGTCTGTCCCACTACTTCGTGTTTTTCTCCAGCAGAAGCCCAGTTAACCCTTTCTACAAGAAACCGACATTCTGATTTTATCCAGTCCTCTCCTATCCTTCCAAACTTCTATCTCTCTGACTTTTTTTTTTTTTTTTCCCTTTCCAGAAGGTCTGCTTGTTGCCAGGTTTGGCTGGCTGGTGCCATGCCAGCTTGTCTCAGTCAGTCTAGCCCAGACGTTGGCACCATCAGTCAGCCGGGGTTTCTGCTGGCATCTCTCGGCAGCTGGTCAGGAGACAAACCCCATCTACACATGCAGCCTATTCTGTGCATTTTATAGATTTTTTTTTTTTTTTGGGGATTGCTGATTTTTCAGCGAGTATTACAGTCAGATTTGCAGAAAATTAGCTTTGGCGATGCACCGCATTGAGACTTGATAAATTTTCCAGTGAAGGTCCAGAGTTTCAGTCTGCGCTACTAACTTTCTCTGTCAACATTATCAGCTACTTCTTAAAATTTAATGAATGCATCTTATAGATTACACAGTGGTGCAGAGTAAGTATGGGAATGCTTAATATATCACTGAAGATGTCACTTCTGATGTTGGATAAAAATAACATTTACAGGCAGTTTGGAGCATTTTTCCACACTCCGTGGCTCCAAACAAATATCCCCTGTGGAAATCTTAGAAATTTAATTTCACTGTAGCATCAGAAAGCACGATTTGTGTCAGTTTAGTGTGGTCCTGAGGGAAGAAGTTCTTGGATCAGTTTTCTGCACTATTATCTCTGGCTCTTGTTCACATAACTGCAGGAAAAAAATCTGGATGAAGCTGCTTTTGTTACGGAGTCATTGAATTAGTAATAATCACAAAAGCACACCAAGCATTAATCACTAGGTAGATAGCACCTCAAACTGAAACACTGGCAAAACAGGACCTCAGCAGCATCCAGGTTTAAGAAAATTTCAGCATAAAGGCGCCACTGTGTTTGGATGCAAAACTCTTAAATCTGGTGGTATTTCACGCTATGTCACATTCTGAACGGTCCTTTAAGTGAAGCCTTGGACCTGCTCTGTTTTCAAGACTGCCAGTCTGAAGGGTGCAGCTGGTGATCGTGTGAACAAGTCGGATCTCTTACCTTTTCCGGACGCATTAATCCGTCAGTGTGACTTGGTCTGTGTGTGGAAGGGCTCTTAGACTGATACTGAGCTCTGTGGGAACAGGAACCTGTGTGAATGTGTTCAGTTTTTGAGTTGTGTGCGCCTGTGTGTCCTACTACTTGTGGTAGTGTGTTGATTTTCATTTCTTTGCCTGTGTGTGTGATAGGGGTTGAGCGATATCGGGATATACTGTTTATTGTGAAACCACAGAAATTCAATATCCAATATTGATCTTGTTATATAGTCTAAAAGCTCTCCCTTTTAATATCTCTGGTTGTATTAAGCAAGTATAAAATCAGGACTTTATGGTGGTACTGGATTTTTGCATCAGAGTGATAAAGCGCCTTGATTTATCTGCTATTTAACCGACTGAATTAGCCACCAGAAATGTTTTTCTGTTAGTATTAATAAATGATTTCTAAGTTAAATTATTTGTTATAGAGCAATAAATACTACTATGCCCATCATAAATTCATATAAGCCAGAACCAGAGTGCTGCCTATGCAGTTTCTAAGTATACTATTAAAAAAAAGTCAAAAAATAGAAAACTAACATTAACAACTTTCACATTCGAATCTGCAGACCTTCATTATGGACTACAACAAATTTCATAAATCATTGGCAAAAACATTAACTATATAATACTGGAGAAAGAAAAGTAAATATTAATTAAATAGATAAATAATCTCAGTTTTTTCCAGGATTTTCAGAAAATGTTAACTAGTTAACTAAAAGACATCAAAAAGGGGACCAACATTGCCATAATTTATTGTCTGTACACTGGAATATTTCGTGGGTTTTGTTAGGCTATTTCATGGAAAACTAACCCTTACATCATCTTAGTTTATATAGTACAAAAGAAAGTGGGACTCGATAATGATATTCGATATATAAATGAAATGCTGTCATATCTTCCGCATTAGAATGTGAATATGGGAATTTATTTTTTATTTTTTGTGTGTGTTTAATAGGGTCCCAAACCAGGCATTTTGATAGACCGTCATAGCAGGAAAGCCAAACGAAAGATTCTCTGAGAGGAGCTGTCATATGTCTCCTGCATACATCATAACAAACAGTGCTCTCCCTCGCCTCACATTCACAACGGCAAAGCCACTCATCATTTACATAAAAGAAACTTGTGAATGTCCTTTGGGAGCGCTCTCCCTCTCCTACCTCTCTCTCTCTCTCTCTCTCTCCTCCCTCTGTCTCTGTTGCTCTCTCTCGTTCTCTTTTGAAAGCACTCACACTTTGGCCTCTGCACACAGTAATGAGCGACTCATGAATCCGAATAGGAGAGGTTTCCGATGTTTAGACAGCATAGGAAGAGTGGGGAAAAATGTGATGCATATTCAGCTGATTTCCCCTGTAGGCCTGCTTGCTGTCTTAGGCCCTTGTTCACACCGGGCATTAAAATGCGTCTCGAGTGACCACGTGTGATCGGATCTCACCTCGCCGCTCTATATGACACATACATCATTTCCGTTTGCAAAGACCCAATGTGTTGTTGTTCTTAACCGGCGGGAGACCGTTGGCAGTTCCTGTGCTTAGTATGCTGGAAATTAAAAGAAGAAGAAGTAATCAAATCAATACAGACTAGGTCTGTGTGTGTTCCAGACGAATCAAAACATCTACGATGTTTAAGGCACTCGTAACATACCTCTATGGGCTTTTCGAATTTTTCAGACGTGGGCAAATCCAGCTTACGCGATTTGCACGACTTGTATTTGTTTGCAAATGAGTATGTACATCCGCTTACACAGAGGACGTCTGTTGAGCAGGTGGCCCTTCGGCGTGGCCCAGGACACGTTAGCGTACACACTGCTAAAAGAAGGTTGGCCACAAGAGGCCCAGACCGCCCCTGAATGTGGTCCGAGCGATCTGATCTCAAATGCATCCTCAATGTTTCTTGGGTGCATTCGCACCTGTACTTAGAGCTGTCCGCTTGTGTTTGGATCACTCAAAGATGCACGTTAATGCCAGGTGTGGACCGGGCCTAAGAGCTCGACTGGATTTGAATCCTTACCCCTTTTTTAGTAAATATTTTTACCCATAAGCTCATGCAGCACTGAATGTTCTTATATGACTCCATGCTTTACCACGTGAATGACCCTGCACTTGATGCTTTGGGGCTTAATTAGGGAGAGAGAGACAAACATATAACGAAGGGAATTCAAATTCATCCTCCCTGCTGTTGGATTTTACTGCAGCCCCGTAGTTCCAGTGTCGTTGACACTGAGATTGATTCTTTTTCTTTCAGTTTGATGTGTGCAATCTGCATATGCACCCACCACAAATACTCTGACCTTGCCATTCATTTTTCTTAAATTATCAGGCAGACAACATCCTTGAAAACTCGTATTTTTGGGGTGCGCTGGGAAAACCTGGGGCTCCATAGCCTTAACAAGAACAGGAATCTACCAATGGCTTCAGTTTCTCTTCTCTTCACATGATCCAGATTGGATTATTTTGTTTTCCTGGGATAGTAGGGGTGCTTGTTTGCAGTAGGACTTGCAGGCAGTTGTGCTCACTCACATGGCTCCACTCGCCCTCTAGGAATTTATTTTAACACATGTCACTTCCTAGTGTAACATAAAATTAAAGAGACTTGAAATGTGCCTGTATATTTAAAACATTCCTTTGGGCAGGCTTGTGCATCCAGGACTAGGGCAGACCATAAGAAGTGCACAACGGGAGAAAACCAAAGTATCCAACCATGTCTACTATCCCTCTTATGATGGCTTCCCCTGCCACCTCCAGCATGGATTTTATTCTCGTCGCAGTGAAGTCGTAAACACACGATTCGTGACCGAAAAGCTCTACGTGAAAACTGGCAAACACTAGAAAACAACATATAGTAGAGGACTTTCAGACAAAAAAAAAGTCTTGCAGGACATTTCATTGTCCTGCACAATACCTGCAAGATTCCAACAGGTACTTCTACACGAATGAGTCATATTCCCCCAGGGGCTTTTTTTTAATCTGTTGCTACATTAGCCAGCTATCCTGCTAACAGCAAATACAGCAGCTGATTGATTTCAGTCACTTCTCTCTTCAGTTAGCTAGCTTACAAGATAGTTCGCTACCGTCTACAGAGGCCAGATCCGAAGCGTAGTTAGTTAGACTAAAGTGAGAGATAACTGGGGCCATTATTTACCTCAACTGAAGGGTGAACCAGAATTTATTTTAGAGGGGACATTTTTAAAGGCAAACTTTTATAACTGTTTCTCCCATATTTCATCATTTGAAAGCCTGAAAGCCTTTTTATCCATACCCCTTGTTGTTGATTGAAATACTGATTTTTGCCTCACCTGGCCCAAAACCAACAGATTCGGATACAGATACCGATCTCTCTTTGTTTGCATTTCTGTTTTCCCCCTCTGTCTTTCTTCCTGCCTGCCTTTCATCTCTGTGGAGACCCTCTACCCCCAAGCACATTTCTGTTTTTCTCAAACGTGTCTCCAAATGTATGTGTTCCAGAAGTTTTGACTGAAGTAGCTTATGAAAAAGTTCAGTCAATATCTTCTTTTCCTTAATTATTTATTCACTTTCCCACTTTTTTTTTGGTTCCTTTGCACCTCTTCCTTCTTTATATGTGTCAGGCAGTTCTGCTGACTTTTGAGACAGTTTTCTGAGACAGATTGTATTTGTGAGTTACTCAACTGCATCTGCGGGATAGCACAGAGAAAAAGATTTGTGTTGGTGCGTGTATTTTATGTGTATACTTTGGCATTGTGGTTTCCTCTTGCAACTAAGGGGTCCCAACTCATAAACTGTCCTCCTTTTAATTCACTTGTGTGTGTGAGTGTGAGTGTGTGTGTGTGTGTTGGGGGGGGGGCAGTCGCAGAGCACTGGTGATGTCGACAGCTCAGGTGTCAAATTCAAATGAAAAAACTTTTCAGTGTGCAATGTCTCAAGCTGGGTTAATTTACTTTGGATGCACGATGCACGTTGTGTGAATGCGTCATTTTTACGTGTGAGTCTATACGACTTTTCATTAATGTGCTTGTATATGTATTTCCATAATTTAGCCAAGCATGGGCCGGTGTTTTCCTCCCTTACCGCAGCTCCCAGGTTGCCTCCTTCAGCACGCTGACTCGCCAACACAAATCCTGCATCCAGTTAATCATGTCATGTCATGAAGATTAATGCGTCGCTGTACTGTGCTGTGTTATGCTATGGCACACATTACTCTACTCAGTAAGGACATTTAATATTAGTAATGGTCACAAATGTATTTTGAGAGTTTCTTTTGCCATGTTGCCATTTATGTGTTATGGTAAATACGTGTTGCCCTGATCATACGTCTGGTTGCGTCTGTGAGTTTCTGTGCATTTCTGTGGACAGGCACTGAATCTTTGGGAGACCTCACAGAGGTCTCTAGATTATTCCAATGAACCGGATTCATTTCACCGTCAATTGTTTGGAGGTAGCAACAGAAATCTTAAGAACCTTTGCAAATAACCCGAAAACTATCTGCAACTATTACTCGCAAACATGTTTTCGTGATTAGTGAGTTCTGCTCAAAAGGGCCAGATCATGCAGGATGCACTTTTGCTGTCACGGAACAAATGCAAAAATCACCAATTTTCATCACTTAATTAGCCTTACCTTATCGCATTATTCAGTACTGTTAGCCAGTTAGATAGAAAACTTGTCCATTCAGATGTGAAACTCAAAGCCTGATGTTGTTTATTAACATTGTCTGGTGTTGAAACAGAAAGGGAGCAGCAGAGATTTTTTTTTTTTGTATGATTCTCTGCACTAACGCCAGACCTAACTGAGGAAAGTTCTTCTTTTCGTTTATCCGGAGAGCAAAGGAAAAGCCACGGTGACAAAGGGCATTTTTCTTCTCAGAGTTAAACATTTTACAGCTCTGGCCACTCACGGTGCTTTTTCCAAAAAGTAGGCAATACAAGTATGAGGTAACTGCAGCACAAATGCAGCACACGCAGTGCTTCAAACTCTTTTTGGATACAATTTTAAAATGGCAAATAGATTCTAGAAATTTTGGAATTCGTCCTCTGTTCACTGGACACCAGTTGTGCATCCTACATCGTCTCGACTTGGTCCAGTTATGTTGTTATGCGTGAGTCTGGGGAATACTCCGTTGAAGTTTGCTTGGAATCTCGGGGAAATCTGTCTTTTTACAGAAAAGATGTGATGAACCAGTGAACCGAAGCGGCATCGGTTTGGTAGGGCGAAGTCACATTGAAACGCCAACAAGGGTCAGCAGGACCACTAAGTGCCAGGTTTAACTGGGTAGAGGGAAAACCAGTATCATGTGTAGCTTAAGCCTCTTTGCAGAGCGACCCATGCCTCTATTAATCAGTGCGTGTAACTGGCCTAAGAGTACATGAAGTAGAACAAAGCACCCTGTCTATAGAGAGACCTTATAACAGTGGCCAGACATGATCTCACATCGTGCTCAGAAACCTGAGAGGGAGACCACACCGGGAACATTTTTTTTCCCCCTTCTAGTCCTATGTCCCTTTTCTTCTTGATCTCTTCCTCATCTCTCCGATCTGTTCGTCTGTCTGTGTTTTTTTTTTTTTTTCCTTTCTGCTTCTCCCACACGTTTACCTGTCTAAGATATGCCCACGTGATGTTGTTGTTTTAGCCATCTGCTGTCTTCTCCATCTTGGTCTTTTTCCTTTAATCCTCTGTATCTGTCAGTCGCGATCCCTTCCACACCCCACTTTTAGAAATTCTTTTCAGTGCGTGAAACACAACTTCCATTTATTTATTTTTTAATTAAAATGACTGTTCAGAGAAGTGTTTGAGTTAGAACTGGTATAAATTCAGCAAAACTGTTCCTTAACATTTTCTTATTATAATGACAACATTTGTACCAAGTGATGTGTAGCGTGGCTCCTGTATACATATATAGTGATGCTTGTAAACTTCAAGTTAAAGCCTTGCAGATGAGTCCACAGCATAGGAATGTGAAGATAATCCAGGATAGTTTGTGCAGACAGAGCAGGCGCCCCATCTGAACATCTTTTCACTTGGCTGAGAGTGGGGCTGTCTTGGCAGGAAGCGTATATCAAAGTTTTAAATTTATTGGCACTGGGTGTCGAGCACTTTGCGCTGTCTCTCTTCCTCTGCCTTTTCTTTGACCCCGACTTACAATTTATCACTCTCAGTTCTTTTGCACACTCTTTCGGATCCTTTTGACATCTCCAAACCCAGCTAAAATAGTTTGTATGAGGTTTTTTTTTTGCCTCGGCAGGGTGTACCACTAGGGTGTGACTGGGATTGTGGGGCCAGAGGCTGCTGCTAGACAGGCACTGCGCCCCACGGGGGCTGAAGGCTAAGTGTTTTGGAGAATTTTGCTTGGTTTCCATCGCTGCGCTGCCCGTTTGCTTCAGTCATGCCATTTATGGTTCCGCTCTTAGCATTTGGTCATGAATGGGGTAATCCTGAAGAGTTCATTTTTATTTTGTGATTAAGCCCCAGCTACAAAACAAAATACAGAGTGGGCGTTATCCCAGCGTGTGCTGAAATTAAGTGTTTTTTCCATCTCTGTTATGTCATTAAAATTTTAAAGAGTCAACCCCTGCTTTTTTTTTTTTTTTGAGTAAGAAACATGAAGTACCGTGTTTCAGAATTCACCCAAAAGCAAAATATGTCAGAATCTAATCATATAGGGTATCCACTGTAAAAAGGTCTATGAACCTACCATAGGTCTCAGCTAATAGTTAAAGGAATGTATGGCATACGTTAGCCAACCTTTTTTTTAGTTTTTTATGAACTCCCTCACTCCGATCTCCGGGGAAATTTACTAGCATTCTTGTCATGAGGTTGGTTATATGAAATGAGCGCAGTACTTGGATCGCAACCAATTGCCTTGGTCCCCGGGTATTTACAAGATTTAAACATCATCAGTGTTGTTTTGTACTTGCTTGCATGGTGCTCAGTAGTTTAACTATGATTATTCTTTGGCCAGTCGGAGACACGTTATGTGAAGACAAACACCATCATTTATGGGCCTTTCGATATGGAGCAACATTCAAAGGCCCTATAAAAACACAGCATTTTCTCATTATCATGCATTCTTTTGTTGAACTAATTTGACTGCAGTGTGTGAGGTTTTGTTTTTGTCCTCTTTCACTCTTAGATTTTATCAGCTTAATGGAGGTGCTCAGGTATGCAGCTTTGATCTGTCTTTGGAACGTTTTCACATTGGCTCCACTTTAACAGCAAGTTGCTATTCCCATAATGCACCGCTGGCCTGGTGCTACTGCTGCTATATACTGTATGTGTTACCACTTTCAGACTAAAACCGTATCCGAGAAGTCAAGAAAATCTGTCTGATTTCCTCGTGCGGTATATTTAAATATATTCAATGGGTTTTCTAGTCCTTAAGATCATGAGTTTTGTTTAAGAAGAGATGTAAATTATTACTTATTAAAGTATGATTAGTGCGTGTTACTGCAGCCTGAGGCCTTTTTTTAAGGACTTGACTGCTTTGACATTTAAGGGCTTTGTGTGGAGATGTAATAACTTGGGCCCAGTGCCTCTTACCACATTTACTTGACATATGTTCTAGTAGACACACCTCCTCATAGTTTGGCTGAGAGGAGGAACCTGGATAACCAGATAGAGGTGTGAACTTTGTGTGCTAGGATATCACGGTGCCACACTTCTTAACTGAGCGTTTGTTTTTAAATTAAAAAAAAAGACAGTTTAATTCGCATTTTCTTGGCTGTCTCTCTGTGTGCCTGCTCCCCTCCGTTTCCATTCTTTGATGCTAAGTGTACATAACACTTATGTCATTGTTTCTAAACACTCACGGAGAGAGAGGGGGGCAGAGACCTCATTTGCTCGCACTAAACTGCTAGATAATCTCTCTCATTTGAGTCACAATGCTTTGTTTTTGGATTGTAGCTGAGCCACAATTCAGATGGTTCATTACCATCCTTTGTCCAGGCAGGAGAGCTGAATGTGGTCACACTAAACATGCTAGAAGTATGTTTGATTCCACAGAGAAAAGAAGGTTAGATGTCTAAAATGTGGTTTCTCTATGGTCATGTACTGTCTCGCTTAAGCTTTTTTAACACCAATCTGTGTCTAGAGTTGCCTGCGGAACGGCATGATGAATTTACAGTTGCAAAATGATGGCAAAAGGCAGAAATGATGCAAACAAGAATACAAAACAATAATTTTCTTTTTCCTTAAGCAAAGCTCTTTGGTTGCATCAACAAAATAAGTGAAATGTATATGTTATCAAAGCCACTAGTCTCTGTCATGATGGATCAATTGTACCACTGATGTCCTTGGTTCAATCTCCTCCGCAAACTTCTCAGATATTACTGTGTCTCTTTGTTGCTAACTACCAAATAAAGGCTAAAATGCCATTAGATATTCCGATTTGACATCTTTAGTCACAGCCATAGCTTCAGATAAACATGAAGCCTTGTTTTGCTGTGGAGAAGCTATTATCAAACCTCGGTTCTGCTATCTTTCTCTTCTCTTTACTGCTCTCGTCTGACCCCACCCCGCATGTCCACAGTTCTCTCGTTTCCCCCATTTGCCCCCTTCTCCTCTCCTCCACCCTCCGTTCCCTCCCTTTTTCTCTCACATGTGGAAAGCATTATATCCTGTCTGGTGGAGAGGGAGAGCAAACATCCCAGGCCGAGACAGAGAGCCTCTCGAGTAGGTGTGGGGGGCTGTAGGGAGGCCGTCGGGGATCTCCGTGGTTCTCGCTCTCTCTCTCGCTCTCTCCTGCTCTCTCTCTCTCTCTCTCGGTCTCTCTCTCGGCCCTGATGCTGTTTGGACAAAAGGGGGGTCTTGTTGTTTCAGAACCACAGCAACCGATAGTTGACAGGATTCACTCTCCCACTGCATTGGACTGGAGGAGACCTTGGTTGAAATGAGGGAGAGGGAGATAAAGGAAGTCCGGTTAGAGGGTGAATGGTATCCATAGCATCTGTAGATATGAGTTCGTTGACTTGACTTGTTTAGGTCCCTCTTTCTCCCCCTCCACGGAGCTAATTACAGGTGATCACATGTGATGGTCAGATGCCTCGTTTCCTTACTGCTGTTTAAAATGACGTGCTTTTGGATGGGTTGCAGGATCTGTTCTGTTCAACCTTTTCTGGGCAGGCCAGAATAGAGTTGCAACGATTAGTCCATTACCAATTAGTCGATCGAAAGAAAATTAATAACCAACTATTTTGATAATCAATCAATTCTTTACTGTTGGCATTTCCAGGTCTCAAATGTGATCATTTGCTGCTTTTCTTGGTCTAATGTAATAACAAACTATATTTTTGGGCTTTGGACTGTTGGCCACACAAAACAAGATATTTGATGATGTGGCCTTGTGCTGTATGATGTTGTGATGGACATTTTTCACTGTTTTCTGATGTTTTATAGACCAAACGATTAATTGAGAAAATAATTAGCAGATCGATAGACAGGAAAAATAATCGTTAGTTGCAGGTCTAATACAGGGCAATAAGCGTGAAAAGGAAATTGGTATCAAAAAACGTGCAGCTGCTGAACAAATCTTTCCATTGAACATTTGTGTTGTGTGTTATTGTATGGAGCTGCTTTTTTTTTTTTTTTTTAAGACACCTGTATCAAATGTATTGTTGTCACCATCAAAGAATATTTCTGAAAGCACTGGAATAAATTTGCAACTCTCCTTTCCTTGTTGCCTTCTCTGGCAGAATTAGCCATGCACATTGCTTTAAGACACTGGTCGATATATTGTTGCTCTTACCTTGTTACCTAACTCCTGTTAAGGGGTAAATGTACAAGTCATACTTCATCAATAAGATTTCAAACCATTTTAGGAGCTAACTTGTCATAAGAATTGGATTTTGGCACCCCTTGTTTTTTGTTTTTTTTTTAAGTCGCTCCACATTGAAAAGCTATCATGTGTCGTCAGTGTGACACATTTGTCCAACAGCTTAGACTTGTCAGATGTTGAATGGGTTCCCAGTCTTAACTTTATGCAGCAGGCTGAAACCACCACCACACCCTCACTGCTTGGATCAAGACCCACTAAACTGCTGTGTGCATAGTTGTATCCGCAACATTTCAGGTAGTCTTTGGGTCTCGCATTGATTTCCTCCCATTGATTATACTAGCACAAAAATATAGTCCATTAAAAAGCTCCGACAAATCAATGCATATTCGATATTACTTCATCAGGTTGTATGATTGCTTACAGAAGATCCAACCGTTTTACTTTGTTTCTCCGTGTTACAATCTGAAATCTAGATCAGCAGTATGAGAGTGAGGTATGAAAGTGAAGAACTCACGATGGACATCGGGCCTAAATGTGTGATCGTTCAATGTTTCTGTGAAGCACCCAGTGCCGCTTGGGATTTAGACTTGGACCTAAAAAAGGAATTATCATCTGGTTTATCCATTTCAGTGTTAAATCAAATTACTATGACAACCAAGTTATATTTTTATGAAGGCATAAAAGCTAAAAATCATTTCTACATGTGGCAGCAGTCCTGCATATTTTTTTTTGCCTCTTTTTCAAATGCACATAAACGTCCACAAGCGCACAAATACATGCATAGAAGATTTAGAATGCAGCACAGTGAGCCAGACCTAACCATGGTTTTTCAATCCTTTGACTAGCAGGCTGTGCACAAAAAACACACACATTCCCTACACTAACATATTGTGTGGGGCCGAGGTTTTGGAGCCATTGCCTCAGGTTGTCTGTTAGTTAGATTCAAGCAAATTAAATTGACCCCCAGCACCCTCTGAATGCAGCAGCAAGCAGTTGGCAGACACTGACGGCCAGTCATTTAATTAGCCAACTTGCTCCACCGGGTTGAAACAGAGACGCACTTAATTAGCAAGGGTTTGGCTTCTCTATGGCCATTATAGTGACACTTAGAGATTCAGATTTGACATGCCTCTTCCTGCTCGACCCCTCCTCCTTTTTTTTCCCTCTTTTTTTATTGAGCCATGGTCACAGCCTTGATGAGTTTAGATTTATCCAGTGGAGCTAAAGCATGCTTTGGAAATCTGTGCAGAATTTGCCATGCGTTGCCAATGAATCAACTATCAAGCTTTGTTGATATTTCTAGAATTAATGGGAAGGCTATCCATCGATTTGCTTATATTTTCAGTCAAATCTGTAGTTAAAAATAAAGGTATGTCCACAGACTAAAGTTTTTCTTTAATAACCCTACCCAAGTGCCTCCCTGTGATTTCTGGTTTATGAATGAAGCTTTTTCTCTGTTGTGGTAACACAAACCTGCTTGATATCCAATGAATGAGAAATGTGAGCAGTCAAAGAGTTAAAACCAAAAAAAAGATCAAACCGAAATCAAGGCCTGCGGGAGAAAAACAAGATACTGACCAGTACTCCTCTATTGGCTGTTGTTTGGTTTTGATTATATTCACCGTTTTTAAGCCCAAACCTTTATGAAATACATATTATCATCTTATAAAGTTATTTTTTTAGCTGAAGCGATTAGTGGATTAATTGATAGAGCTATAATCGGGAATATTTTTGTTAATCGATCAATTGTCTCAGTCCTTTTTTTTGGGACTTGGTCAAAGAAAACAACATATCTAAGTACATAAAGTGAATAGAACTGCTGTGTTTTAGCCCAGTGAAAAGACTGAGGAGAGTTGCATCTGTTATCTGGTTTATAACTGAGCTGAGGTTGTATTGCAATAATTGAGAGGAAAGACAGTGAATACTTTTAAAGTACCTCCGAGTTTTTAGGTCAACTCACCAGGTTTTCCCCCATAGAAAAATGAATGAATACAAATGCTCTTTTCTTCTGATGTTCTGGCCTGTGTGTTTATGGAGCTGTAAACTGAAGGTGCAATTATTTCAGACTTTTTTTTGTTGTATTGCGAAAATACAGAAACCCCCCCCCCCCCCACCCACACCCCACACACACACACACATGCTTCTTCCAGGTGCCTTTTCCTTTCTCTGCTTTGTAGTGTTCAGAAAAAAATTGAGATGGGAGGGCAAGGTTGGGGATGGAGACATGGCAGAGGCTCTAGGAAAAAACATACACACACACACACGCACATGCACATAAGAGGCCAAGCTCTGAAGCCGTGTCCCTGGCTCCAGGCCTTTGTAGTGGAATGAGTGGAGAGTTGGCCGGGAGCAGGGAGGAAGGGAGAGAGGAAAAGCCAAAGGGGGGATAAAGTACTGAAGCAAGGGGAGAAGCTGAGCTGTATACCAGCAGTATGGAGGAAGCAGCAGTTACTGTCCCTTGGGCTCTAGGCCTTTATCTGTCATTTGTATTGAAACCAATCCTTCAGGCCCTACAGCTCCACAACATCTAGCCTAATGTGTGGATGTGATGTGCGTGTGATGTGCGTGTGCGTGCTTGTGATGTGTGTGTGTGTGTGTGTGTGTGTGTGTGTGTGTCTGAGGCATTCACATTCATAGAAATTTCGTACGATGAGATAAACAGTGTATGAGCTACACACACGCAATAGGCCTAGTAGGCCTGTGCATGTTTTCTGATGCATAGCCAACATACTTATTTGATTCGCAATTGGCACATTGACTTAATCACACACAAAAACACACACCCACACACACACACACACACACCCACATTCTTTCAGGATGTGCCCCACCCAAGTGATGCTCCTATCTTGCCCTCCGGTGTGTTCACAGATAAAACTTGGACTGCTAATCAACAAGCCCTAAAGACAGGATTAATGGATGTGTGTGTGTGTGTGTGTGTGTGTGGGGGGGGGGTGTTCATGCTCTCCAGTCCATTTCCAAGTTAGTGTGGCTCACATCTCCGCTCTGACCTTTTGAAGATGGATGAAATGCTAATAGGTCTATTCCCAATTTAGCCCTACCGCTGCAGTTGGCTTCCACCTCCTCTCTTCCTCTTCTCTGCCTTCCTTTTTTCTTTCCTTTCTCACTTCTATATCTTCTTTCCCTTCTTCCCTTACTCTGCATCACTGAGCTGTGCTCAGTGTTCTCTCATTTCCCCAAGTGTTACCCATCAGAACATACTCGGGTGACTCTCAATGCCTCTGTCCTTGGGCCGGTATTGTCAGTTATCCGTCTGGATCTTATTCAATGCTCCACTGGGGGGGGGGGAAGAGTCACTTAAGCGGAGAAGAGCCTCTTGGGGTAGTTTATGGCATCGCCATGATAGCCTGACAGAAGAGCTGAAGAGGCAGGCCCAATTAGATGGATGCCATATACATGGCAAGTTCCCATGGTGTAACCATTGCTATAAACTGCTGTAACAGCTTGCAAAACGGATGTTGGAGCCTAGAAAGAGAGACAAAATGATAAAGGGAGAGAGTTTTTGTTGTGTCTGACTCAACATATCAACAGTGCAATCTAACAGCGTGCACTAAAGCTCATGGTGTGCTCTAAAACTGACGGGTTTGCCAAAGTTTTCTTGCGATGGGTAAATCTGGTCAATCTTAATCCCCCTCTTTTCCTGTAATTGAGGAGAGAGCAGGTTAAGTTATAAGTCTGGATAAAGCTGGGAAAGAGTATAATGGATAAGGCAGTACTAATGTATGTAGCCGAATTTCACTGCAAAAACTAACAACCTTGTATCATTACAACAGACGTACTTGAGGCTTGAAAAATCACAGGCTCTGGTAGTTACCTTTTTGTAGCTTGTAGTTTGAGCTTCCACTGAGGTTTAGCCATTCCTGTGAACCACTCGTCTGTGGTTAGGATTAACCCCAAGGTGGATGGATTTAAAAACTGGCCTAATGAGACAAAGGCTGTCGCTCTGTGATCATCGGACGGGAGTTTGAATGCAGTTCTCGTGAGCTTAGCTGCCCACTTGGATCCAGTGTCTGTTAAATGTCCATTTGGTGGTGCCCCCTTGCACATGGCATTAGAAACACAACAAATTTTGGATACTATTAAAAAGCTGCCATTAGTCATCCAAAGGGATTGCTACTGTATGTGACCTCTAGGTGCTTTTGCTGCAAAATGATTTTACTCCACAGCTTGATAAATGAGCCCAAGGGTTCATTAAGTCGCTGTTTAACATGGCGTGTCTGTGTCTCAGGAAAATATGGGCGTTTCCTGCTGCTTTTATGAGTTAGACAACTGAAAAATATACATATCTATGTATTTTTTATGTTGTAATTTTTTTTTCTTTGTGATTCCTTTTTAGAGTTGTGAATCGCTATTAGTTTTTTGAAGAAGTTAGCCCTAAAACATGTTTATAAAGCCAGATCTCTCTAGTAAGAAAGTTCTGGACATCAACTGAATAATTCAAATGTTTATTTTCGTCATCTTTTGGCGATTGTGATATTTATTTTGTCCATACTGCCCATCGCTACCCGGCGGAGGTAGCAGTAAGGTTGTCCTGGGAAGTTTGAGTACCTTTCTGACGCTGTGTAACTGTCTGTATGGTCTCTGTGCTGGTGTGTATGCGTTTTTGTGTACGTTGCAGTGTTTGATTATGGGTCAGGGGAGGCCACAAGCCCACGGTGGCCCTACGCAGCCTCAGGCCTCTCAGGTTTCAGAGCCGAGCATTCCTCCCTGGCTGCTCCATAGCTGTGAAAACCGCAAAGCAGCTCAAACAACAAACACTCAAGGCACTGGGGGAAAGACAGCTAACCTGTGGCTAATCGACAACAGGATTTTCGCCCTCCTCAGAATTTGTTCCCAGTTTTTCAGAATTGCTGGCTGAATTTTTATTTTTTATTATTTTTTGTTTTGTGAGAAGTGTGCATTCAGGCAGTTGCAGTTGCTCCTGCTCGTTTTATTTTTTCCAACTTTTTTAACTTTCTTCATTTGTAATATGTAATATCCCCGCCCTCTCTAAACATGCTAGTAGAAAGAGTTCATGCCTGTTTTTTTCCATCGGAGAATTACTTTGTAGTGAGTGTAGTGTTATGTGTTGACATTCAGCTACGCCACAGTTGCACAGCAACTCCAAGATCGCGTTGTTTTTCACCAGGAACCAGGTGCACACGCTTCATAGCGACCAGAACAACGGACATCCCCGCAGGGAGGACATGCAGAGGACGAACGAAGAGACGTGGGAAGAGAGCGGAGCCCAGACACCAGAGACTGATGGGGAAGAGAAGATATAAGCGGTATATCCGTTCTGTCATCACGGGCAACGTGAGATCGCCGGACAATAAGATGGAGAAGCTAGCAACCGTTGTGAGGAAGCTGAAGGACACTGAGAGAGGGCAGTGTTGTTTGTTTCCCAGAGACATGGCTGCAGGAAGATACTCCGGATCTCATCACCACCATCGACGGCTTTCAGACGGTTTTGGGCAGACAGGAACAAATCCGAGAGCGGATGGAACAGAGGCGGCCACCCTGGTCACAATACCGTAAAGGAACGTTTCTGCAGCCTGGACATTGAAGTGTTAGCCATGGGAATACTTCTATAGTACATACCCAGGGAGTTCTTTCACGCCACCTTGGTCGCTGTTTACATCCCTCCAGTGCTAACCGGGCAAACGCGTGTGACGTCGTCCGCTCTGTTGCCTTGAGACTCCAGACTCTGCACCCCAGTGCTTCTTCATAATCTCCGGGGATTTCAATCACGTGACACTGGACACATTCCTTTTTGCACATTTGCATTTGTACATTTGTCTATGCACTTACTGTAAATGTATTATTATTACTATTTTAATAGCGGTTTTTTCTTTCATACTTTTTACTTCCTCTTTCCAAACTGCGTGTTGAGCAGTTGTAACAAGAAATTTCCCTGCGGGTATCATGTATTCCTGATTCAGATTGTGATTAATGGAGACAAATTGTGTCTCCATTCCTGTGCCTGCTTCTCCTCTCATTTTCCTTCTTTTCCGTTAGCGTAGTGTTTTGAGAACACATGATTCCTGCTAAGTAGCAGGCAGTGGTAGTGGCAGCTCTTTTTGTGTGTACTTGTTCATGTTTATTTGACAGCTCCACATCTTGGAACTGCTGTTTTTCCACTAAGAAGGGTGTGGAATAGTAGACTAGGTTTGGTTTTTGCACTTTGCAAATAACTCAGCAGTGAAATATGCAGCTCTGTGTGTTTGTGTGTGTAGTAACATTACGAACCTGTTTGTATAGCACTCTACTGTTACTCTGCTGTCACATAGTAAAATGATAACAGCATGCACAAAAACAAACTTAACAAGGAATGCTGACTCCGTTTAGACAATCGGGATTAAAACTGAGCACTTTGATAAGGTCTTGTTGGAGACAGATTGATAATTAGCACTGTGTTGATAGGCCACATACAATCAAACAATTGTTTGAGTCAACATTCAAGCAAAAGTGGCAAACATTTTATGGTATAAACTTCTCAAATGTCAGAAATCGCTCCTTGTCTGACTTTATAGTGATCTGAATATATTGGGACTGTTGGTCAGACACAAGCTTAGACATCCTCTACAGTTTTCTGGTTAATTATGGACCAAAAGGTTGAGCGATTAACCAAAAACATATCTGGCAGGAAATATCTGTAATGAAACTAGTCCTTTGTTGCAGCCCTAACTCAATAGAAGGCCTATTAACTACATTTCTGTTCAAGAGTTGGAATCACTCAGGTTCTGACGTTTAGGGAGCTACAGTATCTTTAAAGACCTGCCCGTGTTGCCCTTTGGCTGCGTGAGAGTGATGAAACTTTGCTTTGATTCATCAGGCTTTTTGGAGATCTGTTGAAAGGTGGGAAGTTGTGTCTACGAGCAGGCAAATAATAGTTTGAAGGGAATCCGCTCCAGGTTAGTTGGATGTGGTGCATTGTGGGTAATTGGTGTCTTCTGGAATGCGTCTTAACAAAAGGTGTGGACAGGCAGCAGGAAATGGTTGCAGCGTGGAACCAGGCAATTTAAGGCTTTGTGTGCAGTCGGGCGGCTTACAGTGAACCACCTGCCTACCTGCGGCCTCAACGCAAACATTAGCTCTACTTTTGTAGCTGCTGCATAGTACTGCCGCCTGTGTTTGGGGAAGTGTGTTTTTTTTTGTGTGTGCAAGAGAGGGAATATTTAGCCGATGGGACCCGAGAGACCCTCTGAATAAATGTCTGTGTGCGTGTTCTCTGAGCACTGAGGTCACACCAGGACTCATTTTTTCCAAGTGTGTGTGTGTGTGTGCATGCGTGCGTGCGTGTGTGTGTGTGCATGCGTTTGTTTGCGTGCGTGCGGGTGCGTGTTCTGTAAGCACTGAGGTCACACCAGGACTCGGTCTCTCGTGGAGTGTGTGTGTGTGCGTGCGTGCGTGCGTGTGTGCGCGCGCGTGTGTGTCGGCATGCGTTTGTTTGCATGCGTGCGGCTGCGTGTTCTCTGAGCACTGAGGTCACACCAGGACTCGGTCTCTCCAGGCGTGTGTGTGTGTGTGTGTGTGTGTGTGTGTGTGTGTGTGTGCGTGCGTGCGTGCGTGCGTGCGTGCGTGCGTTTGTTTGCGTGCGTGCGGGTGCGTGTTCTCTAAGCACTGAGGTCACACCAGGACTCGGTCTCTCGTGGAGTTTGTGTGTGTGTGTGTGTGTGTGCGTGCGTGCGTGCGTGCGTGCGTGCGCGTGTTTGCGTGCGTTTGTTTGCGTGCGTGCGGGTGCGTGTTCTCTGAGCACTGAGGTCACACCAGGACTCATTCTCTCCAGGTCTTAATGTGCCGCTCTGCTTCCTATTCATTTAACAATATAAATCACGGACTATTAAAATGCTAGAGCCTGGAAGGTGAACGGGGAAATTTCTTGTCACCTTGTGATTCGGGCTGATGTTGACCATCATCTTGTGTTATGGCTGATCTCCAGACTCAGGCAGGTGACGCATTTTGCTCCCCAACCTAAAAAAAAAAAACTGATGATGAGGACCATACTGTCTGGGTCTGTGGGTTTGTTGTTTTGGAAGATGAACAGGTTCATCATTCTCTCAGGACCAGTAATAAAAATGGCTCTGCACCTGTCTGCGCAGAAAAAATGCGTCGGTGCTGCTGCTAAAGTCGGCCTTACCCTGAGATCTAGAATCAAGACGGCAACTTAGGTTCAGTGAAGTCAGTTTGTTTGATGTTAATTACCCGTAATCGCACAATGTCTCGTTAGGCACAGTTTTAATACACCACCCGAAACACTGGGAACCTCCACATACATCACAAAACAATCAGTCATTCACTTTATATCCTGTGTGCTATGCTATGATGTTGTAAATTATATATGATTGATGACTTATTTTAACTTATTCCAGCACATTTTGACTTGTCACAGAGGGAAAAGCACAGGTATAACTAAATAACCTGTGGTGTGTAACTAATGCCTTTGTCACATTTTAGATGTGCCAGTAAGCCAGGGAGCCAAAATACACACTGCCAGAGCCCTGACGGAGGAACACCTGCATGGAACGTGGCTACTATTATTATTATTATTGGCTACACTTTCGCTTGACAAATAAAAATACCTGCCATCGTAGAGGTCTATTAACATGTGTTTTAGTAGTCATTTTGGTGTTCTGCATTTAGTTAGACTTTACCAAATAGTTCAACAGAAACATTGGGTGACTTGTTTGCGCTCTGGGTTTTCTCTGCAGTTTTATCGTAGGTCGTTTTGGTAAATCAGGTCGCTTTGGGGGTTACGACATGCAGCAAAGGCTCCCGGCCGGAATCGAACCAAGGATGTTGTGGTTGTGTGATCCGCATCTTAAAGACCAGGCACAAGGATGCCCGTGAACTGTGGTTTTTAACTGAAGCGCACCGTAATACTAAAGGTGACCACGTCTGTCAAGCCTAAATGCATCGTTTGATTTCCTTAAGTTTAATCACAGAGCGATGAACCGTTTAAGTGACATGTCTCTACACGACCCTTAAGCCATTAGCTAAAGAAAAAAACAGTTTGTTGTTATTCTTGTGTATTTTTGCCATTGTAGGCTCCAGGGCGGGGCAGGGTGTTGTTCAAAATTCATATCATGGGTGGTGAAACTCATCATCTGTGAAAATTATACTTTTTTTTTTTTTTTTTGAGTGTGAAAATGTTTTGAAACAGTATCCTTGTTTTTATAGAGAATAATGCTTGAAATGTCAGTGTTTGATGTCAACCCACCCCCCCCCCAAAAAAAGCCATACAAGGAGCTCTAAATTAAGCCTCAATAAAATGCAGCATAAGATTTACAAAGTTATAACTGAAATCAAGAGCAACCTGATTAAAGAATACATATTCTCTGATCAGTTTATTCAAGACTGAGAATCTTGCCAGGCATTCAGTGCCAATGTTTTGGGTTTTTTTTTTTTTTTCAATTCTGACTGCCATGGAAAAAAATTGGTCCTGGTTTGACTGGATTCTTTACAAATGTGAGGTAGTGCAGTCATGGTACCAAACAAAAAAAAAAAAGCCATTTAGCCGTTTAATAATAATGCAGTGGTTGGTAAATCCCCATAGTGAGGCTGCTTTTGCAATCATCCCCTCTTTGCTGTTCCTACGAAATTTAGAGGACTTTGTGTTAGACAATATTATGTTTCAACAAAGCTCTCTGCTCAACAACAGCCGAGATCGAAATCTACCTGTATAAACGAACTCTGCCAATACTCGTCCTCAGGTGATGGTTTTATTGGTTATTGGATCCAAATCTTCATTTAACCTCACTGTCTCTGCTTCGTTCCCTCTCTGTCTCTCTGCAGAGGATTTTCAACTCGTTTGTGTACACCGAGAAGACATCAAACGGCGAGACAGAAGTGCAGCAGGTGAGTAACAAAGGCTTCTACTTTCCTGTGTGTTTGTGCGTGTGTGTGCATGCCTGTGCCATGGATGGTGTCAGCCTGTGTTCTTGACTAGATTTCAATTCAGCATCAGTGAACACGAACACTCACATACTTGCCATCAGAGGGAAATAGGGGGTTTATTAAAATTCTAAGGCTGCTGTCTCATTGGCTTTGAAGTTCTGCTTCTCCGTTCGTCTGTGCTCTGTCTCTCAGCTCGCTCACAATTTCAGCGCGGAGCTGCAGCCAGACGGGCTTGAAGGAGGCTTGAGGGAGAGAGTGGTAGCTGTTTGGAAACAAGCAGCAGCGGCAGAGTTGGGGCATTTGTTTCAAATGACGTTGAATCCACAAGTCGGGATTCAGGCCTGCCATTTTGGTCCTAGATTGGAAAGCCATGCGCAGAATTTCTGGCAGAATTTTCCAGTGTCAAGTCAAACGTGATTGCGTGCAGGCATGTGTGTGTGTGTGTGTGTGTGTGTGTGTGTGTGTGTCTGTGTGTTTGCACTCGTGCATCAGGGATATTGGAAGAGTGACAGTAAACAACAGACTGGTAAACAGCCACCAGCAAGAGCAGACAGGTTGATGTTTGCATGTCTCCTGTGACTGTGTGCACCAGTGTATCCATCTGTGTCAGTGCATGCAATCGTGTGTGTGTGTGTGTGTTTGTGTGTCTGTTTGCGTGGTTGACAGACATATATGGTGTCTATCACCTTGCAGCTATTTACTATTCCAGGCAGCTCAAATTGGCCTCGAAGCATTGCTGTTTCTTCTTCTTGATAGAAATGTGGCCTTTTTCCTGACTAACTTGCACAAAAATAGTAGTGTTTCCGGGCTACAGAGCGAGAGGCATCCTGATCATCACAACCTGTTGTGTATAAGTTTCACTTATGCAGAATAGGCCTGGTCTAAGAATAATTCCTTTCACAGAAATCTCCGATACAATTCTCTGGTTTTTAATTGCAATCACATGGATTTGGTGTATTTTAATAAGCCCCAATCCCAGGGCAGCACTGACTACATTCATTCTGCGTCCTCGTTGGAGGAGTTTAAATATTTTATTTCCGTGGGCAGCTAACAGAGCGTCTATACGTTCTGCCCGCAACCCTTTTGAGGCGGGCGCCCGCCAATTCAGATGACAGCTCTGGCACAGTTGGCTTGCTTGTTCTCACTGGGCAGAGGGGCCGTGTCCCTGAGCCAAGGCGAGGCTCAATTAGGAGTGTATGTGCAGAGGAAGAGGGGGCTGGCATAGAGCAAGGAGAGCGAGCAGAGAGGGCAAGGAGCTACCAGGAGGAGCCCACTGGCCTCTTGGATGAGTTTCTCCTCTGGAAATTCATTATTCAGACAAACACGGAGACATGTCTCCCTCTCCAATGACTGGATTCCTCCCCCCCTCTGTCCGTCTTTGAGTTTGCTCTTGTCTCTTTCATGAATGTATTCTGCTTGTTTCACTCGTAGACATGTGCTGTCGGAGTGGATATCATGAATTAAAACTGCTGGCTAAGTTAAAATGTTATTATTATTATTTTAAATTTGGCTGCTCATATAAAGACAGTGTCTATCAGACGATGTAATTTCACTTTGCAAAAATATATATGATCTTTTACTCTTAGAAGTACGGCACTTAGCGTTATTTGCATTGTTAACGAGGGCTTTTTAGAGATTTTTAGGGAAAACACACCCAGTTACCCAAAGTACATAGAATAAAAATGGCCCATGGAAGGTCTTATTTGCAGTAGTATTGCAGTTCAGTATAACACTCTCGTTTTGTGAGACAGTGTCAGAGCTGTCCGCCACAGCTCAGGAAGATGCATCCTTCACAAGGTGACATTTAAGAAATGGAAAGAAAAGGAAAAGCAGAAATGGTTCTATTGAACTCAAAGATGAGATTTTGCTTATTTCACCATTTTTCAGGTCTACTCTGCCGGCATGTTGTCTTCGCCGTTTGTTTTTTTTTGGTTTACTGCATTTACTCCCACAATAACGATATCAATTAGGGATGACAGCTTCATTGCTATTCAGAACATGACAGCACAAAGTTTCTGATCTTGCCAAACAAGTCTAAATTCACGTCAGTCCTTCTTGTTAACATATAAAGATAATGTAAATAAACGAGCCTTAGTTTGATATCAGTCAAGTAGTTTATGGTGTGTAGCTGCAATAAGTCATGGGAGATATATATATATATCTGTCATGACACTGTCATGACACTGTCATGACACTGTCATGACAGACCCGTGAGCAGGAGGTCTTTCCATTTTTGTGTTAGAAGACATTTCCTTATTTTTGATCAAATCATGCAGAGTATTTACGTCACCATCTATTGGGTGAACAATGTCTGCAGTGTAAAAGCTTAACCAACCCCTTTGAACATCATTGGAAGCAACATGTTCATTTTTCAGACCAGTGGAAATATAGTAATTCAATAATTAAACCGGTTCATCCAAGGAGAAGCAAGACAGGCACAAGCTCAGGTTTCTACCATGCCGAAGTTTCCGCAGAACAGCCCTGTGTCTGTCCTGCGCTCGGTCCTGTATTAACTTCCACCCTTCAATCTAAAGTAAGACTCACCATAAACACTACCGCCAGTGACTGTGGTTGAAAGCTGCCTGGCAAACCTTAAAGCTCCAGCACGAGACTCCAGGGTACACCCATTCCATCCACTCCAGTTCTGTGGCTGAACCAACCCAACTGGGTGTTGCAAGCCCGACAGGCTGGTCGGATGGGTCAGAGAGTGGAGAGAGGAGAATGTGGTTAATCTGCAGAGCCCAGGTTGGCTGTGGCTGCTCTGCGGCAGACTGTAACCTAAGCTTTAACTTGCATTGCCCGAAGTTTCTGGTTTCTCTTAAGTCACTCTGTTAAAAGTTTGAACCTTAACCCCCCCCCCCCCCAAGCTATGGAAACACTCCTCAGCTGAACACTGGCCCTTTTTCCTCTTTTTAATACAAAGTCCATGGCAGCTAATTGCCATGCTGCCAAACATGGACAGTACTGTGTGTTGGGGAGTACAATGTTTGTGTGTTTTAACTTTAAGTCCGTGTCCGAGAGTGCACATGCTGGTGTCTTGACGTGTGTGTGTGTGTGTGTGTGTGTGTGTGTGTTCCTTGTGGTGGAGTAGCAGTAATTGTGGGGTGTGCCTCAGGCCCCTGTTAAACCCCTAATAGGAATAGCGGGCGGCTGATTAGGTGTACAAGCGGTCAGTGGGTCGCGGCACATTTCCATGTTCCTGGCTTGAATTGCAGCCCTTCTACAGGCACCGGTAATTATGGGATGTGAACAAAGGGGCTCCAGTTACTGTGGAAATAAGCCTTTTTCTGCATTCAACAGGGCTGAGTAGGTAACGTAGAAGAAAATATTCAGACCACTGCCATTTTTCTGCATTTTTTTTTCTTATTTTTGACATTAATTCATTCATAATAACTCGTGATGAGAGGTGTCCTGCGGTTTTTGTTAATATTTTTAATCTGGAAATGAATTTAAAAATGTATTAAAACACTTTGATGTAACACTTTCAATTCAGCTCAGGTTCATCTGTTTTTCTTTAACCATCCATGAGCTCTCTAGAAGTTGAGTGGACCTCACCCGTTTTGGTTTACCTGCGAAGATGAATATATTTTTCAAAGGTCAAAAAGATTTTGGTTTATACCCAAAAAAGTATTGAATCACACAAATAACTTTCCTGAAAAAAGGATCCTGCGGCCCAAACAAATAAGATAATGTCATAAAAAAACCACACACACTAATTAAAAGTCAAATCCAATTAAAAATGTCTTGAGCTTATTTTTTAGGGAACTTGGTGCAAATCTCTAATTCAGCAGGTAAGGCGCTCCATGCTTTAGATGCATAAACACAGAGAATTCCTTCCCCAGATTTTGATTGCACTCTGGGAATTTGGAGGAAACGGCTGTCCCGTGTCCTGAGAAATCTGCCGGCTCGATAAACTGGGAGCATGTCGGGTATATGTAATCTGGCGTCAGGCTCTTCAGTGTTTTGTCCAGACCAGGAGCGAACCCCTTGAAGTCAGTCCTGTAATGAAGAGGTAGCTTAGTGGAGTTGTTTTGAGAAATGAGCTGTCTAGGACCAAACATTTTGGTCCTAGACAGCTCAGCAAGGAAACAGTGCCACCAAAGAGGGAGTTTCTTCTAAAAACACTGTAACTATGGAAGATATCCACTTGATTTGTCTGAGTCTACTGAAGCCCTGCATTTCGCACAGAACAAGGGCTGCAGGTTTCGTCCCTATTACTTATGCATTGCAAGGGCATTAGAAAGGGACATCTTAATGGCCTGTATGAACAGGAGGAATAATTACTGCAAACAAAACCTGCTGCAGTGTTCCTATGGGCAAATGACTGTTGTTCTAAGACAGACTAGAAGAATTGTGACTCCATCTTTCAAGTATTTCCCAGATATTAGATGAAACGGTAATGCAAAAGTAACTGCAAGTCAGAAGTTCTTTAACAGATCTTGAGTAAATGAGTGGATCACGTGACAGTTTTCAAATTAAGAGGATAACCTGTGACAAATTACAGACAAGTGATGTCTTGGATGGAGTGGGTGTAAATTCCTCACAATCCCTCATAACATCCTCTTAAGGCATTTTGGCAAACAAAAAGCCGGAAGAGCGATCTGTTGCAAAGAGCTGCTGGTGCGCTGGTTATTAATGTCCCCCCCCAGGGAGGCTGCCACAGCGCTGGTTATTAGTTTCCCCAAAGAAGCTGGAACCCCGTTTCGAAAGAGCACCGTGAGACGTGTGCTCAACCAGAACCTAGTCCTGCAGAGGAACAAAGACAAAGCGTAATGTATGCATGGGCACTAAACAAGAGAGAAAATGGTCAAATCGAGCAGCATTCTTTATAAGAGCTGCGTTTCTTTTCCAGAGATATTTACAATGCTCCGGCTCCCCAACTTCCACTTGACGCTGGCCCTGTGTAGCATTTTGGGGTGGATTTTCTTATCAAATGATGAAGGGGTTTTCTGTTTGGAAGTGGAGAGCAGTTAATGTTCTCTAGCCGCAGACATCCATCATTCTGCCCTGCTTTTAACAGTGATGGATTTCACACTTAGTGAAGCCTGAGGTCTGAGCCTCTTTGATCTTTTTTAGCATCTTTTTTTGAGTATTAACTGGGGTGTGTGTGATTATGTACAAATGTAGGAGAGGACTATGATGAATTTAGGTTCTGCAGATGTTCATTCAGAACTGACTGTTCAGTGTGTGTGTGTGTGTATGTGTGCGTGGATCCGCACCTTAAACCAGACTTGCTAGATTTATGTTTCTCGTCAATACGATGGCGTGGAGGGAGGTTTGTCGAGTTTAATTCTGGCAATGAGAAGTGTTTGAACAGACTTGTTAAAGTATCAGTAGTATCTGTCTGACTGCCTGTGTCTGTGTTCATACTTGTGTAGATGTAATACTTGTAATCCTTTGGCTACTTTAAGCTTTAGTTTGGCAGCTCTTTGGCAGACTGTGGGCTAGATAATGTCCCCTTGAAGCCTGGAAAGTATATGTTTTCTGCATCAGTCTTGCAGATGTAAAACTGTTTATGAGATCAAACCGAATGTAAGTAAATAAGAGATCAGTGTGTAATTAACATGTCTGTGTTCCTTTTGTGCAGCTCGCCAAGAAGATTCGGGAGAAGTTTAACCGCTACCTGGATGTGGTGAACAGGAACAAACAGGTGGTGGAAGCCTCATACACTGCCCACCTCACCTCTCCGCTCACTGCGATACAGGACTGCTGCTCCATACCAGCATCTATGATGGAGTGAGTAACACACGCACCCAAAGACATATTTTTCTCTTTCGTACACTTTTTACTCTTTCACTGCAGGGGGGAAAAAAAAAAAAAATCTCTGCAGGAGGTTCCTTCTCTGTGTGTAAACCCACCTCCCACTGTTAGCACCTGCACTCAGCTCTCTATACATTGCCTTATTCTCCGGGTACACACAGAAACGCCCATCTCTCCCGTGTTTAAACATGTTTTGATCATCCGTGGATTAATTATAGCCGTGTTTGATTCACATCATTTACAGCCCTGAGCAGTGCTGGCACGCTCTGATACTTGGCAGCGTTTTAAAACTTATTTCAGAACCTATTCCGAAAGCGAGTAGTTGGGCCAGTTGCTGCTTTGCTGGAGTGTAAGTCAACAATAATAAGTTTTTTTAGGGACTTGGAGCTCAGGCAGGCAGGGAGATATTGGGTTTTTTTGAAAGCCGGGAGATTTGATGGCTGTGCTGGCAACAACTCATAATCACTAGATTTTTAAACTTCATCATAAAATTGCAAAACTTCTAAACCTTTTGCAACACAAATGCAAATCTCATTAATGACATAATGACAAAAAAATTCCATTTCAGTATATTAATTTCGCCAGTATTTCTTACAAATCAAGCCATTGTGGTTTGTGAAGAGGGTGACGACATGACCAGAGTGTTAGTGTATTTTTATGAAAACTCGGTGTGAGACTGAATATGTCAGATTTTAAATCCTGTGCTGAGAGATTTTAAAATTACCCCAGTCTACAGTGTAGACCCAGATTTTCAGCCAATCCCCAACTCCAGCAGGCAAAAAACACAGTTCAAAGCCGAGCTCAGGGGAGAGAGAGAGAGAGAGAGAGAGAGAGAGAGAGAGGGAGAGAGAGAGGGAGAGAGAGAGAGAGGGAGAGAGAGAGGGAAAGAGAGAGTGTGTGTGTGAAAGAGAGAGAGCGCTGCTTTCAGTTCTAATCTACAGAGCAGCAGCTGTCTCTACCCCTCATCCCCTCTCTCCATTTCTGTCTATCTCCCTCCCCTTTATCAGACGCTGTAACCAGTCATTGCTCTCTGAAGTTTTTGCACTGCAGACTTTGCAGGCTGCAAGGTCACCTGTCTCTCCTTCACTCGTGCACGGGGGGGCTGTCTGGCTGAGGGCCACTGGCCACCTGTAGCCGAATCGTGCCCATGACATACTGCCCATATATTCAACACTTGTTCACACGTAGACACGCTTTATGTCCCAGCATGTGCAGTCTAAAACCGTGGATTTACAGCTTTGAGAGACAATTTGAGGCAGAAATTGCAGACAAAACGATTACATAAGGCCTGGGTAGGGAGGATGGAATGATACAGAGGGAGTCACATGGGCAGCGCTGGTGGGGTCGGACATACCGAACTGAAGCTGCATCTGATAGATCCCTGAACTTCAAAGGATCTTCCTCAGTGGGGGGGGGGGGGAGGCACAGAGCTCCCTCGCTTTCATTTTTTTGGGTTTATGTAGAATCACGAGATACTTTCAGGAGCTGTATGTAGGATCATTTAGCTCTCCCTTCCTGTGCACTCGGCATCGGGGAAGCTAGCTAAAGTATCTTAATGTTTTCTAACTTTGTAGCATGTTGCAAGCGCGCCGTACTATTAACATTAAGTTCAGGTAACTCGTCTACCGTATATCTTAAGCTAGTAGGAGCGCTATTTGTTGAATGTAGACAAAATTATTATTGTTCATCTATAAAGGGATAAATGTTCAAACTTACAGGAATAGTGGGTCATTCTCGGAAATACGATTGTTTGCTTTCTTGCAGAGAGTTAGATGAGAGGATTGATACCACTTTCATGTCTTCATGGTAAATATGTTGCTGGAGTCAGCAGCTGCTTAGCTTAGCTTAGCATAAAGACTGGAAACGGGGGGGGAAACAGCTTGAATATCTCTGCCCAAAGGTAAAAAAATCCACCTACCAGCACCCCTAACAGTCAAGGTAATTACAGCTTGTTATTTTAATACGTACACAAACTTAAGTGATAAAAATAATAATAAAACCAGTTGTGTGTTGTTTTTTTGTCTTGGTTGGGACCAGCAACACATAACTCCTAGTAAAACTTTTTTTTTTTTTTTTATTTTTTATTTTTTTTTTTTTTAACAGATTAAACAATGAACGGGCAGATATAAGAGTATTATCAATCTTGAATAAGCTTATTTTTCAAAATGGCTGTTACTTTAAGAGTTCAGAGCTGGAGCCAAGAGACAATTAGCTTAGCATAAAGACTGAAAGCAGGGAGTATTTTCGAACTCTAGGCTAGCTGTTTTTCACCTGATTCAAATCTTGATGCTAAGGTAGATGCTTCATTGCTCCAGCTTCCTGCTCAGACCTTATGAGAGTGGCATCAATCCTGTCTCGGCAAGAAAACTAATGTATTTTCAAAGTATCAAACTATTAGTTGACGTACTTACCTTGGAATAGAAAAAAACAAAACAAAACCAAACAACAATAAAAAAAAAAAGGGTATCATTTTGGCAAAAAGAATTGTGCATTGCAGGCATTTTGAATAGGAATTAGCCCTGAATCAGGATGGGACTTCATTAGTGTCCTTCATTAGTCTCAGGCATCAGCTGCTTCGGGGGGTCTCAGTCGGGTCAGCCAGTTTAGAGGCGGATCAGTTGATTCACAGGGTGTCCATGTCTGTTAGCAATCAGGCTATCATGCTATCATTTCACAGGGAGGCCGCAGAGGGCAGTGGTTAGCGCCCGCTGGTATGCTTTAATCACTGCTCGGTTCTCAACAACAGGCTGTACCTGAAAATAGCAGAAGTATGCAACTCATTGAGTTGCTGTGCATGCATGTGTGTCAGTATGTTTATATTTTCAACTTGCAATCTCAAGGTGCTTATTTCAACAGTTCCACTGTTGTTGCAGTTGTAAAAGTGAGAAGTGTGCTTGGGAGCAGCCCAGATGGCACTTAATGGCCTCATTTCACTGTGAATGGACTGTGCAAGTAAAGCCTGTTAAACTTGCAAAGAAAAAAAAAATTGAGGTGATGATGGTGCTAGTTGGAAAGTGAAAGCACCAAAGTTACCTCAGTTCATCTGGAGGGAAACACGAATGTTTGCACCAAATTTCATGACAAGCCATCCAGTTGTTGTGGAGATATTTTACGCAAAACTACCCTCATGGTGCGGCTTTTCATAAACTCTGTGCCATCATTATCTCCATTGCTGTGTCTACAACAATTTCAATAAATACTTTTTGCAACCTGGCTCTAATCTGTGAGACATACTGATCCGTTTTCCAATACCATAGGCATGAAATATATGACTTCTGTGTTTGGGAGGGTTTTTCACTAATGGGAGGAACCTAAAAAAAATAGTTGGTATCAGCTTGTCCAAACTCAGCTAACTGTTTTGATTTTAAACTTATGACCTATAGAAAAAAGTTTTTTTTTGTTTTTGTTTTTTTTCCTTCCTCTATATCAAAATCAATATTTTTTTCATTGGTCTGGGTTGCTGAACACCAAATGTCTATCTTTACTCCAACGATCACAGCATTTCAATACAATATGTAGTAATATCATATGCGGGGGATGAAATTGCACCAAGTATTTGCAGTACCTTCAATGATAAATTAAACATGGAGATTAACGACACCATAGTGCTAATACTTAGCTCCTGTTTCTAAAGAAGAATTCTCACTATCTGAGTTGCTGGCAGTTTTACAGTCTAGATCAAGAGTATATGTGGCAGCATTCAGCAGCTACTCAGACTTGGTGCTTCAGATCAAGCTGATCTTCTGTTAGAGGTATCATCATCGTCAGCAGGATGATGATGATACCTCTGTTTGCATGTTAGAGAAGGAGAGGGCAACATACCACGCAGGTTGGGAGGGGGTTTTGTTTAAGTGACCTTAACAGGTGTAAGTGCTGTGCCACTATCAGAACTTTTTTTTCCTCTCTCCACATGCCTCTGTTAATGTCAACCTCTTCCTCTTTCGCTCTCTTCCTCTTTGTTCCCCTATCTTTGCCTCCCTTAAACTATTCCCTTCCTTTCATGCTTCCATTTATTTATTCCTCCTTCCAGTCTCTGTTATCCCTTCTTGATATACTCCCTTCCTCTCCCCTGTCTTTCCAAACTATCCCTTTTTTCTTTACTTCCTAATAGGTTGATTTTTCTGTTTTTTTTCTGGGTCTCCACTACCTGGCCTGTTTACCTTTTAAACCCATTTAAACTTGAATCCGTAGAATCTCAGTCGTCATTTAACATTCCAACCAAAAGCAAAAACTATTGACTATGATAAATAGCAAGAATTGGTTTTGGTTTTTTTGTTTGTTTGTTTTTTTTTACATATATGCTCCATAATAGCGTTCTACCTACTGTCAAACACGTTAAAAGTCAGATCCACAATCTAAATATGTTATTAGTCAAATAAAAGTCATTGGATTTCTTCAACTAATCAATTTCTTGGTTAAATCTAATAAATAAAACCATACTATATTACTAATTTAAACTTCTCAGGCAGGGTGTGTCATCTGGCCTCACTATGCATGAAGGTGTACGGCGAGCTCACAAAACATACAATACTGTACATAACAGTTATTGTAGACATTCAGGGGGTAGATGAAAGATGCCTGTCGATATTTGTTTGACAACAAAATGGTGGACGTAACAATGTCAATTAAGCTGCTACAGAACTGTGTCATTTGTGGTTGCTTCTTGCTGAAGCATTGCTGGTGGCAGAAAATTTAATACAACAAACAGAGCCCCTTATCCAGTGTCCAGACACCCCAACAAAATTCCTGACTTATTTCACAATATGCTATGATTTCTTGAACTGATCATGCTTAAACATTTTGATTTATGATAGCTGTGGGCCTCTGACCTCCAGGGGCATCAACTTCAGGTCAGCCAGGGCGGAGGGTCCCAAGCCTTTGGGCACTGGTCCATTGGCTAAGTCTGTAATCCATCCTTGATGATAGCCCTAGCCCAATTCTTGTTGATCCCCTCTTACTCTCCGTAGTACGTAGGTTAATGGACAGCACAGCTGTGTGAGAGGCAAAAAATAAAGGTGGGAATAAGAAGGATAGAAAACATGACAGACCATAAAGAGACACAAAACGACCACAAAGAGACACAAAATGACCAAAAACAGATGCAAAATGACCACAAAGAGAGGCATAATGGCCATTAAGAGACACAAAATCACTACAAAGAGGAGCAAAGGCACCAAGAAGGACACACAACAACCAAAACAAAGTCTCTTGGAATCTGTAGCTCTTGCACCGATGTTCGAGGGCTGGGGGTCTTAAGCCATGTTTGTGCCCAGGGGCCCATTGTCTCACAGTCCATCCATGGTCAAATATAATTCCTTGGTGATGTTTGGAGGCAGTGATTTCAACAGCATAGTAACAAACATTTTCTTGAATTTAAGACTAATGTCTTACATCAACTTTCTACACTGAGATATAAAATGATTATGTACAGCTGTACACTCTAATGCAATTCACATTAATGGCTTTACATTTAAAAAAAAAAAAAAAAGAAGTTCTTATTGAAATATCTGAAATACATTTAGCTTTTGTTCTCTCTTTGTCAGAGATGTTTGAGCGCAGTTGGTGGCAGTTTTGATTTGGATTATGTTATTTTGAAAGGTGGTGTTAGTATTTTGTCCACCTCCATTTGAGAGGCCACGAGGGAGACCAGAATATTAGAAAACACCTCTCAGTTTATTGCTATCAATGCCATGTTAAAGGACAGGATCAAAATCCACTGGAGCTTTTTATTCTGTGTTTCCCCATCTTTTGAGAGGATGTCTTCGTTTAAAGCCCCAGGTGCCCCCATGAAGAACTGCTGGACAACAAACAGGCTTCCAAAATCCAATCTGCATATTGATATCACAATGAAATCTGTTTGGGTAGAGCTGTTGTGGAAGCCAGATATACAGTATGAAAGGCCGTCTTTGAGCACTCTCCATTCTCCAGCTAGCATGTTGCCGGCTTCACCGCTGTTAGTCACCGAGGGACTGCAAACACGTTAGAAATGGTATTACTCTTGACGTTGGTGTTTGCACAACAGCAAGCCTCTTCAAGGTAATTGCACTCACTGGGCTTTGTGAATGGCGTATGATTGCCTCCTCTGTGGATATACATGGTTTCTGCAGCAGGGTACAGCTTAATATAATGGATTTTATAAACAGTGGATGGCTTGTTCTTAACCTGGCAGGTGCTGCCTTATGTAGAGATGTCTGCCAGTTTCACTCCTTACTGTAAGACGCTGGACTTCATGTCTTTTCTCTAGTGTATAACTGAAGACTTATATTTCCAAAATGGGGAAAACTGTTTTTTGTTTTTTTTTCTCTAGCAAGATCCCCCTATTGTTCTTCAGAATGGACACATTGGTAGATATTTTTCTTTCTTTCTGGTCTTAAAATCATAGGAAAAATGTCAGTTCTCAGTCAAAATTTAAGAAACAAATTCATTTGAGTTTGAATGTTTCTTAAGGACACTCACGGGTGTATTACTGGTGCTGGCTGTTTAGTCGTCTTCAGGATAATTTCTAATTACGGCTTGGAGAACACTTCCCTTCTGGGAAATATGGTAATCAAGCAAGCA